>NW_024882212.1:7500-374340 GCF_019059575.1 Amphibalanus amphitrite | reverse complement strand
AAGTGTTTTTCGACCAATAACTTTTGACTAAAAAAAGCCAAGACATTTCTATTACCAGAATCATGTTTCCTCTTGCCAAGACGCATCAAATGAATTATATTTGACCTTGAAAGGTCAACTTGAAAATTTGACCTCAGGTCAAGGTCATGACCTGACCGGAAAAGGTCATGTTGCATATCAGTCGATGCGTCTCGGCAAGACAAACACAATGAGACCATCCCCAGCGTTCTATGTCTTTCCATTCGAGAGTTACTGGCAAAAAGCTGTTTGTAGCCTCAAATGACCTCGGATGACCTTTCTGGAGTCTATCAGCAAAAAAGACACCTTGGTCGTCACGGGTGGTCCAAATCATTGTAATTCTGAAATATTTGGACTGTTCCTATGCGTACACACGGATTTAGAGGCATTTTCATTTTCTCCATTGACTTATAATGGTAAGGTCACGCCACTGGCCTGACCTTAGGTCACGGATATGAAAAATCCGAGATATACAAATTATAGGCGCCTATAACATCATGCAATCCACCAAGTTTAAAACCTTTCTGACAAACACTGCAGGCTGGACATGATTGCAAACTTTTTTAGGTTTGGTCAGTAAACTTGACCTGGTGACCTGACCTGACATGACCTGGGGTCAAAAATTTCACAAATTGTCCAAAATTGATGTACGGTTCTCCAGGGTATTAGTCGTTGGTCGCTCGGCGAGTGGGAGGGCAACCAGTTCCGCCCCTGTATCGCGTGACCCCTTGCTCCGCCCAGTTACGCACGAGCGTACAGTAGGTCTATTAAAAAAGTCCCCAGCACCAGTGGGCGCTGCCTTCGCTGAGCCGAACCCCCGTCTGCCCGTCCCATATCGCGCCGGGCTCAGGTCAGGTAAGGTCAGCGGGACCGCTCGGTCCGGCCCGCGGGCGGTGGACGGGCGACCGGTAACGCTTTCCGCCAGCCAGCTGTAGAATCCAACAAACGGGACGGCCACCGCTCAGCGCAGCGAAACCGGTGTTAATCAATGGCAGTAGATGTTCATGGCCACAATGATTATGAGATAGTCATTGTTAGCCCGTGCCCCACAGGAATGCCTAGACTCTCAAGCCCTGTTGGAGTGGAACTGGGGATTAAGCATCATTCTTATAACTCAGCTTTGGGCATTTAAGTGGTATTCGAAGTAGCGTCAAAAGTAGCAAAAAGAAGAAAAGATACTTCAGCCAATTTTAGATCGGGTCAGAGCAAAAGATCATGTCACCAGAGGTCATCGATGATAAAATTTTGCTTGGACAGGGTGCGTTGCGCGCACCGGTGCATTGGGTTTCCAATTTCCATGGATGCATCAACAGACTCGGAAGCTCGTAACGCTAGCGTGGAGCCGAATTCATATCAACCGCCGCAACAATGCAACAACAATGCGCAGCGCAGCGTGCTGCAGCGCGGGGCCGTGAAACACCGCCCACGGCTATCCATGTGTCGGGGCAATCCAACCCACGTGATGGGCTCGGCCCCAGCGGAGCATGAGGCCCAGGACTCCCGCCCAGGCCCCCTGTCTCCCCCTAATTCCTGTCATCCTTCCCACTCTGAAATTGACCGAAAGAGCCACCTAACACAACAAGCAGCTCGTTTACCGCTATGTCTGAATAATATTGTCAGATTTAATTAAGGTCAACGGCTAAGCACGTAAATAACAGCAACTGCCATCATCGGTATTATGAGAAAACCAATTGCTTTTCCACAAACACTAAAAGTTTTAAGCTAAACTTGCATGAAATTAATTTTACCAGCCTCGTGGTCCTCTTATCAAAACGCTTCGAATGAATCAAAAGTTGATCTTTAAAGGTCATTTGAAGAATTTGGCCGATGTTCAAAGACATGACCTGACCAGAAATGGTCATGATGCATAGCAGGATATTAGATCTGTATCGTGGAACTTTACAAACACTTTAGATGATTTCATAACTTAAGCATGTCTATCAAAAATATTTATTACATGGCTCAGGTGTAAGCTAGGTGTGTGATCATGCTTACGAGTATGTTGAACGCAACTGATAATGTTCTGTTGGCCACAATTTCTATATTTGATCTATCCTCCCGGATTTCATATTTTTATTAATGACACCTTGATGATGTCGAGAAAAAAAAACGCTTAGGAGATTTAACAGCCTGAGTGATATCGCCGCTATCTACCCGTTTTCTCAAAACTGCAAACTGTTAGTCTACTCGGTTCTTTATTGCAGTCTTGCAATGATTGTAGATGTTGGCAGTACAATTGATCGTAAAAACTGTTGGCAAAAATTCACACGCACACACAAGGGCAAAATGGTCAGCAAGGCAAAACCCAATTATAACGAGCAGGTGAACCCACCAAACACGTCAACAGGCACACTACCAACTGCACGACCATGATGCCTGACTCATATGTCATGAATAGCTTTTAACCCTATTAGTGGCAGGGGGGGTTGTTTTTATCCACCCCTCAGGTTTTTCGGGAATATCTCCGAAACCGCTGAAGCTACGATGCTGAAATTTTCTGACTTTTCCTAAAACTAAATTGGGCACATTCCCTGAAAATTTCAAGTTCATAACTTTACCAGGGGCGGCTCCAGAGCACTGGGAATCGGGGGGTCCTATTCGTGAAGCGAGTCATTTGGGCGAAGATCACGACGCTGCACCAGTTTTACGAACAGTGAATGAAAGGTATCATGTGATAACATATACAAAGTTATTGTGCATCCTCTTTTGACACGTTTTTGCTATAATAGGCGGATCCAGGCGTCCAAAAAGGGGGGTTATTTTTACCTCCCAACATAGGTGCCCTGACACCGCCTATGCATGACCAATAGAATTTTAGTCGTTCTCTCATAAGAAAATTGTAACATAACAAGACCATTGCCACCCTTTTTAGAAACAGTACCAACAAAAACCTTATTTACTATACTTTTTGTGTACCCCCAATCTCAATGATCTGTACCCGCCTATGATTTTTGAAAATGCATATTTTTAGGATCCATGTGAAGTCCTGGTTCATTCTCTATCGATCGGCAAAAGTTGCGTTAAAATTAGTTCAGAAACCTGGCCGTGATAAACAGTCTAAAATGTATCTGCAATTTGCCCGTTTTTACCCCTCTCTACCCCCTATTGACATTTTTTCATTTTATTTTTTTTAGAAATGTAGATCTCGTTGAGCCAAATCGAATGCCGTTTGAATTTTGAAAATCGGCCGGTTAGATCTCGAGATATCAAGGGGGGGTCGTAAACAGCCCCCCCCTGCCACTAATATGGGGTAGCCAGGAGCCTGCCACTAATAGGGTTAACACAAACATAAATGACTAGATAACTTATTGGTTTTGACACGTAAACTAAAATCAATAAATGAATGTAAACCAATCAATGAATGCAATGACACAGATAAACCAATCATAACAGATATATCATGGGACAAAGAAATAAGAAACATACTTCGTCCGGGTATCTGGGAGGTGTGTCAATCAGCCGCTCAACTGAGCAGGAGCATTTAGACAAATGATCAATCTTCAATCTCATTCAATGCTGGAATGAAAGAAGAGAAACTGTAACACTACGCATTCGGGCAAGAATGCAAAATCAACACAAAACAAGGAAGATACAGTGAAAACAGGCACATGGACACGCACCACTCCATGCGCCATGCAGCGACGAAATATGACGCGCCCGCGGCGCCTGTACCGCAACACTCCGGCGGTAACACTGAGATACATTCAGTATAAGGAAGGGTCAAGGGTGCTAGATTGCTTCCGTCCTCGCTATCCTCAGGAAAAACCAATCCGCATCGCCCCTAGCCTTCATGCTTACCCCTCTGGACTGGAGGTCACCCCACCAACCAACCTGTAGTTGATGTCGGTTCCATTCCAGGACACATAATCCTCTTCGGGTGACCGTTGGGGAGACGACTGGAACGCCTCGACAGGGCAATCGTCCCACGAGAACAGTCACGCTTCCGCAGATCACTGTCGCTGGCTCGCACAACCAAATTACTACACCAGAACATAGTTATGTCATAGCTCTGCAAGGGCCTTCTCAGACCGAAAAAGATGGCTCCCAACAAAACAAACAATTTTCTCATTCAGTATTGTATCTCATCAGGCATCACATGTTTTCAGACTTCAGAGTGTTTCTTATGCGTTCCGTCAAAAAAAAGCGCAGTTCGACTTTCTCCCATTGACTTTAGCGATCTCAAAATTGACCCGACCTTTCTGTCAGCAATATCAAACTTGCAAAGTAAACGTTTCAAATACATATACTGTTGCCCATTGAAATCGTGTGAAATAAAGTGATCGGTTAGTCGATGCATTTAGATATGATGAGCACAGGAACTTTCCTTGAGGTAAGGTCACTTGACGTGACCTGGTGTTATGACCTTCAATTGAAAGACTTGGGCGGAAACAAATGGGTCATTTGAAATCTTAAAATGTCAGATTTTAACAATAATTGCGAACACTATCACGGCCAAATAGTGAGTGAGAAGGGAGCGATTCCCCAACCCCATGTTTAGCTCCTATAATTGAGCTAACTGCTAGAGCCTCGCGGAAAAAAAACGAGCGCTTGCGTCGTTACATGACACAGCGACTGTTACCCCATTTTAAAATATCGGTGACCTCTTAGGGCAGGTCAAGGGCCCCACGGCATTGGATCGGTTTTTGGTGAAAAACTTCGCAAAAAGTGTTCGCATTATCGTCATTTCGATACAATCGTGTTGTCTGTTCTCAGACGCGTCGATTTATATGCTTTTTTGCTTAGGTGAAGCAATTTAGGATGTTTAGGGCAATGTCATGTTAGGGCAACACAGGTCACGAAGCTGTTGAAAGGAGGACATATTGCATAACATTTGATTCGGCAAGTCTTGCAGAGTTCATTGATGGCTGTCCCGACTGGCTAGCTCATTTTGCTCGGGAGTTATTGACGAAGCACTCCTATTGACGAGCACTCCGTCACGCAAGGTGAGCAATGCAAAAGTGAAGCATTAACCCTCGCTGGACCTATTGGTTTTCTACATACGCGCCGGCCGAGGGGGGGGGGGCGGGTACGACCCCTCGCCGTTTCGCCCCTAGTGGAGCTAGCGCGTCGCGGAAAAAACGAGCGTGTGCGCCGTTACGAGACGCAGAGATTGATACCCGATTTTAAGGTCCTAGGTCAACCGGTGACCTCTGAGGTCAGGTCAAGTGTCCCAAGGTACGGTTCAGTTTTTGGTGAATAACTTCGCAAAAACGGCCGCAGAGCGCCGATTTTGGCAGCATCGTGTTCGCCTTGCTCAGGCGCGTCGAATGATATACTTTTTGTTCGGGTCAGGTCAACTTGGGGTGTTGACCTCAGGTCAAGGCCAGGTCAGCACCCCCAGCTAACGAAGTTGGTTGAAAGAGGTCATGTCGCATATCATTCGATTCGGTAGGTCTTCCTGAGTCCACTGGTGGCTTTCCTGACTCGCTAGCTCAATTTGATCAAGAGTTATTGACGAAAAACTAATATGACCTTGATGACGTCATAAATGACGTCACACAAGGTCAACATTGCAAAAGTGACGCATCTAACCTTGCAAGGAGTGCATCAAATCACGATTCTGTGTGCTTGAGATAGTTGGAGATCGTTCCCGGTGCCAGAATAGTAGTTTTCATTTTTCCCCATTGACTTACAGGGTGATCGAAAAAAAAATGTCACCCCTAACTTAAAATCTACATAACTCGCGACTGGTAGGTCGGATGACTTCACGCCAGGCAGCATCGGAAAGAGCAGGCAATTTCTTTTCAATTGAATGTATTCATGATTGTTTTCTATTCCAAATCATGTCCCCATGGGCTCAAAAACCAGTCAATGTCCGGCTTTCACGTGAAACGAAATTCACCGAACGGGATCGGACACCGCTGAACGAGAACAATGAGTATCGTAACTCAACATAACACACACCTTACACATTACACATGGAGTGTATGTTGTTCACTGCAGACTGTTTCTCAGCTGACCTTAGACTTGTTTCTCAGCTGACCTTAGGCAAGGAAGACCTTATCAGATCTTCCTTGCAAATATGCGGCCTCATTATTCACAAATTCGCCGGTAACTAGCGAATTATTGCGACAACCTGCACTACCGGATTATCAATTTTATGCAGCGGTAACATGGAACAGTTAAGAAAAATGCTCACGTGAGCTGTCACGTGAGCTGTCAGATCAAAAACTCTGTCAAAAGTACAAATTTGCACAACCAAACTTTTGAACACGCCAATTTGCGTCCTTAACATACTTTGTTAATAGCTACATCTTCGTTTGCGGCATAAACCATGCATATTTACATCCATTCGAAAGGAAATTGTATGCTCTTTCCAATGCTGCCTGGCGCAAAGTCGTACGACCAACCAATCGCGAGTTATATGGCTTTAAAATTAGGGGTGACACTTTTTTTCGATCACCCTGTATAATGGTGAGGTCACGAAAATGACCTGACCTCATATAACCTTTAGGAAAAATCCGAGATATACAAGTTGTGAGCCTCATAATGGATACTAGATCCTGCAAGCTTCATTTCCTTGTGACATCTCCTCTGGCAGCAGACTTGTGCCAAGGTCCCAAAAAGGTCCGAGATCCAGGGTTCGCAGAGTCCAAGGTCTGGGACCTTGATGGATCCTGGACCTTGCGTTGTCATTTTTGTCGTGAGACCTTGGAAACCCAGGACCTTAAAACATCCATATGCCGCGAGACCTTGGAATCCCAGGACCTCAACATTTGCATATGTCGCGAGACATTGGAATCCCAGGACCTCAACATTTGCATATGTCGCGAGACCTTCGAATCCCAGGACCTCAACATTTGCATATGCCGTGAGACCTTGGAATACCAGGACATCAACATTTCATGTGACATGAGACCTTAGAAACCCAGGACCTCAACATTTCATATGGCATATGCTGTGAAACCATGGAAACCCAGGGGACAGGACCTTAAAATTTTGGTGTGCTGCAAGACCCTGCAGAATGCAGATCTTCAGTCCCAGTTTTATTATTTGTCATAGGATCTTAGGAGAAGGGCCGGGACTTACACCATCATTTTGTTGAGGGATCTCAAGAATCCTGGAAGCTGAACCATGAGGTTTATGTTGCACATGGGCCACTTAGGACCCTGCACTAGGTTTTGTCTGTAGACACTTCAATAAATATCTATGGTTGACCGACCAGCTGCAAGGGGCTAAGATAGATACATGAAGAGAAAACGAACCAGACTGTGTAGAGTAGTGTAGACATATATAGAGCCAAATCGTTGTCATGGCTGTGAGGCAGAACTGGAACAAGAGACCTGGTAGCTCTTTACATAATCAATGTTATGGATTATGAAACTGTCAAACAAAGGACAGTGGTGGTTTGGAAAACTCTTTTCTATTATCTCACCTCACATATTTTCTGGGTTGTGATATGCCGGGCTTGAAGCTACTTGGAGGCTACCCACTTGACCAAGTAAGCGTCAAACTTATTTGATTTGCAAGTCATCAAATCACCATTGAGCAATGAGCATCCAATATAAGCAATGAATCCATGACAGTTCAGCTTTTTCGTTTAGCAGGTTTTCGTCGGACAATTTTTCGTCTGCAGATTTTCGTCCGCAGACTTTCGTCTATGCATTTTTTCGTCTGTGCATTTTTAAGTCCGCGCATTTATTCGTAAGGACATTTTCCGCCTCGTCCAGACGAAAGAATGCCGGACAGAAAAATACTGAGACGAAAAATGTACCAAATCAATTCGTACAGACGAAAAAATGCAAAACGAAAAAGTCAGACGAAAATCTGCCGACTCCGAACCGTCTGACGAAAAAATTGTCAGATGGAATTTTGTTCAGAGCCTTCAAGTTATTGTGAATGAACAGTAAGGAAGTTTTGCGCTCGCTGATACTCTAATTCTATTAGCTTAGTCGATCAGTTTTTCTGTTAGCGCTCGCGCAAACAAGACTTAGAACATATTCGAGTTTTTATCCTAGGTATTACAATTATGTAATGTGCAGAAAATCGAAAGCATATACGTATCCAATTCAGTTTTTCCATTTTTATGAAGCCTGTAGGTTTTATTTCTGTTTTTCTTTTATATCATATGATATTGCCTGAATGAATACTTGGATGTCTGTCTTCAATAACTGTAAGGTGCTATCCTACATTCCTAATGATCAGGTAAGATTGATTTGAAAGGGACATGACAATACAAAATGCAAGGTACCTATTACCCACCTATATTTTTATGAATTTGTCAAGCTAAAGAAGGAGAGATTGATATTATGATTCATCTTTAACTTGTGTTGAAGCTCCCCCTACCTATGTTGGTAAATGATAAAACCACCACAGCCTTGCATAGGTTCTGTCCCTTTCAATGTTGCTGAGCATCCGTTGGCAGAATATTTAGAAGTAAGTCTGCTCTTCAGAATGTTAGTTTAAGTTCTTGTTGTGGGACCCTGAATACTTTGGATCCTGAGATGTAGGCATTCTTGCCGTGGGACCTTGAGGACTGTGGACCCTGAACTCTGAAGTGTATACTTGTTATGGGACCTTGGGGACTGTAGATCCTGAAATTTACACTTGTCGTGGGACCCTAGGGACTGTGGATCCTACAATGCATTCTTGTCGTGGGACCTTGGGGACTGTGGATCCTGCAATGTATACTTGCCGTGGGACCTTGGAAACCTTGGATTCTAGAAATTGAAATTGCCATGGGACCTTGGAAACCTTGGATTCTAGAAATTGAATTTGCCGTGGGACCTTGGAAACCTTGGATTCTAGAAATTGAATTTGCCGTGGGACCTTGGAAACCTTGGATTCTAGAAATTGAATTTGCCGTGGGACCTTGGAAACCTTGGATTCTAGAAATTGAATTTGCCGGGGGACCTTGAGGATCCTGGACCTTGATTTTTGGTCACGGCACAAGTCTGTCTGGCAGTGAGGGCGTTGCGAAGTTGCGACATCTGAAGACCGTGCAGAGGTTCACTTATGACGTCATAGGTCAGTGACCTGACCTGATTAAAAAATGCGGTTGGTGTCAAAAGATCCGGCTTGAAATAAAGGTCAGGTATGCCAAGTTTCAGCTCTCTATCGCCAGCGTGTTCGGAGCTATCGCGACAAAAACCCTATGGGGCGTGGCACCCGCCCCCCCCCTCGGCCGGCGAGGGTTAAACCTTGCCAATAATGTATGAAGTCACGAGTTCATGTGCTTGAGGTATAGTTTTAGGTCATCATTACGGATTTGCATCATTTTACAACCGACGACCGTGCAGTCTGCAGAGGTTTACTTAACCCTCGCCGGCACAGGGAGGGGGGAGGGGTTGATGCAACCCCCCACCATAAGGTTTTTCGCGAATAACTCGCGTAAAAAGCGGCCCATCGCGACGAAACTTTCAGTACCCTCGCATTGATCAATTTTACACGTTCCCTGAAAATTTCATGACCCTGACCCCAATGAACTTTGACCTGTGACCTTTTTTCCGTGACCATGTTTGGCCGAAATCGCGATTCGGCGTATGTCGGCTCGCATTAGCCGCGCGTTTGCAAGCTTTTCGTGGTTTCAAACGTTCAAACATGTGATTTGATGTTGCTCCCATACATTAGGGTGGGTGTCAAGGTCACCTGAAGGTCAGGTCAGGTCATTGACCTTTGGTGACCTCGGGTGACGTCGGTTCACTTTTTCGAGTTTTACATGTTTTTAGGCTAGTTTTTGGAGCTGAATTCGAATTTAGCAACCATTTGAACATTTACGAAGTAGTTTTAGTGCCTTCGTAACATGTTACGAAGCTGTCAGAGGCGGTTGACACATATTACGAATACCCGTCACAACCCCTACCGGTTGACCTGACCTGACCTGACCCGACCTGGTCTAAATGCTTAAAAACATCATCTCTGATCAAAACTAACACGATATTCGTGATCAGCACCCCGGAAAAACACATAGCAGCCACACTTTACGACTTTCTAGCAGGTCCCAATTTTCCCGGTTTTCGGGTCATTGACCTGACCTGGAAGGTCACCGATGACCTAGGACCTTAAAATTGGGTATCATCGGCTTCCTCTCGTGACGGGCAGCACGCTCGTTTTTTCCGCGAAGCTCTAGCTCGATCAGGGGCCAAACGCGAGGGGGGGGGGGTCGTACCAACCTTGTGCCGTCGAAGGACGCAAAATGGCCTGTGCCGGCGAGGGTTAAGACGACATAGTTAAGTGACCTGACATGAAAACGTGGTTGATTTCAAATGATCCGGCTTGAATCAAACATAAGGCATATGAAATGTCAGCCTTCTATCATTAGTGTGCTTTGAGCTCCCACAAAAAAAAAAAAAATACATGGTGGCGGCATCCACCCCTTTTTCTCGGCCGGCGAGGGTTAAACCTCGCTTCGAATTATTGCAGATAATGATGCGACCGAAAACAAAGTATTTATCTGTGTCTAGAACGGCCGCTGACTTGTTGGACAAGATCCCCAATCCTAATTTGCTAGATGGGAATAAAATACTCGGCATAAATTATGATACATATATACCCCTCGATTTGCCCTCGCGCTAAGTCAATTCTATTCATCACTGTCGCTTTTTTATCAGAGATGATGTCGCCGCTAAACGGGTTGTTTTGTTTGCTTGCTTGCGTTGAATGGTCATTACGGATTATTGAAGGATTATGATATACATAATAGGAATGGGGCAAGGGAGGATATGCACTGCAGTGCAGGTGTTTAATTTAGATCACAAAGGCATCATTTCCGGCATCGTGCAGTCACTATCTTCCCCTCCTCTGCACTGCGGCATCGCTGCGCCCCACACGCGGCGTCCTCACTCCACGGCCGGCCGCCGCCAACTGACCCTTTCGCCGGGCGCCGCGACCTGACCCGTGTCACTGCCGCGGCCTGCGCAATAGAGTCGGGGCTGGAATCCCGGGGTTCGGCCGGCCGGCCGCCTCTGGAGCGGGGGACTTTTTTAGTAGACCTACTGTACTCCACGCCGCGTAGTAGCGTGGGGAGCGGAGCGTTAGAATGGTGGCATGTGTAGAGGCTAGAACCGGTTTCCACCACCATGCCACCGCCCAGCGACATGGAGCGGGGTCAGTGACCAGGGCACGGGGAAAGGTCAGAGGTCAGCCATAACGTAGAGCTTTGTGTCTCCCTCCCCTCCGCGTGTAACGACCGCACGACGGCGGCCGGCGGCCGATCAGGCTTGACATGTCAAGGTCACCCGCAGTCAACGGGCCCAGAGGGTTGGTCGAGTGCGCGTCCGTGGCTGATGACAGTCTCGACCATGTGCTATGGTGCCGATGGACTAGCGTGGGTAATAAGCTTTTGTTCACTGCATATGGCTGCTCGGGTGCGTCATCTGATATGACGCTTTGCAATGTGTATGATACGTTTAAAACCTCGCTGGTAGTGGCCGAGAGGAGAAGAGGGGGGGGGAGGCGGATGCCGCCTATACATGTGTCTATTTGCTGATAGCCGCGAGAGCTGAAATTTTGGAAACCTGACCTTTGATTCCAGCCGAATTTTTATTACAGCAGCTGTATTTTAACCCTCGCCGGCACAGGGGGGGGGGGGGGTTGATGCAACCCCCCTAATGTTTTTCGCGAATAACTCAAGTAAAAAGCGGCCGATCGCGACGAAACTTTCAGTACCCTCGCATTGATCAATTTTACACCTACCCTTAAAGGTAGTGTGCCACCTTTGAAAGATTTCCCATTTTATTTTTCCTAGGATAAGAAGCTTCTGTTTTTACCTAATATCGCAAAAAAAGTCAAAAATGGGCCTGGAATAGTGCCTTTTTCGCCTAAAAGTTTATCGGTTTTTCGATATGTATAACAATTGTAGTGGGCTCACCTGTAAACAGGCGTCGGCAACAATCGCGAATGCGGCGCACATGTGACAATAAGCAAAGGTCATTATAGAGTTACGACGTACGGGAATGAGTTATCAGCTGTCTAATCGTAGACAACACAATGTCGAGCCAACTGTAAGCCTGTATTGGCATTGTTTCTTTTATTTGGCTGTCGAACATTATTTATGGTTTGAAATATGATTTTATGTAAAATAATTGATATGAAAAAGCCGTCTCTTAAGTTATGACCCCATTTCACCACACGCAAGTGGCAGAAATGACAATGATCAGCTGACGCATTTTTCTTGGCCGAAGTCAGAGCGCGCGGCCCGACGCACCACCACCGCACCACAAAGTATGAGCAGAAGCCGCGCCCAAAGCCAGGGCCCCGGTAACGTGAGGTAGCCGAGTCGGGGCAGCGTGCGCTGACCCAAGCCGGGGCCGCAGCTTTGGGCGCGGTCTACCGCATCCCCGCGGGCAGTAGGGTTGTTCAAAAAAACCGAATTTTGGAAAAGTATATGGGCTCATGGCTCATGTGGTGCGGTATTCTTTTCTGAGACCAATGATGCCCTTTTTACTGAAAAGTATTAACTGTTAGGGGCTCCTCAAACGGCTTAAAGAGGACCACGTTACGCCCGCCGACCGGCCGGTGTCAATAAGGGCGAGAATTCGACGCCGCACGGCGGCGGCAGCGCCTTATCGGCACCGCGCGCCACGACATCTGCCGGGCGGCCGGCTGGGCGGTGGGAAGTTATAAGTGCATGGTCTTATTGCACACGATCGGGGTGAGCTATCCCATGTTTTCGGGGTGGAAAGTTTCAGTGCAGCATCGGTGCGTCTGCCACGGTGGTCTGTGTCGATGGTATAGAAAATAACTCAAGCAGAGCTCAGAAAAGAATGAATGATTCCGAGTAGTTGCCTCGAAATAATCCGTTTCAAGAATACAGCTGCCTTCTTAACGTACCGTATCACTTGTTAATTTTTCAAAAAGCAAACTCTGAGCAATAACACACCTCTTTGCATTGCTGTTGACAATTTACGTTAGTTTTTGACGGTGGCTCGCACCCCCAATATGCTGCCGCGCAACTTTATTCCAACGGCGAAACGGCAACTTAGCGAGAATCGAAAATTCACGATATACGTACAGCAGGGGCTGGCAATGCAGTATGCACAAGGACAGAATATGGAGGAGACCCGACAGTCATCGGCCCAAGTTTGGGGGTGGCTTTGACGAGCATATGCGTCACCAATGTCATTATTCAGATACGTTGATGTCAGATGCTGGGGCAACAGAATCGACGCCAGGTGTAACTTAGATTAGCGGGTCGAAAGAAAACATAACATGTCTGGGAATGACAGAGTGGCCACCCTGACAGTGTGACGAAGTGAGACATGACTAGAGACATTAGCCGGAGTACCTACTCATATAAATCAAGCGCCGTTTATCCAATCCTTCGAGCATAAGCGACGCCGGCAGTCCGGCCAGGGCGGCCGTGACCACCGATGCCGATCAAGACCCGAATCCAGACCCGGCATAGAACACAGCTCTGCCCTGACGTGACACATTACCCCGGTGTGTCACTCATGACGGATAGACCAATGCAGGAGCCTTGCCAGCTCCTGTTGTACCTACTTCGTTAAATTTTCGATTCTCGCTAAGTTGCCGTTTCGTCGTTGGAATAGAGTTACGCAGCAGCATATTGGGGCTGCGAGCCACCGTCCAAAAGCAACTTAAATTGTCAACAGCAATGCAAAAAAGTCTGTTATTGCTCAGAGCTTACTTTTTGAAGAATTAACAAGTGATACAGTACGTTAAGAAGGCAGCTGTATTCTTGAAACGGATTATTTCGAGGCAACTACCCGGAATCATTCATTCTTTTCTGAGCTCTGCTTGAGTTATTTTCTATACCATCGACACAGACCACCGTGGCAGACGCACCGATGCTGCACTGAAACTTTCCGCCCCGAAAACATGGGATAGCTCACCCCGATCGTGTGCAATAAGACCACGCACTTATAACTTCCCACCGCCCAGCCGGCCGCCCGGCAGATGTCGTGGCGCGCGGTGCCGATAAGGCGCTGCCGCCGCCGTGCGGCGTCGAATTCTCGCCCTTATTGACACCGGCCGGTCGGCGGGCGTAACATGGTCCTCTTTAAGCCGTTTGAGCAGCGTCTAGCAGTAATACTTTTCGGAAAAAAGGGTATCATTGGACTCAGAAAAGAATACCGCACCACATGAGCCATGAGCCCATATACTTTTCCAAAATTCGGTTTTTTTTTAACAACCCTAGCGGGCAGCCCCGGGCTATCACATGACACCGGGAGGACGCGCGGCCCCGGCTTGGGTCAGCGCACGCTGCCCCGACTCGGCTACCTCACGTTACCGGGGCCCTGGCTTTGGGCGCGGTCTACCGCACCACCTAACAGGCGTGTTCGAGACCGCAGGAGATGATGATGAACGGGTTTATCGAAACTTGATTGGATGAGCATATCGGTAATAGCGATTTCAGTGTGTGCATTTATTGTTCATAGTGGTGTGAAATGTGGTTGGGGTACGACCGACAACCCGTCGGGGCGAATTTCGCACTGGGGTACTCAAAATTTGAAGAATTTAAGACGTTTCCATGAGTTTTGAAGGTATGGATAAGTTCTAAAAATCCGGTTCTCCTTATCTGGGCCATTAACTCCATACGGTCCAGGAAAGCTGGCACACTACCTTTAACCCGCGCCGGGCCGGTGCTCTGAGATTCCGCGCCGGGCCGGGGGTTGGGGTGTCTGAACACCCCCCCCCCTTCTAACTCGGCTCCTGGGCCACGTAGCGACACGCGGTAAGCGGCAATCGAAAGAACGTCCAAAATAAGGACGAAAACACTTCGGTCATTTTTTTTCGGTCAGGTCAAAGGTCAGGTCACCAGAGGTAACCAAAGGTCAAATGTCCACCATTTTGGAAACTGCCAACGGCTATCTCGGGAACCGATAGAGCTACAGCGCCGCGGAAAAGCGCATTCGATAGCCCTTTTACAGACCTTTCTGAATAATATTCTCAGATTTGACCTCAGGTCAACGGTTTAGCCTCCAGAGGGCAAAAACTCCAAAAATAGCCGTTTTTACGAAAAACGTTTTTCGGCAATAACTTTTGACTCAAAAGAGCCACGACATTACTTTTGCCACCATCGTGTTCCTCTCGTCGAGACGCGTCGAATGAACTATGATTTGACCTTGAAAGGTCAACTTGAAAATTTGACCTCAGGGCAATGTCATGACCTGACCGGAAAAGGTCATGTTGCATATCAGTCGATCTGCAACGTCGAGTCGAACACATCTAAGGCGTTTTCAGCGCTCTAGCACGCCTCTATCAGAAGTTATTAGCGAAAAAACTGTCAGATTCTGTTCGTAACCTGAGATGACCTCGGGGACATAACGAGGGGTCACAGTTGCCATTTTCCGGTTCAGTGTGTCCATTTTATCTACATCTCGATGTTTGAGTGTTTAGAATAGCGTTCGTGGAAAACAGACGCTTTTCAATTTTCTCCCATTGACAATGGAGAGGTCGCAAAATTGACCTGACCTTAGGTCACCGATATCAAAATTCCGAGATATACATTTTATAGATAATGTTGCTCTTATCAATCGCTGAAAGTTTCAAGGCAATCGATCAATCGGTGTAGCTATGACGAGCACTCTTATTTTTTCTGAGGTGAGGTCACTTGGCGTGATCTGGTGACCTGACCTAAGCTGACCTGGGTCTGAAATTTTTACAACATGTGCAGAAAAGATGCACAAACAGGTATGCCAAGATATCTGCGAAAAACCGCAGGGGGGGGGGTGTTCAAACACCCCCGGCCCGGCGCGGGTTAAAATTTCATGACCCTGACCCAAATGACCTTTGACCTGTGACCAACCTTTTTTCCGAGACCATGTTTGGCCGGAATCGCGATTCGGCGTATGTCGGCTCGCATTAGCCGCGCGTTTGCAAGCTTTTCGTGGTTTCAAGCGTTCAAACATGTGATTTGATGTTGCTCCCATACATTAGGGTGGGTTTCAAGGTCACCTGAAGCTCAGATCAGGTCATTGACCTTTGGCGACCTCGGGTGACGTCGGTTCACTTTTTCGAGTTTTACATGTTTAAAGGCTAGTTTTTGGAGCTGAATTCGAATTTAGCAGCCATTTGAACATTTACGAAGTAGTTTTGGTGCCTTCGTAACATGTTACGAAGCTGCCAGAGGTGGTTGACACGTATTACGAATACCCGTCACAACCCCTACCGGTTGACCTGACCTGACCTGACCCGACCTGGTCTAAATGCTTAAAGACATCATCTCTGATCAAAACTGACACGATATTCGTGATCAGCACCCCGGAAAACCACAAAGCAGTCACACTTTACGACTTTCTAACAGGTCCCGATTTTCCCGGTTTTCGGGTTATTGACCTGACCTGGAAGGTCACCCGATGACCTAGGACCTTAAAATTGGGTATCATCGGGTTCCTCTCGTGACGGGCAACACGCTCGTTTTTCCGCGAAGCTCTAGCTCTATCAGGGGCCAAACGCGAGGGGGGGGGGTCGTACCAACCCCGCCCCCCCTTGTGCCGTCGAAGGACGCAAAATGGCCTGTGCCGGCGAGGGCTAACCATCGCTTATATTGGTGTTTTGCCAGCGTCTAGCGTAAAGGGGAGGGGGTCCGTTGGACCCCTTTGCCGTTCGGCCCCTGATCGAGCTAGAGGTTCGCGGAAAAAGAGCGTGTTGCCCGTGACGAGAGGAGGCCGTTGATACCCAATTTTAAGGTCCTAGGTCATTTGTTGATAGGTCAATATGTACTCAAAAGTCGGGAAAATCGGGACCTGTTAGAGCTTTTTACAGTGAGGCTGTTATAAGGCTTTTCGGGGTGCTGATCACGAATTTCAAACTATTTTTTATCACAGATGATGTTTTCGTGCATTTAGTCCAGGTCGGGTCAGCTCAGGTCAGGTCACATGTTACGAGGGAACCAAAACTACTTCGTAAATGTTCAAACGGTTTCTAAATGCGAAATCAACTCCAAAATCTACCCTAGAAACATGTAGAACTCGAAGCAGTGAACTAAGGTCATCAAAGGTCAGTGACCTGAATGACCTTCACGTGACCTTGACACCCACTAGAATCCATGGGATCAACATCCTTTCACATGTTTGATCGCTTAAAGCCACAAAAAAGACAATAAACACGCTCATATTGTGAGACGAAATACGCTAAATCGCGATTCCGGCCAAACATGGTCTCAGAAAACAGGTCACAAGTCAAAGGGTCAGGGTCATAAAAATGTTAAGGGTAGGCGTAATATTGATTAACTCGAGGGTACTGAAAGTTTCGTCGCGAACAGCAGCTTTTTGCGCGAGTTATTTTCGAAAAACTGAGAGGGGGGGTCTGTTCGACACCCTCCTACAAGTGCGAAGGTTAAGGTCAGACCGTTGACCAATGACGTCAAAAGTGAACCTCTGTAAGGTCCCAAAATGTCGCAACGTCGCACCACCTTTCGTACCAGGGGACCTTTCACTGGGGAATGAAGCTTATATGATCTGCATAGTACTATCTCCTGGAGGCCTCACAACTTGTATGTAGTTATCTCGTATTTTTCTTAACCCTCGCCCTGGCAGGGGGGGTCGATGCGACCCCCCTAAGGTTTTTCGAAAATAGCGTAAAAACGGCGGCGCGTAGCGCCGCCAAATTTGGCACAGCCTATGGGGCAGCCTTTTTACATATGACCTCAAAATTTCAGGTCCGGGTGACCTTGGGTCAGGTCACCAGGTCAGAAAAATCGGTACAAGGTCATGGTCAAATTTCAATTTTCTTTTTGCACCTGTCCAACTCACAGTTTCGCACTGATTTCCTTCAAACTTTCAGGATGTGCTAAGTTCACCGATTTGTATAACATATAGTTCGGGTTTTTTGAGGTCACTGACCTGAGGTCAGTTAGAGGTCATTGCGTCGTAATGTTAAGCCTATGGGAAAATACTAAATTCGAAAAATACTGGAGATATCAGCTTCGTTCTATCACTTTTGTGCTTTGAAACCACAGTAATTACCAGCAGGTCACTTGGTGCTTCTTTGTTTGATGTACTTATCCATGGGTCAGGTCAAATGAGGTCAACTGAGGTCAAATGACGTTTTTGCCAATAACTTGGCACATAATGATGCTAGAGCTTAAAAAATGGTCTCATTGTGTTCCTGGTGATCAGCCAAATCGAATGATATGCGATATGATGCAATTTGGTTAAGTTGAACCATGTTGAACTTAATTGATTAATTAAAGTTTACTTAAAAATTAAGAAAAACTTTAAGTACACTTAAGCAAGCTAAAAAGTATATCATTCGACGCGCCTTGACGTGCTGAGTTCACTGGTACTTTTCGTTTTGCTCTATCTTAATTAGATCAAAAGTTATAAGCGAAAAACTTTTGACCTGTTCTTAGCGAAATTTTTACATTTATACCCCCAAAACCCCCCTAAATATTGACCTAGAGCAACCAAATTTGCACAGGGGCGAGAACTCCAGGGGTCCCACCTACCTACCAAATTTAGTGTTTCTAGGTGCCATAGGAGCCAATCGCGAGGGGGGGTCGCATCGACCCCCCCTACCAGGCCGTGTTATGAAAAATGCCCTGCCAGGGCGAGGGTTAAGAGTCACCTGAAGTTAGGTCGGTCACGCAACCTCACGATTAATAATCAATGTGGAAATATGAAAACTGTTATTTTCGCGCCGGGAGCCATCTTAAGCTGTCTCAAGCGCATTAATTCGTGATATTATACAATCTTTGCGAGCCCCAGCATTAACTTTTGAATTCTTGATCATAGGCGACTTTATTTATGACGTCACTAAGGTCACAGGAGTTTTCACCAAAAAAGTCCCGATCAAATTGAGCTAGCGAGTCGGGAAGCCACCAGTGGACTTTTGAGGACCTACCGAATCGAATAAGCGATATGACCTCCTTGGGCCAGCTTCGTGGCCTGAGTGGCTCTGCCCTGACCAATGACCATGACCTGAGGTGAACACCTTAAATTGACCTCAACAAAAACAAAGCGTATACTATTCGACGCGCTTGAGCATGCAAAACTCGATGATGCTATTTCCTTGGCTCTGTATCCACTATGGTGAAGTTGTTTACCAAAAACCGATCCCGCGACTTGGAACACTTATACTGACCTCAGAGTTTATCGGTTGACCTGAGACATTCAACTCTTCATCTCATACGATGCACGCGCTCAGTTTTATCCCCAAGGCGCTAGCTCAATTAGGGGCGAAAAGGCGGAGAGGGGTCGTAATCGCCCCCCCCCCCCCCTCGGCCGGGGTATATGCAGAAAACCCACAAGTCCGCTGAGGGTTAAGCACTGAAGTGATATATTATGATACGGGAAGATATAGGTCAAAACAAGTATGAACACGAGTGGGTGTGAATAAAATTGTATTTGAGGTATGCCTTTTAATTATACGTTCGATTTGCTTTAGTTATTGGTAAGAACAGAGGCAACCAGGAAGAGCGCCCCTGAAGAAAAGGTGGCGCACCGGACGGGTGCGATTGTAAGGTCTAAGGTCAGTCGGGGACCTCTAAGTTCGGGTCAAGCGCTCCATGTTAGGGGTAAAAGACTGGGGGCAAAAAAAGCATCCCGATTTCGGCAGCATCGTCTTCGTCATGCTGTGTCACGGCACCCATCCACTCCCTCGCCCGAAAAATAATTAATTCCCTTTTTGTATCAGTTCTGGCATAATCCCGCACATTATGCTGCATGTTGTTTGTAACATTGCATGTTCAGCTACGTTCTACGCAGTACGCACTAACCTAACCACCATCCCACCATCCACCACTAACCACCATCCCGTTCTGTGCTCCCTTCCACCCCACACGAATCAGCCGAGATACTAGTCAGTCGGGCTAGCGCTATCCTCCCCTCCCTTCCTGACTGCACAGCTCCAAAACCTAGAGCCGAGACTTCCCGCCCGCCGGCCACCCGGATAGCCTCTGCCGAGTCTCCCTTTCATACACCGTTTACTATGCGCGTCTATCTATCTTACTATGCGCGTCTATTCTCAGGCGTCTATCCGCTTCTGTCACGTGACAACCAGCGCCAAATCGTGCGGTAACTCACGCCCAGTGCCTCGGCGACCTGGCTGTGGGCCATGCCGCCGGCAACTATGCCGACTGCTCCGTTGAAAGACGATTTGCTGTGCAGTTTTGCCATCGCGAACACCTGGTCCGCTCGCACTGGCTACTGCCCCGAAAATAGCCTCCGTTAACCACTTGACCAGTCAGGGCCACAAAAATTCGAAGGTCACGTGACTAGAATGCAGCCAATATGGTCTCTAGGAGCAAGTAACACCGAAATTATATTGAAATTACGCCGTATTAGGAAAAATAAAGGTTGTGGGAGGATGTGACGTTTATTTTGGGTCATCGTGTATTATATCTTTAGCACTGAAAAACTTACCGATCACGAGTGCCGGGCGTAGGAGGATGGGGCGGGGGAGGCGAGGGGGGGGGGGGGGTTCGGGGCCGGGATATGGGGTTGCGGGGAGAAAGTGGAGTTGGAGAGGGGGACGGAGCTTGACGAGGTATGGTATGACGCTTAGATTTGAGATAGGTTGGTTACAGAATTCCACAAAATACTGAAATATTATCGATCATGTCTAAGCACTAGTGTCAGAGGTGGGCGGGAAGCACCCAGTACTTACTGTTTAAACTACCTGCCGAGAGCGTACCGAGGGTGAGAGACATATCTTTTGCCCCAGTGGGGGGGGGGGGCATATGTTACCACCCTGTCGCGTTTTTCGCGTGTGAATAAAAAACCGCGGCGCGTAGCGCCGCGCCGCTTGGGGTAGCTTTTTGTACATCAATTTTGGACAATGTGTGAAATTTTAGACCCCAGGTCATGCCAGGTCAGGTCACCAGGTCAAGTTAACTGACCAAGCATAAAAAAGTTTGCGATCATGTCCAGCCTGCAGTGTTTGTCAGAAAGGTTTCAAACTTGGTGGATTGCATGATGTTATGGGCGCCTACAATTTGTATATCTCGGATTTTTTATATCCGTGACCTAAGGTCAGGTCATTGGCGTGACCTTACCATTATAAGTCAATGGAGAAAAATGAAAATGCCTCTAGATCCGTGTGTACGCATAGGAACAGTCCAAATATTTCAGAATCACAATGATTTATACCACCCGTGACGACCAAGGTGTTGTTTTTGCTGATAGCCTCTTGAAAGGTCATCCGAGGTCATTTGAGGCTACAAACAGATTTTTGCCAATAACTCGCGATTGGAAAGAGATAGAACGTTGGGGATGATCTCATTGTGTTTGTCTTGCCGAGACCCATCGACTGATATGCAACATGACTTTTTCCGGTCAGGTCATGACCTTGACCTGAGGTCAAATTTTCAAGTTGACCTTGCAAGGCTAAATTATAGTAAATTCGATGCGTCTCGGCGAGAGGAACATGATTCTGGCAATAGAAATGTCGTGGCTTTTTTTAGTCAAAAGTTATTGTCGAAAAACACTTTTCGTAAAAACAGCTATTTTTGGAGTTTTGACCTTATCGAAAGAAGAGTTCAAGAGCTATCGGTTGTTTTTCCATGCGTTTTTCTAGCTATCATAGTTCCTGAGATAAATGCATGTTTTCGGAAAGATATAATGACATTTGGCAAATTTTGACCTTTGATGACCTCTAGTGACCCCAATATTGCTCTAAGATGAAAAATGACTGAAATACTTTCAAGCGTACGCATTGAGAGCTATCGATTGCTTTTTACCGCGTCTTTCTAGCCCTCTTAGTTTTTGAGTTAGAGGTGGGTGGTAACATATGCCCCCCCCCCCACTAGGGCGAAGTTGGCTGAGACCGCCACTGAGGCGCGGGATATGGGTAGGGATAAATGAGTTTATCATTGAGTCAGTGAGCGACAGTCAGAGAGTGGAGGTGAGTGAGGGGGAGGGAAGAGAGATGGAAGCAGGCGCCAGGCAGGGAGGGTAAGGGAGAAACGGGAAGGGTAGGGGCCAGACATGTGCATGGATCCAAGAGCTGGATCTATGATCTCAGTGGATCTCTCGACAAAATAGAGGGGCTGGATCTATGCTCCCAGTGGATCTCTCGACAAAATTCAGGGGTTGGATCTATGATCTCTGTGGATCCAGCGGGCAAAAATTTGTGCAGGACCTATGATCTGTATGGATCTCACGACAACATGTAGCCAATGAAACCGTTATCCTACATAATTGTAGACCTAACAGTGCAATACAATTGAGAATTGTCACTTGTGGACACGGTTAAGACCAGTTGTAATCATTAGGTATCATCATGAAATTTGAATTTAAATCAACAACATTTGTACTACATTTAAAATAAACCAAGAACATGCACATTGCTACTTTTTTGACCAATTGTTACTTTTTCATGACAGCAATCTTATCAACAAGCTACAGCCACTTTAACCCATTAACGCCCAGCGGTACCAAAAGGTACCAACGCACATTTTGGTTTGCTGCGTTGAGACCACACGTTCTTTCGCCAGATAGATTCTGTCATCGGATAATGACCTCCTTTCCGGATATGCTGTTGGGTATAAATAACGTGCTGATACGAAGAGCTTCGTCTGAGGTGCAGAAAAGCTCGGAGTGTTTCGAGGCGCCGCAGTCATGGGCTGACGTTGGGAGATAAAAACGTTTGTGGTTGCTTGTCTGTAAATATTTTTTTAGCCAAAGTGTGTTTACATTAAAGATGAGGAACATTAAAGATGAGGGCAGCTGCAGTTAAGCAGAAAATCCGATGTTTCGTCATGAATCCTGGCGTTCCTAGGGGCAGGATTATTGTTGGTACCTTTTGGTACCACTGGGCGGTAGGCTAAGCGTTTTTTTCGCAATTTCATGCGTGTGCGGTCTTTGCAGAGGCGAAACAACGCTCAACGGAGTGATGCGGACAAATTGTTATTTGGGGAGCCATCCCTCAAGGGGACGCCATCGCCCGAGGGAATTGGGTGCGTAAGAGGGGCGCCTTTGAGGCCATAAGGGCGCCTGTATGCGAAAGAAGGGCACTCATGAAGTTTTTAGGGCCGCCTCAACGCAAATGAGGATGCCCATAGGGGCACCTGCATGCGAAAGAGGGGCACCTGTGAAGCCTATAGGAATGCCTCTGAGGCCCATGACGCCCATAGTAGAGGCGCCCACATGCAAAAGGGGCGCCCATGAACGCCATAATGGAGCTTCCATACGAAAGATCGGTCCCTGCATCCCAAAGATGGCCACGCCTCTGAGGCCTATGGAAAGAGGAAGGAGCGCCTGTGAAGCCCATAGGCGCCTGTGGGCGCCTCACTGGGAACGAGGGGCGCCTGTAAGGTCTACAGAGGCGCTTTTGATGCCCATAGGGGCGCCTACATGCGAAAGAGGGGCGCCTATGAAAGTTATGGGGGCGTCTTCATGCGAAAAAGGGGTGCCTATGTAGGTTGAAGGTCGTTTGTGTAACGTTTCTCAGGGGTGGTGCGCCCTTTGCGGCAAATATAATCTAAAAAGAGGTCGGAGAGGGGAGCGCCTTCGTCGCCACCAAAAAAGCTGGAGCATTCATTGCTGATTGGTCATTCACTGCTAACGTAACGCATGGATGTTGGATAGGATGCTTTACCCTATAATCGCTGGTATTATTGCGGGTACCCCTGTGGAGCAACCATGTGGTTAAGGCCCCAAATGAATTTTGCTTCGGGGAGGGGAAGGGACACGGTTTTGAGATCGTCCTGTTGTTTAGGAAGGCTGTTGCTGTTGTTCAGGAAGAAATGAGTAACGACGTCATATCCCAGTGCAGTTTGTGCGGTAATATACCTACGGAGGAAATATTGATGCGGATGGTATTGACAGACGAGTTCCTGCAGACCTGCTGCTTGGTCAGTGGTACGTACACCTGAGAATGGGATGCATACCTACACCGCGACGGATTCGGACACTGGATTAGAGCTGGCCCTACCACGAAGGCAAAGCGTCTGCAAAGTACGTGGTTGCCACTAAAGTCATCTGTGGCAAGTGGCGAGTGGCGCTCTGCTCGGAGACATACTTACATGGAGAGAAGCATCACGGCTAAAAGTAAGACCTATATTGACCAGGGTATGCGTGTTGACTGCTGCAGCGTGTGCCTCGGCGCAAGCAGCACTGCACGATCCGGTTGAAGTCCATTTTGGAGATCTGTCTCGTTTGGTTGCTGAATTAGATTTGGAAGGGTCTTGCTGTGCATGAACCGTAACCACAAACTCTGCTGGCTCTTGATCTATGGGTTTCAAGTTGGTTTTTATAGTTTTGAAAGAAATTATAGAGTGGTTGCTGGTAATGACGTTCAGAAAACTGTTAGTTTTGTCATTTGCATAGAAATATTTGTGCATTTTAGGAAAATAAACGACCCTGCAAGCCTTGAAACCTGGGCTGCGGAGTCGGAGTCGGAGTCAGTCGGAGTTGATATCTCTAGCCGAGGTCGGAGTCAAAGTCGGAGTCGATTGTGGAAGCCGGAGCCGGAGTTCGAGTCACCGAAAATCCCGCGACTCCGCGCAAATGCCAGGGCTGCGGACATGGAGTCGGGGTTAGAGTCGGTCAGAGTCGACAGCCATACCTGGAGTCGGAGTCGGAGTCGGAGGTGATAAGTGAAAGTCTGAATTGGAGTCAGAGTCAGAGTCACCGAAAATCCATCGACTCCGCATCCTTGCTTGAAACAGTACAGTTCACTAGGCCGACCCACCACCATGAATAATAGCATCGATCTTTATGGCAGTGAGTTAGGCATAGCATGTCAGTAATGACGTCATAATCTGACAACTTGGAAAACATCAGAGGCGAGTGTTTGCCATAATGTTGCCGATGAGTATGTCGTCTAATATTCTAATTTTCACGAATGAGTTGCAAAGTCTTCTTGGCAAACATATCTTGTATGCTGCTAAAATGCATGTTTTTGCGAGAAAAAAATGATGTCACCAACGCCCAGTGGTACCAAAAGGTACCACTTCAAAAAAGGATATTTCTAGATTTCGCACATTTACCAAACTCACATGGTACTCTTAGGGGTCCATTTACTCCAATTCAGCAAGTGGGCATCCGTGTGCGTTCGCTGGGGAATTACGGGCGTTAAATTCAATGAACAAACAGTACAGACAGATGCAGTGGCAGCGGGGCACTGCAGATTTTCATTTTGGTCCCATTTTTTCCATGCAACGCCAGTAGGGCTAATGTTAAAATGCCAAAATCTATGGGGGGCACTGTACCCTGGTGCCACCCCCCCCCCCCTGTTCCGCCGCCTATGGACAGATGTTAGGAAATCAAACCTGGAAGCCAAATAGGTCAGTTTTGTTAAAAAATAATCCAGCAATCCACTTCTGCCAGGTATGAAATCCCAATCCAGAATGTTCGTATGAGCTATTAGTATGTGCAACACAATTTTGATTTAATAAGAATAGCAACCAACCTCTAATACTTTCCTAATAAAAATACAAGTTCAAAAATGGCATCAACTTCTTCAGATTACCTACTTTTGGCATCGTGCCACATGTGGTGCCATGCTGTGCTTTCGTTATGAGAGAACCTCCCAAAAAAAGACAAACGAAATTCACAGCTCACGTTTGAAACGACGTAATAGGTATTGTTTTATTACGTCATTATCGTTTGACCAATGAAAAATCTCAATTTGACTAAATCCGTAATGATTCCAAAAGATTCCCCGTAATAGGCCCTTCAAACTAATGACGTAAGATATTGTGATTCTTTTGAAAAGTGAATAAAATAAAGATGCAAGGCGCACACCCGGCTCAGGGCCATGTAATACCGTTTCAGCTTACGTTTAAGTCATTAAATTCAACGCTACAAAGATGATATTCACAAACAATCGTATCCTAAAATCATGTGAGGCAGAAAAAAAACTGAACATCCTTTTGAAAAAACTCCAGACTTTTGCATTTCCAGTTTGATTTTTTATTTATTTTCATTATACTCGAAGGTAGAACGCTAAGCTCATTTGTTATTTGAAATGACGTCACGAGTTCTATTTAGATACTGAATAATCATTTTACGGTAAAATCCAAGGCCATTACAATTGATATTTCGCTTCCCATCGCTTCCGCAAGCTGTTGAATATTTTTATACTTTTGTTTATATCTCAGTTTATTTTATCAAATATTTTTTTCAATAGATTGAAATACATTTTCCTAACCAAGCAACATGTGTCAGTATCATCTTTTATTGTTTATCAATCAATTGTGTTAGCCGTAAACTGGAAAGCCTCATGGTTGTCTAATGCAAGATTGTCTTATCAATGTCATTATGTAGATTCTAACATGAATTGTGATGTGGTAGGTGCCTAGTAATGTATTGTTCATTAGTCATTACTTTGACTTACCTCTATGTTAATTGTTAATGCAAACTTTTCTGTTGGTATGTGAACAATCTTCATGTCACTCAATTCTCTCAAGTTGTGACCGTCATGAGCCTCCTTTATTTTGTATTCTGTATAATGTAACTGGATGCCTTTACTAATATGGCCTTTGTATAAGATTGTTTGTTTCAAGCCATACTTGGGTATTCATAACTTTTTTATGAAAGAAAGTTGTTAACATTTTTGAGCACCTATGAGCTATGATCCCAATGGATCTCACGACAAAATTGGGGAGCCAGATCTATGATCCGAGTGGATCTAGCGACAAAATTGAAGGGTCAGATCTATGATCCCAGTAGATCTCTCGACAAAATTGAGGGGTTGGATCTATGATCTGAATGGATCTCGGATCGGGATCCATGGGATTGGATCTCAGATCCATTTTTCCGGATCCAAGCACATGTCTGGTAGGGGCGGAGCGGGGCGGAGCGGGGCGGGCAAGCATCCATTATCTACTTACTTTTTAAACTACCTACAGAGAGCGAATCAGATACGTATCTGAGACGCAGATATGCATCTACGGCGCGGGCAGAGAAGTCCGTACTTTTCAAGTACCCAGAGGGGATGTGAGGGGAGGAGAAGGGAGGAGCGGGAGGCGATGAGGGGAGGGAGGGGATGGAAAGGGTGGGTAGAGGAGGGAAGAAAGATGGAAGCAGGGAGGGAGGGTTATAGAAAAACGGGAAGGGTAGGTGCAGAGCGGGGCGGAGCGGGGCGGGAAAGCATCCATTATCTACTTACTTTTTCTACTACCTACCGAGAGCGAATCAGATACGTACAGGGTGTCTCAAAAGTTCGTTCACACATTTCCCATGCCAATAAAGCATATAAGAACCGGCCAAAAGTATAAGGTTTTGGTGTCTGTGTGTACACTAGATAAATATGCATGCTTTGACAACTGATTAAGAAGGTTGGAAACCAACCCCTTTGCTGTATCTCCAAAAATATTTGCCCATACCGATTTTTGTTGCTCCGTCAGCTGCCGGAGGCTGATAAAAGGTTACCAGCTTTCAAGCTCTTGTAGGGGAATCCCCTGCAGTTTCTGAGTCGGATTTAGTTTTGACTAGCTCCCCGGCAACATCTGATTTTCCCTGAAAGCCGACAGCTTGCATCGACACCATTCTTGAGTATTTTGTAGGCATTCTCTGGCGCTAACTCCTTCATGAATGACTGGCGCCGACATCCCAAGCGCCATTTTCCTTTTCAAAACGACCCCAGTCCTGAACAAACGGGAAGTGCCAGGAGTAAATTTTTCGCATCATATGGTAGCAGAATGTGTGGGACGTCTGTTTCTCAGACACATTGTGCAAATTTTGCAAATTCCAAGCGCTCGTCATTCCCCATGCCAAGACCTTCGCTCGGTTGCGGAATGTTTTCCTCGGGAGATGTTCTGCTTTGTAAACGGCCCAAACCTGTCCATCGTGTGGTTTTATCGGGATTTTGTGTTTAAAAGAAAATTATTCGCTGCAGATCTGCCTCTTGAAACTCCGTTAGATAAAATTTTACAATAACTGACACTTTTGGAGGGTCAGGTGTCCTTGGCATTGACGATTTTTGTGTTAGGTATTGTCCCCAAAAATTAGCGTTATAGATATTATAAACAATTTTAAATTATAATTTGTCTTTATTTTACGATGACCTGCACTTTTTGAAAATGGGTAACCTCTGTCTGTGACCTTCTTGCCAGTTTTCAATAGTTATGACCGCATTTTCAGCTGCTTTCCGGAACACGAGTCTGCTGTCGTGCGAGGGTCGTTCAAAACGCCGTTAGTCTCGCATGGTTTCGTCCTTCAAAAATTTTAGCCACCGTTTTTATGAGATGATCATCATGTTGCACTCATCCTCGCCGACACTTAGCCATGTGTCATTTCCGACTTAACCATTCCCATTACTCCTGAAACAGAGAGTTTCACAACATACCCGACTTTGCAACCTATATTTTCGTGCCTGACCCATGGTCAGAGGTGAACCCTTTTTGTGAGCTCATGAAGGGTCGAATGCACTTGAAAACAACGAGACTGCTTGAGGAAGGTTGTCACCAATGCCCATGCAAAATTTCGACTGTTAATTTCTTGTTGATTCAGAATTATTGACAAAAAAGCATGGCTGGTACCTGTGAACGAACTTTTGAGACACCCTGTATATGTGACGCAGATATGCATCTATGGTGCGGGACAAGAAGTCCGTACTTTTCAAGTACCAAGAGGGGATAGGACGGGAGGGGAAGGGGGGAGAGGGAGGGGATAAGTGGAGGGAGGGGATTAGAAGGGATGGGAGGGAGAGGGAGGGAGGGAGCGAGCGATGTGATAAAGGAGACGGGGCGGAGCGGGGCGGGGAAGCATCCATTATCTACTTGCTTTTTATACTACCTACCGCGAGCGAATCAGATACGTATCTGGGACGCAGATATGCATCTACGGCGCGGGACGAGAAGTCCGTACTTTTCAAGTACCAAGAGAGGATATGAGGGGAGGGAAAGGGGGGAGAGGGAGGGGATAAGTGGAGGGAGGGGATTAGAAGGGATGGGAGGGAAAGGGAGGGAGGGAGCGAGCGATGTGATAAAGAAGACGGTGCGGAGCGGGGCGGGGAAGCATCCATTATCTACTTACTTTTTATACTACCTACCGCGAGCGAATCAGATACGTATCTGCGACGCAGATATGCATCTACGGCGCGGGACGAGAAGTCCGTACTTTTCAAGTACCAAGAGAGGATATGAGGGGAGGGAAAGGGGGAGAGGGAGGGGATAAGTGGAGGGAGGGGATTAGAAGGGAGGGGAGGGAAAGGGAGGGAGGGAGCGAGCGATGAAATGTGATAAAGGAGACGGGGAGGGAAGGGAGAGAGACAGATGGGGAGGTTTAAAGCATTATATGATTGGGTCAGCGGGGAGGGGAGGGAGACAGACAGATGGGGAGGGGTAAGGGGATTGGGTCAGTGAGCGAATGTCAGAGAGTGGAAGTGAGGGAGGGAGAGAAAAAGGATGGAGGCAGGGAGGATCTCTCGACAAAACTGCTGGGTCACATCTATGATCTGAGTGGATCTCTCGACAAATTTGAGGGTTTTGATCTATGATCCGAGTGGATACCAGATCTAGATCCATGGGATCGGATCTCAGATCCATTTTCCCGAATCTATGCACATATCTGACGGAGACAGAGGCAGAGCAAGCATTACAGGGTGTCCGAAAAATAATGTCACACCTTTCCAGCGTCAAATGCATGAAAATAATAAACATGAGAGTTGCACTTTTCTTACATTTGTATCCCACCTTCTCCCTGATACGGGTAAGCATACGGTCCGGGAAATCAGACATCAACCTGTCCAGCTTCTGTAGACTGATCTTAGACCAGACAGATCCCACGTTCCTGTTCAGCGTGCCTTCAGGTTTTCATTGTGCCATTTTGTTTACCTCTTACACCGGACGTTTGCCCTAAGATTTTCTATCGGCGATAGGTCGTGGCAACTTGCCCTTCTCTCAGAATGCCGGAAAGTTCGATCTGCACCAGTCCTAGGTCGCCTTAGCTCGATGAGCCGGGGCGCCGAGCTGTTGAAAGATGACCCTGGACATGTTCAGAAGAAGTTTTCAGCTGGAGACGTGGCTTGGTGGGCTTCAACTAGAAGACAACTTCGGTTACCGATGGATTGTCGACTTAAAGACTGGATGTTCGTTGGCAGTCAACCTCCTTGCCAGTTCCCTTTTGGATTTGCCCGTCTTAAGCTCCACACTTCGCAATGACGATCTGCGCCACCCGACTAGCGGAAGTCTTCATACCGCGACCTAGCTTGTTCTGAAGCGTCTATCCGCTTCTGTAGCGTGACAACCAGCGCCAAATCATGCGGGAAGTCATGCCCAGTGCCTCGGCGACCTGGCTGTGGGTCATGCCGCCGGCAACTATGCCAACTGCCCCGTTGCGGGACGATTTGCTGTGCAGTTTTGCCATCCCTGACACCTGGTCCGCTGGCGCTGGGTACTGCCCCGAAAATAACCTCTGCACACCCCTTGACCGGTCAGGGTCACAAAAATTCGAAGGTCACGTGACTAGAATTTAGCCAATATGGTCTCAAGGAGCAAGTAACGCCGAAATTATATTGATATTACGCCGTAGATGGCAAAATGAGGGTTGTAGGAGGGTGTGATATTGATTTTGGGTCACTCTGTGTGACAGATGATTTGGGTCGTCTTTAGCACTGAAAAAATTACCGATCATAAGTGGCAGGGCGGAGAAGGAGGGTGTGTGTCAGGGGCGGATCTAGGATTTCGATAGGGTGGGGGCAGTCAAGCACAGGGGCGGCACATTTTCCGCCATACGGGGGCGGCATTCATAAGGTGTGTCCAGCGGAAAAAAACGAGCTTGATGGCCGTCACGAGACTGGCGAACTCTGGTCAGGTAACTTACCCTAAAGTCGGGTTTTTGTTTTTGGCAAATAATTTTGCAAACAAATGGACACAGAGCAAAATTTAGGCATAATCGTATTCCTCTCAAGCTGCGTCGAATGTTGTGGGTACTTTTTGTTCGGTATAGGTCACAATCAAGATTGACACAAAGGTCGTCAGGTCAAGCCCCCTCAGGACACTGTTCGGACTAGGTCAGGCTGCATAGGGGAAGGTGGGGTAAGACGGACCAGCTAAGGTTTGAGGCCGCATATCTTGCTACACTGCTCTCGTAATTCATATTATTTATAGTCTTCGGAATGCTCAATCCTTCCTCTGTTGACATGTGTAAAGACTAAATTTCAACTTAAGGACATCTAGGTGGTGGATGCTTTTAAAGAGGGACATGTCAAAAACTCAGACAAGAAAAAACGTGGGGTAAGACGGACCACCCAGCAGTGCCTGCTATCCGTTCATGTGTGTTACACTTCTGCTCTGTACTCTTGTAAGAAAAAGTAACCAGAATGGTAAAATAACAAAATGAGCCTTTATTCTTTACTCATGTGTGATGGAAGTGCAGCTAAAAGCTGGGAACATGTGTGTTGATTGTCGTTTGGCATTAATGCATGCTAACTGAGCACTTGCATGCATGGCTCACATGCAACAAAGACTCCTTCCTGAAAAATTAGCTTACTTAAACTTGTGTCAATGTTTTGGAAAAGAACTTTCCATATGCAGGGTACAATGGACCACCACAGGGTAAGATGGACCACAGTGGTCCGTCTTGCCCCAAATCTAAATTCTGTCATTATCATGACGTATATGTCAAATAGCCCAACATTGCAAAACCTTGCCTTTCCTAAAGTGTGACTATAACTAAGTTTATAACTTTGTTCTTCACAGTTAAGTGCAAAATAGAAACTAATCGTGCAAGAAAGGCGCCGTAATTGAATCACCCATAGACCTCTTATATTAGATCAGTTTGACGAAAAACAACATTTTTCTCAATAACTCAAAAGCTATGCATCCTAGCAGCATGAGCTCAAAGTGGCCATTGTTACGAAGGAAAACAAACATAGTGAGTGCATAAAGCAGTAGATACCAGCAGCGGTTCAGCCGGGAGGGCTGGTGGTCCGTCTTGCCCCGCTGGGCCATCTTACCCCACCTTCCCCTATCAATCGATTTGGAAGCTCATTACAATCACAATGGTACCTTTCCCGACTCTAGCTTAATTTGGTCGAAAGTTATTAACGAAAAACGATTATGACCCAAAAGAACGTCCTCTGTGACGTTCTCTGTGACGTCATAAAAGTAAAAAATGCCAAAGTAAGGCACGGAATCCTTTGACGAGCGTATGAAAACACATTTCTATGCGTCTTCGGGTGGATTATATAATACCGATATGTTGCAAAAAGAGCAAGTTCAGTATTTCCCCCATAGGTTTATAATGGGGAGGTCACGTGTCTGACCTGACCAGACATGTGCATGGATCCGAGAAAATGGATCTGGGATCTGCTCCCACGGATCCTGATCTCGGATCCGACGGGATCATAGATCCAGCTCTTTAATTTATCGAAAGATCCGCAGGGATCACAGATCCGAGTCTCATTTTTTGCTTGAGATCCAGTGAGATCGTAGATCCTCACTTTTTTTGTCAGCACATATATCCCAAAAAATCACTTGTTTCAACTCACAAACGATTTTAGTGATTTAGTGATTTTATGTGATCGCACGTCATAATCCATAGTTCTATGTCACTTATTGGCATAGAAACCCTTTAAAACATAGTTTCAAATGTGGTGCATGGTGGGATCCACTCAGATCATAGATCCATGTTCTTAATTTATCGTCAGATCATATGAGATCATAGATCGAAGATCCCAAAAAAGCACTTGTTTCAACTCACAAACGTTCTGTTTTAGTGATTTTATGTGATCGCACGTCATAATCCATAGTTCTATGTCACTTAATGGTATAGAAACCCTTTAAAACATAGTTTCAAATGTGGTGCATGGTGGGATCCACTCAGATCATAGATTTATGTTCTTAATTTATCGTCAGATCATATGAGATCATAGATCCAAGATGTATGTTTCACGCCGGATCCGGTGGGATCATAGATCCCAACCTGTACTTTGCTTCGAGATCCACTGAGATCATAGATCCATCACTCGGGTCCATGCAGATGTCTGGACCTGACCCAAGATGAATTGTACGAAAAACCCAAGATATACGAAGCATGAGTACCCGAGAGCTTGTTACTTTCTGAAAGTGTCATCATCCTCGCCGACACTTTGCCTGGCGTTGGCGGCGTTGCGAATTTGCGACATTTTTTGACAGTGCAGACTGCAGAGGTTTACTTATAACCTTTAGAGGTTTATGCATCGGTCAGTGACCTGACCATAGGTGGACAATTGTGTGGAACTGTGGGTGCACGAGCTCTCCCAATTGCACGCCGGCTTGGCTTTGAAGCCGCAACAGACTGGAGGTCAAGGTCACCGCTAGGGCGGCGGCGGATTTGCTGCGCCCAAGCACCCACCATCCGGCACAATTATCCACCTATGGACCTGAACTAACCTGAAAATGAATCAGGTGTCATAAGGTCTGGTTTGGATGGGGGCTCACGTAGGCCAAGTTTCAGCTCTCTATCGAAAACGGTGATCCGGAGCAGTCACGAAAAAAATCGTAAGGGGTGCCCCTCCCCCCTCCTCCCTCGGCCAGCGAAGATTAAGAAGGGGTTAATCTGGCTTCAGGGACGTCGCTACGAGTTCAGAGGGAACTACTTTCATTTTAGAGGGCGGCACTGTATTTCAGGGTCTTGGCTAATGAATTTCGACTAGGGGGCAAACCAGGCCTCAGAAGCCAGAATGACACCACGTAACATACATATACCGTATACACTGCATGTAACATGCACAGGCTAGGATACAAAATTTCTGCCCAAACATAAGTATTCGTACACCTACTTCTACCGAGGGGTTAAGAGGCCAGCGTAAGGCGCTCGAAGGCCCAGGACGAGCCCTCGGGGCTCGGAGGCTAGCATGGGGCACTCAGAGGCCGCTTTGGGGACCCTAAAAGGCCAAATGTGGGGGGGGGGCGTGTGGGGTTTAAAAGCCCGCACGTAGGCCTTGTAGGACCAACGGGGTAGGGCCTTCTGAGGCCATATAGGGCCCTATGATGACAATTTGGGCCCTCAAAGGCCAGTGTGGGCCTGGTACTCTCTTTGGTCGGTGTGGGGGCCCTCTGCGGACAGCGTTGGACACTCTGAGGCCAGCGTGGGGCCCTCTGTCTTCTGAAAACTGATATTGGTGCTGACTGCTGAGTCCTCAGAAGCCAGCGCGGAGTCTTCATAGACTGGTGCTGGGCCATCAGAGGCCACATTGAAGGCCTCGACAGCCAGAATTCAGCACTTATGCATGATTGGGCTTTAGAGGTCGGACTGAGGCCCCAGCGGGCGACATGGAGCCATCAGAGGAATTCATAGCCCGAGTTGGACCCACCTAAAGCTTAGGGTATCAGCCCTCAACCAGCGCAAGACTCTAGGCAAATCGATATCTGTTCTTTGAGGCTGACGTAGGGCTCTCGGGGACCATCTTGAGCCCTCAAGGATCTAAGACCGGAGATAGGATCTACAGGGGCCGATGTGGAGCCTCCAAAGCCTGTGCAGGGTCCTTAGAGGTCGACGACATGGAGCTCTTAGAGACCGACCTATGACCAGCGTGACCTCTCAGTGACCAGCATGGCATCTACCGGTCTGTGCAGGAGCCTGTAGAAGTCACTAGAAAGGTCACCAAAGGCACCAAAAAATTCAACAATGGCTTTAAAAGAAGACATAGTAAAGTGATGAAAGAGTGTTTTATGTAATGCCTTCAGCCCAACAACACAGATCAGTTTAGTACAGCATGACCTTTTTCGGTTAGAGCATGCGTCTGACTATAGGTCATAGGACTATAGGTCCTACTATAGATAATTTAACGCCTCTCGATACGAGAGACATAATTACGGTAAAAACTGTGCCTACCATACGTGAAGTGAGTAGATATACGTAAAGAAATGGAACAAATGCTTCTGCAAGATCCGTCTATTTTGGCAGTTTTTGCTCTCAGTGTGGGCCAAATTGTTGAACTGAGCTCCAATCTAAGGACAACGCAGAGGGAGCTTCCAAGGATCTATCAAATGCATTGTTCCGTGACGCTGTAACACTTACGGTTCACGAGCTATGCGCCCGGATGCGAGGGGAAAAATTGGCAAAGTTGGCTAGGAACCGCACCCGGGCTCGGGTAAAGTAGGTTACCACTGGGGCCCCTAAAGTTAAGATAGGACCCCGTCTTAATTCCCATGTTTGGCCTCCTCCCCTTTCCAACATATTAATAGCCACTTGATGACCTGCCCTACTATATTGGACGAATGGCTATTGGCCGTGTAAACACTGGCGCCAAAATGAGAAAGTGAAACAGCAAATTCGTCTGACACCGGGTTCAACAACTAATTTCATGCTGGATAATATTTGAAGCGCCTTATTTACTCCGACTGGGTGGGAAAATTCTCGTCACTTTGGGACAACCGGAGGGCGGCACTATGACTTCAGAGGCGGCACTATGACTTCAGAGGGCGGCACTATGACTTCAGAGGGCGGCACTATAACTTCAGAGGGCGGCGTTATGACTTCAGAGGGCGGCGCAATGACTTCAAGGACCTTCACGAAGACTGGAGGGCGGCGCTATGACTTCAGAGGGCGGCACTATGACTTCAGAGGGCGGCACTATAACTTCAGAGGGCGGCGTTATGACTTCAGAGGGCGGCGCAATGACTTCAATGACCTTCACGAAGACTGGAGGGCGGCGCTATGACTTCAGAGGGCGGCACTGACTTCCGAGGGCGGCGCTATGACTTCAGAGGGCGTCGCAATGACTTCAAGGAGCTTAACGAAGACTGCGGAGGGCGGCACTATGACTTCAGAGGGCGGCACTGTGCTTCAGAGCAGGGATGTATGCGACTCAAATTTTTGGTGAGTCGATTATGAAGAGATTTTTCTAAAATTGAATCGACTCGACTCTGATTCAAAATTTCTCAATTGAAATGATTCAACTCAACTCATGACTCAAGCATGACAAAATTTTATAATTCGATTCGACTCATGACTCAAACATGAAAAACATGATTTGACTCATGACTCAACATGACAACAAATGTATGATTCGATTCAAATTATGACTCAACCATATTTTCAGTCAGACATGTGCATGGATCCGGGAAAATGGATCTGAGATCTGATCCCATGGATTTGGATCGGGATCCACTCAGATCATAGATCCGACTCCTCCATTTTGTCAGAGATCCAATGAGATCATAGATCCGCATGAAAAGTCAAACATGATGACGTTGACAGCTTCACCCCTGTCAGGTGACTAGATAAAATATTCAATACCAACTGTTCCAGGTACTTCGTTGCAAATATGAATTGAGTGTTGACTCTTGACGTGAATATATAATATGTCAACACTAGAAATAGGGCAATGTGAATTGTGATGAAGTTACAACAAATGAACATGCACTAAAAATAACTTTTACAATATCACCAGTAAGTAGTTCCATCACAATCCACCTGAGAAAACCATGATGCCTACCCAGTGATGACTATTGACCACAGACCAGGGATGGAATGTGTTTCTGTGATTATTTCGTACAGTACGCACTCACTCACTGTCACTGCAACATAAACTCAACACAAACTGTTAACGTGACAATTGATGGCCTTGAACGTGACTTCAATTTCAAAGGATTCCATGACAAATCTTCGTATGGCATTTCTTCGTCGCGCGATTATTCGTCCGTATTTCTTCCCCCGAAAAGCTTCGTCACGCATCATTTCCTCCCCCCCCCCCCTCCGTAAATCTTCGTCCGCAAGTTTACGATGAAATGCACCGACGAAAAAATGTGAACACCAAGAAAAGAGGATATGAAGAAATGCGCGTACGAAGTTTTGTGGACGAAGAAATGCCATACGAAAATGTGTCGGGATACCTACTAGCAAACCAAACAAAGTGTTGTCCATTATTTTACCAAAAGCAAAACCATCTTACGTCACTAGCCCAAAATACAGAATGCAGGTGAACAATGGTAGAGTGAAATTGAGAGTCATCATCTGAGATCTGAGATCATGCAAATATTAATGACGTAATAAATAAAATCATTGTTAAAAAAAGTCTGCTAAGACCTAAAATTTGTCATTGTTATTTGCAAAGGAGGTTGAAATGAAAGTTGAAGTTGAAGTGCTCGGATTGAGACTAGTTAGGTACTGTTATTTTCAATATTGATTACGCTTAATTTATTAAAGTAATGTACCTACTATAGATGACATATGTAGCCTTTGTTGTAATGTATAGGTATGTAGTCCAAACTGAGACTCTGGACTTATATTTGTCGCAGTGAGATGATACTTACAATTTATTAGGAAATTCGTCCTATTTTCCAATCATATTTGCTTTCCAGACACATATCCTGTTAATCTGTTCAACTCATGTTGATAAACAGTGTAAGCTGTCGTGACATAGTGATCATTTATTAGAAGTTAAAGTAGGTAAGTACATACCTACCTGATTGCTGCGTGCTCTTATTTAATTTGTTTTGTAGTTACCAATTTCAGTTAAACGATTTGATTCAACTCCTCATTTCAGGGATTTATAAAATAAATTGAATCAACTCACGACTTGACCCAAACACATTTTTAACTGGTTTTAACAACATTTTAGAAGGTGGGATAGTTCCTTTAACTAGTAAGAAACATTGCGCCGGTAAGTCAGCAAGCGTTCCGGGACCTGTTCGCACAAGTTTGTGAGAATAACCCAAATTACAAAAATGGTACCATTATGCGTCACATTACGCCATAGGGTGTCACCAGATTTTAAGAATATGTGATCATCAATAAGTCCTGAGGACTTGCAGATGTTTTGCATGGTGGGAACGGCAAGATCACCAAGAAAATGCTCATTCAGCTCCTGAAGAAACAAACCGGCGCCGTCACGGAACAGTTGGGGCTCTCCTAGTGATCTCCGGGAATAAATTTTGGGATACTCAAAACATATGACCAATTAATATGTCAACAAGCAGGAATCAAGTACAGGAATAGGTTAAAGGTGACGGAGACACAATTGCGTACACAGAAAACCCGCCTGCGCCGTCTGTCACAGGGTCCAATGCAGAGTAGCAAAAACATGGAGGTGCATATGGATGATGAATCTTATTTCACCTGCAGTGGCAGCCAAATGCCTTATATTGCCGAATTGTACACCTCAGCTGGTGGAGACACTATTCCACGTGCGGATCTCACCTCCTCTTTCGACCTGAGAGCAAGTTATCCACCCGAGATGCCCGTCTGGCTTGCCACGAGCCCGAGGGGATCAAGCGTCCAGTTACTTGCCGAGCACAGACAATGTAACGGGTAAACTGTGCTATTAAAAGTGTTTGAATGGCGCATTGTTACCACTACTGAGTCTCAGAACATAGAGCATGATGCTCTGTTAGGTTCTGACCTTGCAACAGTCACAGTACGCGCGCTAGACCACGAAACTTCTTGAGGAGGCTGGGGTGCCCGAAATAGCACATGACATGAACCTGCCATGTACCCCTCAGATTTAGGCCATTGAGGATCTGTGGGGGCTCATTAAACAGAAAGTGTATAAGGGAAGGTGGCAGGTCAGCTGAGACGCACAACTAAAGCGGAGAATCCAGCAGGCCATCCGTCAAATCGACCCGGAGGTGCCGCGAAAGACAAAAGCGGGGCTGCCAGCGCGCGTGCGCTTGGCGGCTGACAGAGGTCCAGTGTCGCAGATCCATTAGGGCGAGCGTGATCACAACAAAATAATGGCACAGTAACGCGATTTTCGTTGCTTTCGCTTCAAAACTTTTGACACAGTAACAATTCAAACTTTGTCCAGTTTCATACTGACCACCCGTTATCTGCGGCGCGGGCTAAGAAGAATCCAGTACTTTTTCAAATACCAATATGAGATTGGAGGGGAGGGAAAGGAAGGAAGTATGTGGCAGGGGAGGGAGGGAGAGAGCGAAGAAGTGTGATAAAGGAGACCGGTAGGGGAAGGAGAGAGACAGATGGGCAGAGGTAAGTGAGTATATGATTGGGTTAGTGAGCGAGAGTCAGAAGGTGGAAGTGACGGAAGGGGAGGGAAGATGGATGAAATCAGGGAGGGAGGGTTAGGGAGAAAGGGGAAGGGTAGGTTCGGAGCGGGGTGGAGCGAGGTGGGGAAGCATCTATTATCTACTTACTTTTTAAACTACCTACCGAGAGCGTATCAGATACGTATCTGCGAGGCAGATACGCATTTACAGCGCGGGCAGAAAAGGCTGCACTTTTTCAAGTACCAAGAGGGGATGTAAGGGGAGGGGAAGGGAGGAGAGGAGGGGATGAGGGGAGGGAGGGGATAGGAAGGGAGGGGAGGGGAGGGGAGGGGAGGGGAGAGGAGGGAAGGAGAGGGGAGGAGAGGGGAGGGGAGGGGAGGAAGGGAGCGAGCGATTAAGTGTGATAAAGGAGACGGGGAGGGGAGGAAGAGAGACAGATGGGGAGGGATAAATGAGTTTATCATTGAGTCGATGAGCGACAGTTAGAGAGTGCAAGTGAGGGAAGGGGAGGGAAGAGGCATGGAAGCAGGAGGAAGGGTTAGGGAGAAACGGGAAGGGTAGGGGCGGAGCAGGACGAAACGGATCGGGGAAGCACCCATTACCTACTTACTTTTTAAACTACTTACCGAGAGCAAATCAGATATTTATCTGTACCGCAGATATGTATCTACGACGCGGGCGGAGAAGCCCGTACATTTTCAACTACCAAGAGGGGATTGGAGGGGTGGAAAAGGGAGGGGGACGGGATGTTAAGGGAGGGAAGGGGAGGGGAAGGAGGGAGCGAGTGAAAAAGTGTGATAAAAGAAACGGGGATGGGAGGGAGAGGGACAGATGGGGAGGGTTAAATGAGTATATGATTAGGTCAGCGGGGAGGGGAGGGAGACAGACAGATGGGGAGGGGTAAGTGAGTATATGATTGGGTCAGTGAGCGACAGTCAGAGAATGGAAGTGAGGGAGGGTGGGAAGAGGGATGGAGGCAGGGAGGATCTCTCGACAAAACTGATGGGTCAGATCATTGATCTGAGTGGATCTCTCGACAAAATTGAGGGTTTGGATCTAAGATCCTAGTAGATCCCAAGATAGATGATCCCAGATCTAGATCTATGGTATCGGATCTCAGATCCATTTTCCCGGATCCATGCACATATCTGACGGAGACAGAGGCAGAACGAGCCTTAGTGGGTGTCCTAAAAATAATTTTACACCTTCCAGCGTCAAATGCATGAAAATAATAATCATGAGAGTTGCACTTTTCTTACATTTCTATCCCACCTTATCCCTGATACGGGCAAGTATACGGTCTGGGACATCAGAAATCAATATGTCCAGCTTCTGTAGACTGATTTTCGACCAGACAGATCGAACGCTCCTGGTCAGCGTGGTTTCAGGTTATCATTGACCCATTCTGTTAACATCTTACCGGACGCTCGCCGCAAGATTTTCTATCGAGCTATTCCCTGGCAATTTGTCCTTCTCCCAGAATGCTGGGAAGTTCGATCAGCACCAGTCCTGCGTCGTTTTTGCACGATAAGCAGAGGCGCCGACCTGTTGAAAGATGGCCCTGGACATGTTCAGCAGAAGTTTTCAGCTGGAGACGTGGCTTGGTGGGCTTCAGCTTAAGAGACAACCTCGGGTATGGATGGCTTGTCAACTTGGAAACTGGTTGACCGTTAGCAGTCAGCCTGCTTGCCAGTTTCCTTTTGGATTTGCCAGTATTAAACTCCACACTTCGCGATAATGATCTGCGCTACCCGACTGGCGGAAGTCTTCCTGTCGCGACCTACTGTGGACGTCAAACTGCGTGGGACGCGACTTTTTCGCAATAACTTTTGAATACGTTGCCTCTCAAGAACGAAACTTCGGCAATGGACGTTTCAGACCCCGGCCTAATTTTTATTACTAAGGTTTTTCAATGTCCGATCAATATTTAGGGCACTTCCCGTTCACTCGTAATGCTAAGTGAAATATCAGCCCGGATGGCGGCTATCGTCAGGCTGCTCGCGAAGCCCCGCCTACTAACTACGAATTCCCTGCCATCTACCGTTCAGACACGACTGCCATCTGTCGGTCGATCCTCACTCAGAACCGGTTCTGCATGCTGTGTGCGTCGGGTCTCAGATGGGCGGACATCTCGAAACCTAGATTGTTCAGTATGGCCTTTTACCAGGTTTTTTAATCCGAGAAAAAACCGAGATTGTTCAGTATGTCCCTTTACCAAATTAACTATACGAATTATTGACTTAGCAGCAGGGATGCAGAGCCTTGAACATTTGAGTCCGCTCCAGCTCCGGCTCCGGCTCCGAGTAAAATGGCAATACGGCTCCGGCTCCGGCTCCCACTCAGGGCAAAATATGACGACTCCGGCGGATCCGGCTCCCCTCCGGCTATGCGTACCGCATATTTACGTCTGGACAACGAGTTGCGGGGAAAAGTGCTGATTTTGTTGCAGTTTTAGGAGCCGGTGATTAGGCTGGATTTTGAGGTTACTTTTTCGTTCCGATTCATGTATTTCATAGTGTTTGGCTTTTGAATATTTTAGTTCTTATTTTCAGAGTTTAGTTCTTTATTTTTATTTTCAGATAAATATTAATTGCCTTACAAATTTTGTAAAAACGTTTCGTTTTTTATAAGCCGATCTTCAGAGTCCTAAAAATACATCAGCACTACAATGATTGTAAACAAACAAATGGAGCACCACTTGGCTCTGTTCCAAGGCGCTTTTTAAGTTTATCTGGTTGTTTCCGTACTCTTGTATGTCGTTTTGTTGGCTGTTTTGAATCCCTTAAAGGTAGTGTGCCAGCTTTCTTGGACCGTATGGAGTTAATGGCCCAGATAAGGAGAACCGGATTTTTAGAACTTATCCATACCTTCAAAACTCATGGAAACTTCTTAAATTCTTCAAATTTTGAGTACCCCAGTGCGAAATTCGCCCCGACGGGTTGTCGGTCGTACCCCAACCACATTTCACACCACTATGAACAATAAATGCACACACTGAAATCGCTATTACCGATATGCTCATCCAATCAAGTTTCGATAAACCCGTTCATCATCAGCTCCTGCGGTTTCGAACACGCCTGTTAGGTGGTGCGGTAGACCACGCCCAAAGCCAGGGCCCCGGTAACGTGAGGTAGCCGAGTCAGGGCAGCGTGCGCTGACCCAAGCCGGAGCCGCGCGTCCTCCCGGTGTCATGTGATAGCCCGGGGCTGCCTGCGGGGATGCGGTAGACCGCGCCCAAAGCTGCGGCCCCGGCTTGGGTCAGCGCACGCTGCCCCGACTCGGCTACCTCACGTTACCGGGGCCCTGGCTTTGGGCGCGGCTTCTGCTCATACTTTGTGGTGCGGTGGTGGTGCGTCGGGCTGCGCGCTCTGACTTCGGCCAAGAAAAATGCGTCAGCTGATCATTGTCATTTCTGCCACTTGCGTGTGGTGAAATGGGGTCATAACTTAAGAGACGGCTTTTGATATCAATTATTTTACATAAAATCATATTTCAAACCATAAATAATGTTCGACAGCCAAATAAAAGAAACAATACCAATACGGGCTTACAGTTTAAGGCTCGACATTGTGTTGTCTACGATTAGACAGCTGATAACTCATTCCCGTACGTCGTATGGTCGTAACACTGTAATGACCTTTGCTTATTGTCACAAGTGCGCTGCATTCGCGATTGTTGCCCGACGCCTGTTTGCAGGTGAGCCCACTACAGTTGTTATACATATCTAAAAACCGATAAACTTTTAGGCGAAAAAGGCACTATTCCAGGCCCATTTTTGATTTTTTTTGCGACATTAGGTAAAAACAGAAGCTTCTTATCCTAGGAAAAATAAAATGGGAAATCTTTCAAAGGTGGCACACTACCTTTAAGATTGACTTATATCATATTTAAGAAGCATGTGACTGAAAACAATCTGAAGTATCCAGGAGGCTGACAGAGGTCCTGACTCAGACTCCTGAACAATATCAATATCAAGTTGAATTGAAAACTATGAAATTTTGGTTGATAAACACAAGTTGATCGGGCTCATATATCAGCAAGAAAAAGTAAAATTAAAAGAGCTTATTGGCCGAAAACAAGCTATAATTTGCAGATCTTGGAGCAATACTGAAGAGCGCGCTGAGCAGGATCATGCCAGAAAATGACTGATGAGCGCATATTGATGTATTGGTATGAATACTGAATGATAACCATAACTTACAACAGCAAGATAAATTAGTGCTAATTATCAAGCTAAAAATATAGAATGAATGGACTTTGGCAGCTTTACTATGCTTAGATGCTATGCAGATTGAGATTGTAATGTGCATCAGGTACTCAGTGTCTGGCAAATGAAACATGCGATCATTCCATTGCTACTGGAGGAGAAAGCTTGGATCACTAAATCCACTTTATGTTGATTTTGAAGTTAATCATTACTGTATTTCTTGAAAAAAGGATTGTTATAAAATTGTCAATGTGACAATCCATGCAACAATGTGATCATATAATGTGTTCATAGTCATTTGTGATAGTGATTGTTGGTCCAATATACAATGGCAAAGCTCTCAGTCTCAGCGTTTCTTTCTGTGGATGGCCAGCAGTGACTCAGAGCTTAGAAGTATTAGTTTTCTTCACAGGGCTGGGATAAAAAGTACTGAGGGTAATCTTCCACCAAGGAACAGATCTACTTTTACATGGTATGAGATGTAGGCACAAGTAGGTAGGTGCTTAGTTCCTATAGTCAGCAGTTGTGTAGGTTTAGTCGGGTTAGCTTAGATCAAGATTCAGCTTAGATTAGGTTATGTTAGTTTTTTAATTTGCCAAGTGTCCATAAAAATGTGACCTGAGCAATGAGCATACCTGAATAACCCGACAGCTGACCTAACCTCAATCATCACACATATTTGCAGCCTACCCAAGACCTGCATAGCAGTAGCACCCAGTTATAGGTAGGTACTCACCCTAACTCAATCTTACCTGCTAACCTTCAACTTGCCAATAGTTAGCTCACCTTGCCAAGCTGCATCCAGGGAAACAGTCAACTGAGGAACTGGCTCATTGGGTGACTGGTGAGTCTGTGCATTTAAAGTGTTTCTTCTCTGAAGCTGCTCTGCACTGCTGTATGTCATGTTAGATGCTCAGAAAATGTGGGAAATCTATATTACTATTTAAACAGGATCCATCTGTCTGTCTGTCTGTTTGTCCGCCACGACGTGCAGTAGGTTCAATTTAGCCGGCCTACAGGGCAGACGGTATATCGTAGGGGGTTGAAATTTGCACACCTTATAGGTGACAGAGCGTGTCAGCGCCTTTTCTAGGTTTCGGCTCGCTGGGGTGCACGGTTCGCGCGTGGGGCGCGCCGGAAGAACGCCAATGGAATTTTGATCGGTTCGTAGATCTTCATTGAGAGCCGGGGTCGACAAACTTTGTGGACTAAATGCATGCCGATCGGTGGCGAGTGCCTCGCATTGGCGGATGGTGAAATTATTGATTTTAATAAATGGTGGCGAAAATATGTGTTGATTTGATTGCAATGATTTGATTGTTTGGATGCACCGCGTTTGCCGCAAGGCGTCACATTGGTCACAACGCGCCATGTTTGCCGCCAATCGCACAGTTTTGTCAAATATAGTCCGATATGGGTGCAATTTGGTGCCAGGGTGCATGCTCAACCAACAGCTTCAGATACGTTTGCCGCAATGCGTCACATTTGTCTCTGGGCGGTGTGTTTGTCCCACGACTGCCGTTGCACTCGCCCGAGGACGCCTTCCCACTCTTCTGCAAGCGGTGTCAGTTCCCTGGCCGCCCGGCCTTTGCCCTCATAAGGCGCGGGGTCAGCCCCTCGGCAGGGTGTCTGTGTTCCCTCACCTTCAGTCACGGCCAGCTCTACGTGGTGGCCTCGCGCGTCGGACGGTCAGATGACCTGCGCTTCGCCCTCCCCGCCTGCAGCCACGGCGTGACTCGCAACGTGGTTTACACTCAGGTAGGTACCGCTAAACGTGCCCACGATGGCGATGACGACGAAGAACCACAGTAAACTACAAAACTGTTTAGCAGGCAGAATAGCATGCTTCAATTGATGCTTCACAGTACATGAGCATCTTCGCACTTATTCAAGTTTAAACAAAAGTACTTTCTAAACAAGTATGTCACTCCTCAGACCCGCCGGGGGACTGGAGCCAAGAAGGTCTTATACATTCTGTCAGTGCGATGAAATCTTCCCGGCTCCATTACACTGACACCAGCTTACAAGTGTTCATGTCTATTATGTATTGTTAATAAAAGTCATTCCCGTTGTTGTGTTTGCGACTCCAGACATCTTGGCTCTTTGGCTGCACACGTAAGTACCTCCCTTACCTTTGATTCCATATTAAGATAGTCTCCCACGTTGTTTTTGGTACCGGGTTCACATAAACCGGTTTAACGTAACACACTTTCTCCCCGGCAAAAATTGCCGGAGTAACTGCCCCCTGCTCAGGAATGGCACCAGGCCGACAGAGCAAAAAAAAAAAACGGTTTTGAGTTACAGTACCTATGCATTCAGGCGGTACTATGCTGCGGACGCGGCATTGCGGTACAGCGTGCATTCAGGCGTTTGACGCTTCTGCCATCTAGCGAGTGAAATTGAATGTTTGGGCTGCTATTCCAGCCGCGGTTATCCCTAAGATAGGCTCCCACATTGTTTTTGGTACCGGGTTCACATAAACCGGTTTAACGCAAGACTTCCTCCCCGGCAAAAATTGCCGGAGTAACTGCCCCCTGCCCAGGAATAGGTAGCACTAGGCCGACTGAGCCAAAAAAACGACATTGGGTTACAGTACCTATGCATTCAGGCGGTACTATGCTGCGGACGCGGCATTGCGGTACAGCGTGCATTCAGGCGTTTGACGCTTCTGCCATCTAGCGAGTGAAATTGAGTGTTTGGGTTGCTATTCCAGCCGCGGTTATCCCACTACTTGCTTTGCTTGCCAATGACCTTCGAAAACAGAATTTCGTCGGTGGAATGTAATGTGACACTGTAAGAACGGAACACATATCTGAGAAAAATGAAGTTTAATCAATACAGGTGCCTTAGATTGCTGATAGTAGACTCCGTTTCAATAGATCGGCTCACCGCATTTGTGTATCGCTGTGGAGCACATTAATGACGCCCATTTGTTTATTATTCAGGGTTCCAGCACCTCTGCCGACGCATGCGTCTCGGCCGTCGCCGCCGTAGACCCCGGCGAGGGCACCAGTGGGCCGCCGGTGATCGCCGTTTCGAGGAAAGCTGACCCGTCATCGGTGAGTATACAGGGAAAGGAGAATATTTTACCGATGTATTATGAAAACCGATCCATTTTGAACACAATAAATTGAATGCGAACCACCAAAAGATATATGATTTGCAATGCATTTGATGCCCGTTTCTCTAACAAACAAGCCGAACGTATCACGGCAAATTTTAGCATTAAACTTTGCAATATATATGCCAACATTTTTATTCAATACCGGTGCCCTTGGTTGCATCCATTGACGCCAACCATGCTGTTCGCCGTACAGGGACTCGGCACCGCTTCGCCCATTGAGGGGACCAGCGGCCTGCCGCTGCCGCCACCGGCGATCTTTGGAGATGCTGGCCCGTCATCGGTAAGTATATTTAACCATGCATTACATCATCAGTTATTGCCTTAGATTGCTGATAGTAGACTCCGTTTCAATAGATCGGCTCACCGCATTTGTGTATCGCTGTGGAGCACATTAATGACACCCATTTGTTCATTATTCAGGGTTCCAGCACCTCTGCCGACGCATGCGTCTCGGCCGTCGCCGCCGTAGACCCCGGCGAGGGCACCAGTGGGCCGCCGGTGATCGCCGTTTCGAGGAGAGCTGACCCGTCATCGGTGAGTATACAGGGAAAGGAGAATATTTTACCGATGTCTTATGAAAACCGATCCATTTTGAACACATTAAATTTAATACGTCCCACCAAAAATATATGATTTGCAATGCATTTGATGCCCGTTTCTCTAACAAACAAGCCGAACGTATCACGGCAATTTTTAGCATTAAACTTTGCAATATATATGCCAACATTTTTATTCAATACCGGTGCCCTTGGTTGCATCCATTGACGCCAACCATACTGTGCGCCGTACAGGGACTCGGCACCGCTCCGCTCATTGAGGGGACCAGCGGCCTGCCGCTGCCGCCACCGGCGATCTTTGGAGCTGCTGGCCCGTCATCGGTAAGTACATTGAACCATGCTTTACATCATCATTTATCGAATTATCATTAATTTAATTCAATCCTATAATTTGTTTACTTTATGGGCTGCATCAACCCCCTGCGCTGGCGATGTTGAACTCTGCAACACATTTGCAATCATTTTTAATCAATACAGGTGCCTTAGATTGCTGATAGTAGACTCCGTTTCAATAGATCGGCTCTCCGCATTTGTGTATCGCTGTGGAGCACATTAATGACGCCCATTTGTTTATTATTCAGGGATCCAGCACCTCTGCCGACGCATGCGTCTCGGCCGTCGCCGCCGTAGACCCCGGCGAGGGCACCAGTGGGCCGCCGGTGATCGCCGTTTCGAGGAGAGCTGACCCGTCATCGGTGAGTATACAGGGAAAGGAGAATATTTTACCGATGTCTTATGGAAACCGATCCATTTTGAATACATTTAATTTAATACGTACCACCAAAAAATATATGATTTGCAATGCACTTGATGCCCGTTTCTCTGACAAATAAGCCGAACGTATTGCGGCAAATTTTAGCATTAAACTTTGCAATATATATGCCAACATTTTTATTCAATACCGGTGCCCTTGGTTGCATCCACTGACGCCAACCATACTGTGCGCCGTACCTACAGGGACTCGGCACCGCTCCGCCCATTGAGGGGACCAGCGGCCTGCCGCCGCCGCCACCGGCGATCTTTGGAGCTGCTGTCCCGTCATCGGTAAGTACATTTAACCATGCATTACATCAACATTTATTGAATTATCATTAATTTAATTCAATCCTATAATTTGTTTACTTTATGGGTTGCATCAACCCTCTGCGCCGGCGATGTTGAACTCTGCAACACATTTGCAATCATTTTTAATCAATACAGGTGCCTTAGATTGCTGATAGTAGACTCCGTTTCAATAGATCGGCTCACCGCATTTGTGTATCGCTGTGGAGCACATTAATGACGCCCATTTGTTTATCATTCAGGGTTCCAGCACCTCTGCCGACGCATGTGTCTCGGCCGCCGCCGCCGTAGACCCCGGCGAGGGCACCAGTGGGCCGCCGGTGATCGCCGTTTCGAGGAGAGCTGACCCGTCATCGGTGAGTATACAGGGAAAGGAGAATATTTTACCGATGTATTATGAAAACCGATCCATTTTGGACACATTAAATTGAATGCGTACCACCAAAAGATATATGATTTGCAATGAATTTGATGCCCGTTTCTCTAACAAACAAGCCGAACGTATCACGGCAAATTTTAGCATTAAACTATGCAATATATATGCCAACATTTTTATTCAATACCGGTGCCCTTGGTTGCATCCATTGACGCCAACCATACTGTTCGCCGTACAGGGACTCGGCACCGCTCCGCTCATTGAGGGGACCAGCGGCCTGCCGCTGCCGCCACCGGCGATCTTTGGAGATGCTGGCCCGTCATCGGTAAGTATATTTAACCATGCTTTACATCATCATTTATTGAATTATCATTAATTTAATTCAATCCTATAATTTGTTTACTTTATGGGTTGCATCAACCCCCTGCGCTGGCGATGTTGAACTCTGCAACACATTTGCAATCATTTTTAATCAATACAGGTGCCTTAGATTGCTGATAGTAGACTCCGTTTCAATAGATCGGCTCACCGCATTTGTGTATCGCTGTGGAGCACATTAATGACGCCCGTTTGTTTATTATTCAGGGTTCCAGCACCTCTGCCGACGCATGCGTCTCGGCCGTCGCCGCCGTAGACCCCGGCGAGGGCACCAGTGGGCCGCCGGTGATCGCCGTTTCGAGGAGAGCTGACCCGTCATCGGTGAGTATACAGGGAAAGGAGAACATTTTACCGATGTCTTATGGAAACCGATCCATTTTGAATACATTTAATTTGATACGTACCACCAAAAATATATGATTTGCAATGCACTTGATGCCCGTTTCTCTGACAAACAAGCCGAACGTATTGCGGCAAATTTTAGCATTAAACTTTGCAATATATATGCCAACATTTTTATTCAATACCGGTGCCCTTGGTTGCATCCATTGACGCCAACCATACTGTGCGCCGTACAGGGACTCGGCACCGCTCCGCCCATTGAGGGGACCAGCGGCCTGCCGCCGCCGCCACCGGCGATCTTTGGAGATGCTGGCCCGTCATCGGTAAGTACATTTAACCATGCATTACATCATCATTTCTTGAATTCTCATTAATTTAATTCAATCCTATAATTTGTTTACTTTATGGGTTGCATCAACCCTCTGCGCCGGCGATGTTCAACTCTGCAACACATTTGCAATCATTTTTAATCAATACAGGTGCCTTAGATTGCCGATAGAAGACTCCGTTTCAATAGATTGGCTCACCGCATTTGTGTATCGCTGTGGAGCACATTAATGACGCCCATTTGTTCATTATTCAGGGTTCCAGCACCTCTGCCGACGCATGCGTCTCGGCCGTCGCCGCCGTAGACCCCGGCGAGGGCACCAGTGGGCCGCCGGTGATCGCCGTTTCTAGGAGAGCTGACCCGTCATCGGTGAGTATACAGGGAAAGGAGAATATTTTACCGATGTCTTATGGAAACCGATCCATTTTGAATACATTAAATTTAATGCGTACCACCAAAAAATATATGATTTGCAATGCATTTGATGCCCGTTTCTCTAACAAACAAGCCGAACGTATTGCGGCAAATTTTAGCATTAAACTTTGCAATATATATGCCAACATTTTTATTCAATACCGGTGCCCTTGGTTGCATCCATTGACGCCAACCATACTGTGCGCCGTACAGGGACTCGGCACCGCTCCGCCCATTGAGGGGACCAGCGGCCTGCCGCCGCCGCCACCGGCGATCTTTGGAGCTGCTGGCCCGTCATCGGTAAGTACATTTAACCATGCTTTACATCATCATTTATTGAATTATCATTAATTTAATTCAATCCTATAATTTGTTTACTTTATGGGTTGCATCAACCCCCTGCGCTGGCGATGTTGAACTCTGCAACACATTTGCAATCATTTTTAATCAATACAGGTGCCTTAGATTGCTGATAGTAGACTCCGTTTCAATAGATCGGCTCACCGCATTTGTGTATCGCTGTGGAGCACATTAATGACGCCCATTTGTTTATTATTCAGGGTTCCAGCACCTCTGCCGACGCATGCGTCTCGGCCGTCGCCGCCGTAGACCCCGGCGAGGGCACCAGTGGGCCGCCGGTGATCGCCGTTTCGAGGAGAGCTGACCCGTCATCGGTGAGTATACAGGGAAAGGAGAATATTTTACCGATGTCTTATGGAAACCGATCCATTTTGAATACATTTAATTTAATACGTACCACCAAAAAATATATGATTTGCAATGCACTTGATGCCCGTTTCTCTGACAAACAAGCCGAACGTATTGCGGCAAATTTTAGCATTAAAATTTGCAATATATATGCCAACATTTTTATTCAATACCGGTGCCCTTGGTTGCATCCATTGACGCCAACCATACTGTGCGCCGTACAGGGACTCGGCACCGCTCCGCCCATTGAGGGGACCAGCGGCCTGCCGCCGCCGCCACCGGCGATCTTTGGATCTGCTGGCCCGTCATCGGTAAGTACATTTAACCATGCATTACATCACCATTTATTGAATTGTCATTAATTTAATTCAATCCTTTAATTTGTTTACTTGATGGGTTGCATCAACCCCCTGCGCCGGCGATGTTCAACTCTGCAACACATTTGCAATCATTTTTAATCAATACAGGTGCCTTAGATTGCTGAAAGTAGACTCCGTTTCAATAGATCGGCTCACCGCGTTTGTGTATCGCTGTGGAGCACATTAATGACACCCATTTGTTTATTATTCAGGGTTCCAGCACCTCTGCCGACGCATGCGTCTCGGCCGCCGCCGCCGTAGACCCCGGCGAGGGCACCAGTGGGCCGCCGGTGATCGCCGTTTCGAGGAGAGCTGACCCGTCATCGGTGAGTATACAGGGAAAGGATAATATTTTACCGATGTCTTATGGAAACCGATCCATTTTGAATACATTAAATTTAATGCGTACCACCAAAAAATATATGATTTGCAATGCATTTGATGCCCGTTTCTCTAACAAACAAGCCGAACGTATTGCGGCAAATTTTAACATTAAACTATGCATTATATATGCCAACATTTTTATTCAATACCGGTGCCCTTGGTTGCATCCATTGACGCCAACCATACTGTGCGCCGTACAGGGACTCGGCACCGCTCCGCCCATTGAGGGGACCAGCGGCCTGCCGCCGCCGCCACCGGCGATCTTTGGATCTGCTGGCCCGTCATCGGTAAGTACATCTTATCATTTATGACAGCATCATTTATTTAATTATCAATAATTCAATCGAATCATTCAATTTGTTCAACATTCTTAGTCTATAAAGTCCGCCAGCAGTTTCTGGCAACGTACAGGGACCCAGCTGTTCCGTTACACAGAAATACATTGGTGATGTAAGGAGCATTTGTCTAACCTTCGCCCGAGGGGAGGGGGGGGGGTGTTGGAAACACTTGCCGGTTTTTTGCGTGGGTAAGTTTTTAGCGCCTCGAAACTTGGTACAGCTTATGATACATCAATTTCGCATCGTGTTCATAATTGTTGACCGCAGATCACATAAGATCAGGTCACCAGGTCAAGTTGAGGCCGCCCACACCTGACCTCGCATGCGGGTTGCGAGTTTTTGGGTTTTCGGGTTTCTTCAAAATCAAGTAATACAATCTAAGCTGAGTGACCCACACTACCATCTAACAAGCGAGCCTGCATGTTTTTAGCTTGCAAGCCACCTTGCATCGCATTCCAAAAGTTTGTTTAGTCAACTTTTGATTTTCCTCGCTGCGAGGTGTGCGAGTTCTGTGAGGTTTGCGGGTTTTTCGTTGGAGTCGAATTTTGGTTCGTTACTCTGGTATTGCGACTATATGTAATTTTCTGAAGGTGTACCGGCTTCACTGCATTCATGAAGTTACCATAAGGAAACGGTCTAATCACTCTATGAATTAGTATTATGCCCGCAAACTCAAAACCCGCAAACTCAAAACCCGCATGCGAGGTCCAGTGTGGGGCGGCCTTTAAGTGACCATGCCTCTAGAAAAATTGTGATTCATTCATTCCTATAGCTTACATCCCAGAAGCTTGGAACCCCGGCTATCGCATGAGGGAATCAGTACTATTGAAATGCTTTTCTTTTGGCCGAAAACACCATCAAAGATCGTGACAAAGGTGAACATTACGCACTGAACCGGAAAACTGCCTCTGTGACCCCTTTGGTGCCCCTAAGGTCATCTCCGGTCATGAAACGTCTCAAGCAGTTTTTGACAATAACTTTAGATAGGGACATGCTAGAGCGATGAAAACACCATAAATGTGTTTAACACAAGACGAATCGAATGTAATGCAACATGGCCTGATACGTGACCTTGACCTGAAGTCAAATTTTTAGGTCGACCTTTCAAGGTCAACTTATAGTTCATTTGACGCGTGTCGACGAGACAACCGCGATGCCAGTAAAATCAGTGTAATACAAGCTCGGAGTGGACAGTTATTACAGAGAAACTTTCCGCAAAAACGTTCAATTTTGAGTTTTTAGCCTCTGGAGGCTAAACCATTGAGCTTAGGTCATATCTGAGAATAATGTTCGGAAAGGTCTTTCAAAGAGCTATCGAATGCGCGTTTCGGCAGCGCTGTAGCTTTATTAGTTCCTTACTCATGCCCCGCTTTGATTGGTGAAAAGTTGTCAAAATCGGGACAAAATGTCGCGATATTTTTATCTTTGGTAACCTTCAGCGGCCTCTGCGATGACCTGAGCGAAAATGACTTTTAAAATTCCAAAAATATCTTATAGCGGCTATCCATTGCTTTTTACCGCGTTCTTCTAGCTTGCTTACTTTCCGAGATAACGTGTTGTGGCCAAAAAGCCCCCCCCCCCCGACCATGGCGAAGTTGGCTGCGAGGCCCACCCGGGCGTGAGTTAATGTTTATGCATTACAGTTGTTTTCTTTGCGCCTTTTCAGGGCGCTAATCGAGGCCTTCCCTCGGCAAAGCGTACGAGAGACTATTCCGGGGACGCTGCGCGGAAAAGAGTGGCTCGAGCAGCTGAGACCGCGGAAGAGCGCGTGCAGCGAATTGAGCAGCAGGCCGCCCGCCAAGCCGCCGCCCGAGACCGAGAGACGACTGCTGAGCGCCAGCAGCGACTCGCAGAGGACACCGCCCGTCACGCCGTGGCCCGAGATCGAGAGACGACTCCTGAGCGCCAGCAGCGACTCGCAGAGGACGCCGCCCGTCACGCCGTGGCCCGAGACCGAGAAACGACTCCTGAGCGCCAGCAGCGACTCGCAGACGACGCCGCCCGTCACGCCGTGGCCCGAGACCGAGAAACGACTCCTGAGCGCCAGCAGCGACTCGCAGAGGACGCCGCCCGTCACGCCGCTGATCGGCAGCGGGAGGACCGCGCCGCGTTCCTGGCAGCAGACGCCGAGCGGCACCGCCTGCAGCGGGAGGAGCTCCGCCGCCGCGCGCCACACAAGCTGGCGCTCATCTACAGCCGCGAGGCGTACGTGGCGCCACCTCGCCTGCAGCTGGGCCAGATGGAGGTCGTTTGTGCCCACTGCGGCGCGCTCCGCTGGCGTCAGGAGTCGCCCGGCGCCTGCTGTCACTCCGGCAAGGTGGCTCCACCCTTCCACCCACCACCGCCTGAGGTGCTGTGTCAGCTCTTCTCGCCAGAGTCGCCACACCATCGGCACTTCACACAGCATCTCAGAGCGTTTAATAGCGCCTTCCAGCTGGCTAGCATGGGCTGCCAGCAGGTGCGACAGCCAGGCTGGAACCCCGTGTTCACGGTGCACGGCACCGTGTGCCACCGTATCGGGAGCCTGCTGCCGGCGGAGGGCGCTCAGCCGGAGTACCTACAGATTTACTTTTACAACAGGGAGCTGGAAGCACGGATGGACCTGTACGAGAATCTACACCCAGAAGTGCTCCAGCAGCTGCAGGAGATGCTGCACGACAACAACATCTACGTGCGCGGGCTTCGCTCGGCTCTTGAGCTGGTGCGCCGAGAGGACCAACCCCTCAGAATCGTTCTGAGCGCACAGCGTCGGCCCGCCACGGAGCACGAGCGCCGCTTCAACTTGCCAGAGACCGGCGAGGTGGCGGTCTTGATGCCCGAGGAGCCGCATGGCGTCCGGGACATCGTCCTGCACCACCGAGACGGCGGTGTGGAACGGATTAACGAATACCACCGCAGCTACGACCCCCTGCACTACGTGCTGTTACACCCTCACGGCACCGACGGCTGGTCCCTAGAAATGAAGCACGCCATGAACATAACAGCAACAGAGTACTACGCGTTCCATCTGCGCTATCGTCCAGGCCATTTCAATTTGATCGCCAGAGGCCAGTCACTCTTTCAGCAGCTACTGGTGGACGCCTTCGCGAAAATCGAATCGGACCGCCTCTGCTACCTGCGCCAACACCAGCCGGCACTGAGGACAGAGACGCTGCGCGGCCTGACGGACGCCATTCATGCCGGTGACGAGCACGGCGCTGATGTCGGACGCATCGTGCTGCCGGCATCCTTTACCGGCAGCGCCCGCTACATGGTCGCCAAGCTCAACGATGCCATGGCGTACGTTCGCGAGTTTGGAGGTGGTGACCTATTCATCACGGTCACGTGCAATCCAATGTGGGCGGAAATTAAGGACACCCTGCGACGCCTGTACCCGGGACAGCAGCCTTCTGACCATCCAGAGGTGGTGTCACAAGTTTTTCGCCAGAAGCTGCGCGGCCTCCTGCACCTGCTCCGAGACGGCGCGGTCTTCGGTCAGGTCCGTGCCTTCATCAGCTGCATCGAGTGGCAGAAGCGCGGCCTCCCTCATGCCCATATCGTCCTGTGGTTGGAGCCAGACGACAAGCCTCGGCCTGACACCGTCGACCTGTTCGTCTCGGCCGAGATCCCGGACCCGATAACAGAGCCAGAGCTCCATGCTGTCGTCACCAGCAAGATGGTGCACGGCCCGTGCGGTGCCCACCGGCCAGCGGCCCCGTGCATGGCTGATGGCGCCTGCACAAAGCGATACCCGAAGCAGTTCGCCGCTGTCACCGAGGTGAACGACACGGGGTACCCGCAGTACCGCCGCCGCAGCCCGCTGGACGGCGGGCGCACCGTGCAGCTGGCCGGCCGACCCGGTGGTCCTATCACTGTGGACAACCGCTGGATTGTGCCATACAATCCCCTACTCAGCCGCGCACTGCAGTGCCATGTCAATGTGGAGCTCATCACCCATGCCTTCACCTGCATTCGTTACGTCCTGAAGTACGTGACGAAGGGAAGCGACCAGGTCATGTTCGCAGTGGCACCAGGTGAGCCGGCGGTGGTCGACGAGATAGCGACCTTTCAGCAGGGCCGCTATCTGAGCGCCATGGAGGCCGCCTGGCGCCTGCTCCAGTACCCAATCCACGAGCACCTGCCCACAGTAGAAGCGCTGCCGGTCCACCTTGGCGGTCAAGACCGATTGGTAAGGTTCCACGCCGACGACCAGCTACGGCAAGTGATTGACAGGCAGGAGCAGTCTAAGCTCACCAGCTTCTTTAACATCTGCGCAGAGGACGAGTTCGCCGCTACTCTGCTCTATCATGAAGTCCCCAGGTACTTTACATGGCAGACGGCGACAAAAAGCTGGAGGCGGCGGCGGCGGGGAGCACCACATCCAAACGTGCCGGGGATATTCTCCGCACGGGCTCTCGGCCGTGTTTACGCGGTGAGCCCACGCGCCGGGGAACGCTTCTTCCTGCGCCTTCTCCTGCACAACGTGCGGGGGCCGCGCTCATTTGAGGCGCTCCGCACTGTCAACGGTCAAGTGCGTGACACCTTTCAGGAGGCCTGCTCGGTGCTCGGTCTGCTGGAGGACGGCCAGCACTGGCATCGGGCCATGGCGGAGGCAGCCGAAATCACCTTCCCCCGGCAGCTGAGGTGCCTCTTCGCACTCATCACCATCGAGGGCCGCGCCAGCTGCGATATTCAGCTGCTGTGGCGCAACTTCCGCACAGCCATGTCGCAGGACGTGCGGCGGCGCCTTCAGCGGCTCGGCCGGCTGGAACATGACGCCGATCTCGACGACGATGACCCCATGGACGGCGGTGGTGACGACGCACAACACCCCGTCTTCTCCGAGACACTGCGGCTGATCGGCCGCCAGCTCCGGCGCATCAGTGGCCTGGCCCTGTCCGATGTCGGTCTGCCACAGCCGCCGGACGCGCCTGCCCAGGCCCCCGAAGAAGAGGACAACCAGCCGATCGACCATCACCAGCGACTGGTGGACGAGCGTGTGCCTCTACTCACACAAGATCAGCGGGACGTCTACGACGAAGTCACGCGCCGTCTGGCCACCGGCGAGGGCGGGCTGCTGTTCCTACAGGCACCTGGTGGTGAGTACAGTCGCACTTCATATTCGAGTCAATGGCTAATGCATTAGGACTAATGTGCGAAGAAAACAGTCTTTTTTTCTGGAAAAAACATGGTCATAGGCTATGTAGATATTATGTTTCAATATATGTGAGAAATTACGTTTAAAAGTTAGATATGCCGACCAATCATTAATATAATCAGCTGAAGGTATTTATAAAAAAACCGTTCTGCCACCTCTGATGATATAGCAAATTTTGGCCATGTACCATATGGCATATGTATCGTCCCAAACCTAATAAGTTACGACAACTTTTCGTAGTTAATTTATAAAACGCATAACATACATGTTTTCTTCCGACAGGATGCGGTAAAACGTTCCTAGAGAATGTTTTGCTGGCATCTGTGCGTGCCGCCGCCGGAGAGGCCATAGCCGTGGCTACGTCTGGCATAGCAGCCAGTCTGCTGGATGGAGGGACGACCGCCCACTCGAGGTTTAAGATCCCCATCTCGCTAACGGACACCTCCACGTGTGACCTAAGTAGGAGAGGAGAAGCGGCCGATACCATCCGCCGATGCCTCCTGCTGGTGTGGGACGAGGCAGGCATGGCCCACAGGCGTGCCATAGAGGCCGTGGACCGGACGCTGAGGGACTTAAGGGACACCGACCGGCCGTTCGGCGGTCTGCTGACTCTGTTTGCCGGTGATTGGCAACAGATCCTGCCGGTCGTGAAGGGTGGTGCGCGGCATCAGGTTGTCGGTGCCTGCCTCAAAGCATCCCCGCTGTGGCAGTATGTGACATGCCTCACGCTGCGTACAAACATGCGCGTGCAGCTACAGGGTGACCTCGAGGCCGGCGAGTATGCCACCTTCCTGTCGCAGCTCGGTTCCGGCCGGCTTCCTCTATGCCCTGGCACACTCGACAGCGTGACGGTTCCGCCAACGGTGCTCAGCCCGGCGCGATCACTCGCCGAGCTGGCCGAGCGCATCTACCCCGATCTGGCCCAAAATTGTCAAAATCTTGAGTGGCTCGAAGAGCGCACTATTCTGACAGTCCTCAATTCGGATGCTAAAATCATCAACGACCACGTCATGGAGAGCATGCCAGGGCAAGAGAAGGTGTACGACAGCGTCGACACCATGACCGACACAAACGCCGTGCCATTAACAGCGGAGGTACTGAATAAGATAGAAATTTCCGGCCTACCACCTCACAAAATTCGCCTGAAAGCCGGCGCACCGGTTCTTCTCATGCGCAACTTGGACGCACCGCGCGCTGTTAACGGTACACTGTGCGTGGTCAAAACCCTGGGTGACAACGTCCTCGAGCTGAGCGTGCTGACCGGCCCTGCTCGGGGTGAGAGTGTGTTCGTTCCGCGCATCCCACTCGAATCTTCGTCTGACTCTGGCCTGGGGTTTTCATTCCGGAGGCTACAGTTCCCTTTGAGTGTAGCCTTCGGAATGACTATCAACCGGAGCCAGGGTCAGACAAAGAAGCGAGTTGGCGTGTACCTGCCCTCGCCAGTCTTTACTCACGGCCAGTTGTATGTGGCGATGTCGAGAGTGGGCGCCGCTGCCGGCGTGGAGGTGTTTGTAGCGGGCACCTCCACCCGCAATGTCGTGTACCAAGAGGTCTTGGAGTAGTGAGTGGTATCCCTGACACGGCAGTAGTTCAGAGAGCAGGGCGCACGTCTCATATACGTCACACCCATCTATTATGGGTCTGGTATGTTGATTGTCTGCTGCTGTGTGTGTCATTAAAATAAGGTATTGGGTGCTAGATGCCGCCAGAGTATACTGTGCCTTCTTTTGTGCAGTTAGGCGGTCATGGTGGAGGTCTTATATGAGTCACACTCCTGTGTTACGGGCCTGTTGTGTGTTTGCCCATGTGAGTGGTGTGTGTGTGTCTGCTGCGTCGAAACGAACGCTGCACTGAACGAGATCATTGTGATACATTGTCTGTTTTTTTTCTGCAAGCGAGTGTGTGCATGCGCGTGTGCGTGTGCATTGTGTGTGTATTCATTAATCTGAATTTGTCTTCAGGCAGTGTTGATTGTGGGCGAAATTTGAACCAAAATTAACTTAATATATTGACTTTTGTCTATATTGGTTTATCATAATATCATAGTGAAATAATATCATAAAGTCTTGGTCTGACTCAGTGTAGCCCTGTGAGCAGGCTTGACTGGGGGTAGCCCATGTGACCAGTCTGATCCGATGTCACCCAAATTTAACCCAACAAAGCTCTTTAGCCAAAATTTTCCTAGGAGCGTTTCCGATTATAGGTATCTCCGCTTCCAGCTAACCCATCAATATGAATCAAATATCTTTCGAAAACAAATTTATCTCCGACGCGAAGCAAGCGCATCCCTTACAAGATATTATCCCTTGCATAAGACTTATTCCTGCTTGCCACTATATTGCAGTCTTTTCTACACCAACATACTATACCTATAGGTCAGGTTATGTCCAGTCGGGTCAGGTTGGGTTGGGTTAGTTTGGTTAGTTTAGGTTCGGTTAGTTTGGGCTAGGTAAGGGTAGTGATGCTGCGACCCAATGTGACACGCGATATGGTCGTGACACGTCACCTGGCCCAGCAACCATTGACCTGGCTTGACCCATCGTGACCTAATTGACCTGTTTATTAATAATTAATAATTAACGTAATTAATATAATTAACGTAATGTAAGTGACCTGGTCTGACCTATCGTGACCTGAGCTCACCCCTGTGACATGACCTGACCTATCGCGACCTGAGGGGATCCCAGTGACCTGTCATGACCAAAGGTGACCTGAGGTGACTAAAACTGACCTAGCATGACCCACTGTGACCCATGTGACCTGAAATGTCCCATTTATTTGAATTTTATCCATTTGGACCCCATCATTCACCTTTTCGCGTACATCAAGGCTTCTTGAAATCACTATTACACAAAACCTTTGCTACTCGAACTGGACAATTATGCGCAAACCATATCCTCGCGACGCGAAGCAAGCGGCTTGCCGCTTGTCTATCTTACTATTTGAACAGGATCCATCTGTCTGTTTGTTTGTCTGTCCGCCACGACGTGTAGTGGGTTCAATTTAGCCGGCCTACAGGGCAGACGGTATATCGTAGGGGGTTGAAATTTGCACACCTTATAGGTGACAGAGCGGGTCAGCGCCTTTTCTAGGTTTCGGCTCGCTGGGGTGCACGGTTGGCACGTGGCGCGCGCCGGAAGAACGCCTATGAAATTTTGATTGGTTCTTATATCTTCATTGAGAGCCGGGGTCGACAAACTTTGTGGACTAAATGCATGCCGATCGGTGGCGGGTGCCTCGCATTGGCGGATGGGCAAGTTTTTAATTTGAATAAAAAGTGGCGAGAGAATGTGTTGATTTTCTTTCAATGGGAGCAGTTTGTGATACAAGTATAAAAACGCACCGCGTTTGCCGCAATGCGTCACATTGGTCACAAGGCGCCATTTTTGCCGCAAATCGCACAGTTTTGTCAAATATGGCCCGATAAGGGTACAATTTGGTGCCAGGATGCATGCTCAACCAACAGGTGCAGATGCGCCACATTTGCCGCAATGCGCCACATTTGCCACAAAGCGCCATTTCCGACAAAATCGAGTAAGGGTAATGGAATGGCACGAATAGGGGCAGGGCTGAGAACACTTTAGGTCTGATATTTTAGTACTGATTGGATCCAATTATTCTGTGACCTGACATGACCCAGCGGTGTTGGTAGGGGTAGGGTAGTGGTAGGGGTAGTGGTAGGGGTAGTGTAGTGGTAGTGGTAGGGGTAGGGGTAGTGGTAGGAGTAGTAGTAGGGGTAAGGGTAGTGGTAGGAGTAGTAGTAGGGGTAGGGGTAGTGGTAGGGGTAGTAGTAGGGGTAGTAGTAGGGGTAGTGGTAGGGGTAGTGGTAGGGGTAGTGGTAGGGGTAGGAGTATGGGTAGTAGTAGTGGTAGGGGTAGGGGTAGATGTAGTGGTAGTGGTAGGGGTAGTGGTAGGGGTAGTGGTAGGGGTAGGGGTAGGGGTAGTGGTAGGGGTAGGGGTAGTGGTGGAGGCAAAAGCAGAACAGTGGCCCGGGCTGATCCCAGCGGACGAGAGGTGACCTATGTGACCTGGCCTGACCCAAAGTGACCGGGGCTGACCCCTTTGACCCGTCTTGACCCCATATCACCCAAATTTCATCCAACAACGCCCTCAGAACAGCTCTTTATAAATTCTCTTCACATTTCCGTCCATATCTATGCTTCTAGAGGACACATCGACATGAATCAAACACCATTCAAAAGCAAATTGGCTGGTGCTGCAATTTTTTCCTACCACGCAGCAAAGCAAGTGGCGCAGCCGCTTGTCTATATTACTATTTGAGGAGGGTGCGTCTGTCCGTTACCGAGGTCCCGACTTGGTGGTGCTTTGCGTGGACTGCAGGCCAGACCGTTGCACCTAGCCCAGTGAAATTTGCACAACTCATAGATCAAGGATGCGCGACGTGCCTTTGAGGGGTCTCAGCTCGATCGGGTCGATAGGGAGCGCGTGGTGCGTGCTCAAAAAGTGCAAATTCGCGTCATAGACTTTACATGTATAAATCGGCGTGCGAAATCGGGCGAAAATGGCTAATTTTGGCCGACACGGGTCCAGTTCCCGTGCAATATCTTGGTGACCAGGGATCCGACCGGCACGGGGAAAACAGCATCGTGTACGGAATTGAACGGGCTATTGAATGGTGTGCAATGCAGAGGATAGCACGCGCCACGTGCACCGGAGAGGGCACTTTTATTTGAAAAATTGCGGTTTTTGAGGGATTTTGGAATTAATTTTATTTTTAGGTGACCGTTAAATGGAGCGAGTTGAATCAACGCCTATTTGCAAGAGAAAGGTACCGCCTCTCATATAAAAATTATGAAAAGCTGATTGATCCAAATCAAGGTGGTGCAAATCACAGGAGAAAATGGTGTTTGTCAATTTTGTGCCACTTTATTAATCACACGGGGTTTGCTGTATAACCTGATACCTTTGGCAATTGAATATGGTACCATTGGATAGAGCATTCAATTCTGTCCAATATTCACTCTTCATTTTTGCATAATTAGCAACAGTATCCTTAAAAATGTAAATGTTCCAAACCATTACATTGTCATTTTTAGCGAAATTCATCGATGGCCCTCAAAAGACTTCACGCCAGTTTTCGAATCATTCTAAAGTAGAACGCATGATAATACGACACGGGCACCTCGATGCGATGTATCTTTTTGTTTTCTTACAAAATGCTTGGCCGTCAAAAAGCAATCGAACGAAATGGATATTCACCAACCAAATCGACACAGACCAACCCACGGGTCAAAAAATCCCCCCTTAGCGTTGCGGAGCACGCGGGTAACCCTAGTGATTACTAAGCTACTTAAGTGCTTTGTTAATGCTCGAGACATGATTAAGTACAGATCCTGCAGGGTACAGCTATGAGTTAGGTGCTAGGTGAGTATGCTATGTGAATGTGCTGTTCCCTGTTTGACCATAGTAAGTATACAAACAAGCACAGGGTCACAGTTATATTCAATCTCCACATAAACATACAACAAAAACGGCCATATAGCCTCACCCCGAACACACCACAAAGAACTTAAGCCTTTGCAGGCACAAAAATGCTTTGATTTACAGGACAGGTATACAATATATCCTCTGTTCTTGGGGATCTGGCTGCCAAGTTGAGGTACAATGACTGAACTTCAGGATTGATCAACCTTCTCTTCTTAGCCACACTGCTTATATACGAGAAAGACCAAATGCTTGTTTGTAAACTGCCTTGAAAATTTAATGATCTACCTTCAATTCAGACATGAAGGCACAAATAAAATAGTTCCCTCTCCTTTTGGAATACACAAAGCAAAATATTTAATAACTTCTAGTGGATGGACAAGAGCAATTAGCATAGCCTCCCCACAAGTTAACTTCTGACACTCTTGCTGACACTGATGGATTACACAGTGTCTGTGTATGAATTACACTGGCGCTTATTCGCTTCATATTTTGTAACAAACGCGCTAAAACTGCAATATAACAGCACTCAGCACTATATGCTTCTTGACAAAATGCAAAAGTAGTAAACATTTAGCCCTGATGGCATTCATTCTTCATGGAAACGTAATTACAAAATATTTTGTAGTAACTATTAAATTCCGGCCGAAAACAGTGCGCGGTTTAAAAAAGAATCATTCCAATGACGGTCCATTCTTGCGGTCCTGAAATCGCCACTATTTCCGGCCTCTCCAACGCAACTCGTTGTCCAGACGTAAATATGCATGCGTACCGGTGCATTACGGAAACATTTAACCCGCGCACCGACGGGGGGGCGGATATCCGCCCCCCTGAGGTTTTTCGCGAATAGCGGGAAAACCGCGGCGCGTAGCGCCGCGAAATTTGGTATGACTATACCTTTATCAATTTTACACATGGTGTGCAAGTTTGAACCTCCTACCTTTTAAGGTCAGGTCACCAGGTCACTTTGAATGACCCAACCTCAAGTCACTTTTTTGCAACTTTGTTACCGTGCCAGAGCTACAGTAGATGTCGGAGGCCTTTGAAAGTCGCAGAATATTATTAGGTCATTAGTAGCTACAATTTGTATATCTCGGAATTTTGATATCGGTGACCTAACGTCAGGTCAATTTCGCGACCTCCCCATTATAAGTCAATGGGGGAAAAATCAACTCCCTGTTTTTACCACTAAAACGGGTCGGAATGGCCCCATATACCATACATGACTTCATATACGATCAACCTTCACTACCTTGAGGTCTGTTTTGCTGTTGGGCAGCTGTGAGGTCATGTGACGTCATCAAAGGTCACCAAAGGTTTTTGGCCAATAACTCCGTACTGGAATAAGATACAGACGCGTGGATGGTCTCATTGTGTTCAGCTCGTCAAGACGCATCGAATGATAAACATGATGACCTCGAGGTCACGTGACCTGAGGTCAACCTTTGACCTTGACCTTTCGAGGTCAACATATATGTCATTAGATGCGGATTGACAAGAGGATCACGATGATGCCCTTAGTTTGTTCCTATCTTGACTAATTCGAAAGTTATTCGAGAAAAACTCTCTCCATATCTAGCGCCGCCATTTTGACTTTTTCGACCCCTGTGACGTCATCTTTGACCTGACCTGAAAATGACCTTAGTAAAAATTGTAGATCTTGACCGTGCGTATCCGATGCCGTTTGCCGCTTGTCGCTATCTTGCTTCGTTCTCGAGATCTCAGGGGGGGGGCGGTCATCCGCCCCCCCCCGTCGGTGCGAAGTTGGCGCAGACCCCCGTCGGTGCGCGGGTTAAGTTGGGGCATATTGGAGATTGGCAGGATAACACGAAGTGTACTAACGTTCCTGGCGGTTTGATATCTACAAGAACCTAAAATTAAAATTTTAATTAAAAAATTAACTTGACAGTGTAAATATATTATATCATTATGTATCTCATTTACGTAATTACGTTGACAAACTTATTAAATAATCATTTAATTATTTTCTGTTATTCTTAAATCATCGTAATATTTGGCGCATATTTCTTGCAGCCCTTAGGGCAAGCATGAATAACGTACATACGCCATGCGGCTGGGTGTGTTGGCAGGAAGCACCGCGTACAGTCGTGTACAGGTTGATGGTCCCCTACTCTTTATCCACCGGGTTCCTATGGCTCAGCATTGGCAGCAGCCGCCTGGTACCGGTAGGCTGTGCCGCATGACCCGAGAGTGAAGCGGCACAGCCTACCCACACTGTATGACACCGGCTCGGGTCGCCTGGTATAGCGATTTGACCGGACGCTGCGTTACACCGGCTGGGGGGAGGGGGGGGGGTAAGGGTCAGGCCTGTCTATTTGGCTCGGCTCGGTGGATGAGGCGGGCTGGAGTGTGGTGTGGGGCGGGGGTGATGTGGGGAGGGAGTGAGCGGACCTGGGCTGGGTGTGTGTGGTCACTTGTCGCATAGAACCGATCGTAATCCACCCTCCAAAAATTCGCTTTAGAGATATTCACAAAACCCAGGGGGGGGGGAGGTTCAAACACCCATCTCCCAAGTGGGGTGCGGAAGGACAGGTAAGGGTCCATACGGTCTCCTCATGAATTGCAGCAAAGAAAGAAAACAGACCTGTCACCAAATAATCTTTCTGAAAAGTGGACTAATCGCATTGCCTCAGACACAGAAATAAACATCCAGCACGCGAAGCGTCTCGAACCGGGCCTCTCACTTACCGGTCAGTTTGACAGTCTAGCATTCCTACGCTGAGCTACACCGGATGGTGGCCACGGCCGGGGCAAAGTCTGGCCGGGCGGGCGGCGGGGCCGGGAGGTCGGCAGCAAAGTTAATGAATGTTTTTGTGGTTTCGGGTGCCGGTCGCTCTAGCTTGGTGGAATGATGATGGATCAATTGGCAAAACTTTCAACGTGGAGTCCCGGTTCGAGCCTCATCGGGGCTCCGGCTACTTTTCCGAGTTAGGATCTGGTTTGATTTTAGTGGACGCGAGCCATTTATACGGTTTTATTTCTTTAAGTCAATTGTCGATTGATTGATTGATTCATTCATCCGTTCATTTAATACATGTCGACATTTAGCATACGAATTGACATCCAGGATCAATCCGATCAATCTACCATTTTCATAAGAGTATTGCCTAACTATCATGCATATATGTGGCACAAGACCCATGGTTGCGTCGATACCGTGCCAAATCACGTTTTGCACAATGCACAAGTAAATTATATTCGCTGGGTCTTCCGTGCATTGTGCTTAGCAAAAACAGGAATGCAATTGTTAAGCGACGCAAAATGTGCAATGCAGCAAGTGACCACACACACCCGCCCAGCCCCCATGGTCCACCAACACGCCCCACACCAATCGCCAGCCCACGCCAACCACCGAGACGAGCCCCTCCCCCGCGCTGGTCTGACGCGACAGCTGGTAGTGGTGTCAATCGGTTACCGAAAAAATCGGTTACCGAAAAGATATGCTGACCGATTCGGTAATCGGTCGGTCAGGCCCCCCAAAAATCGGACACTTTCGGTCACCCTGTCAGTGAAACCATTTTCAAAAAGAGAAAGTATTCCATTTTTGCCTAGTTAAAATGAAAGTTATTGGGATGTTAATGATAAAGTTGCAAAATTTCCCCCAAATACTACAAGGGATGCCATGTTTTGGCAACTTCAGTAGCCATCCCACTCAGCAGGCAGCAGCCACCAATTGTCCAACCACAACCACAAGCAGGCTGATTTTGACTCAGTTGGCCCCACAAATACACACCATTGTGAAACTCAATTCCAGTCTTTAACTGTAAGTAACTTCTACCACAAAATGTATTTTGCAGTGGCTAAGAATTGACTGAACTTGGACTGAAATGCCATTTCCCATTAGTTTCCATCAGAATTTACCAAATAATTCAATTTTGGGGTAGAGTAATAGCAAATAGAATTTCGGTCAAATTTCGGTCAAATTTTGGCTTGGGATGTTATCGGTCGGTATTCGGTCGGAAATTTTTCCCAAATTTCGGTTTCGGTCGGTATCGGTCAGACATTTTTTGGAAAATGACACCACTAACAGCTGGTCTACAAAGCGCTCCACCCGGCGACCCGAGCCGATGTCAAACGGCGTGGGTAGACTGTGCCGCTTCACTCTCGGGTCATGCGGCACAGCCTACCGGTACCAGGCGGCTGCTGCCAATGCTGAGCCATAGGAACCCGGTGGATAAAGAGTAGGGGACCATCAACCTGTACACGACTGTACCAACCCCTACGGACCGCGACTGACCGGTCTCGGGTCAGGTAGCGCCTCAGGCAACGGCCAGCCGAGGCGGAGCTTAGCTCCAACGTCACACTATGGCTCCGCCCCTTGTGGAGTAGCCTCTGCTCACCGAGAGAGTTTCAGGAGCAAAACTTAACATTACGAGTGAACGAGAAGTGCCCTAAATATTGATCGGACATTGAAAAACCTTAGTAATAAGAATTAGGCCGGGGTCTGAAACGTCCATTACCGAACTTTCGTTCTTGAGAGGCAACGCATTCAAAAGTTATTGCGAAAAAGTCGCGTCCCACGCGGTTTGACGTCCACAGTAGCTTGTTCTCAGGCGTCTATCCGCTTCTGTCACGTGACAACCAGCGCCAAATCGTGCGGTAACTCATGCCCAGTGCCTCGGCGACCTGGCTGTGGGCCATGCCGCCGGCAACTATGCTGACTGCCCCGTTGCAAGACGATTTGCTGTGCAATTTTGCCATCGCGGACACCTGGTCCGCTCGCCCTGGCTACTGCCCCGAAAATAGCCTCCGTTAACCACTTGACCAGTCAGGGTCACAAAAATTCGAAGGTCAAGTGACTAGAATGCAGCTAATATGGTCTCCAGGAGCAAGTAACGCCGAAATTATATTGAAATTACGCCGTATTAGGCAAAATAAAGGTTGTGGGAGGATGTGACATTGATTTTGGGTCACCGTGTATTATATCTTTAGCACTGAAAACATTAACGATCATGAGTGGCGGAGCGTGGGGGGATGGAGCGGAAGAGGCGAGGGGGATTCGGGGCCGGGATAGGGGGTTGCGGGGAGAAAGGGGAGTTGGAGAGGGGGCGGTGCTTGAAGAGGTATGGCGCTTATATTTGAGATAGGTTGGTTTCAGAATTCCACAAAATACTGAAATATTATCGATCATGTCTAAGTACTAGTGTTGGAGGTGGGCGGGAAGCACCCAGTACTTACTGTTTAAACTACCTGCCGAGAGCGTACCTTAATATATAGCTTCAGTAACTGGGATATAAAACGTATATGTATCTGCGAGCGGGCGAAGAAGAAGCCAGTACTTTTTCAAATGCAAAGATGGGATTGGAGAGGAGGGAAAGGATGGGAGCAGTTGGGAGGGAAGGGAAGGGAAGAGGAGGGGTGGAGGGAGGGAAGAAGTGTGCTAAAGGAGACTGCGAGGGAGGGTGAGAGACATATGGGTAGGGATAAATGAGTTTATCATTGAGTCAGTGAGCGACCGTCAGAGAGTGGAAGGGAGGGAAGGGGAGGGAAGAGGGATGGAAGCAGGCAGGGAGGGTTGGGGAGAAACGGGAAAGGTAGGGGCGGAGCGGGGCGGAGCGGGGCGGGGAAGCATCCATTATCTACTTACATTTTAAACTACCTACAGAGAGCGAATCAGATACGTATCTGAGACGCAGATATGCATCTACGGCGCGGGCAGAGAAGTCCGTACTTTTCAAGAACCAAGAGGGGATGTGAGGGGAGGAGAAGTGAGGAGCGAGAGGGGATGATGGGAGGGAGGGGATAGGAAGGGTGGGTAGAGGAGGGACGAGGGGTGAAAGCAGGAAGGGAGGGTTATGGAAAAACAGGAAGGGTAGGTGCAGAGCGGGGCGGAGCGGGGCGGGGAAGCATCCATTATCTACTTGCTTTTTGTACTACCTACCGCGAGCGAATCAGATACGTATCTGCGACGCAGATATGCATCTACGGCGCGGGACGAGAAGTCCGTACTTTTCAAGTACCAAGAGGGGATATGAGGGGAGGATAAGGGGGGAGAGGGAGGGGATAAGTGGAGGAAGGGGATTAGAAGGGAGGGGAGGGAAAGGGAGGGAGGGAGCGAGCGATGAAATGTGATAAAGGAGACGGGGAGGGGAGGGAGAGAGACAGATGGGGAGGTTTTAAGCATTATATGATTGGGTCAGTGGGGAGGGGAGGGAGACAGATGGGGAGGGGTAAGGGCCCTAAGGGGATTGGGTCAGTGAGCGAATGTCAGAGAGTGAAAGTGAGGGAGGGAGGGAAAAAGGATGGAGGCAGGGAGGATCTCTCGACAAAACTGCTGGGTCACATCTAGATCCGTGGGATCGGATCTCAGATCCATTTTCCCGAATCTATGCACATATCTGACGGAGACAGAGGCAGAGCAAGCATTACAGGGTGTCCGAAAAATAATGTCACACCTTTCCAGCGTCAAATGCATGAAAATAATAAACATGAGAGTTGCACTTTTCTTACATTTGTATCCCACCTTCTCCCTGATACGGGTAAGCATACGGTCCGGGAAATCAGACATCAACATGTCCAGCTTCTGTAGACTGATCTTGAACCAGACAGATCCCACGCTCCTGGTCAGCATGCTTTCATGTTTTCATTGTGCCATTTTGTGTACCTCTTACCGGACGTTCGCCCTAAGATTTTCTATTGGCGATAGGTCGTGGCAACTCCCCGGCAATTTGTCCTTCTCTCAGAATGCCGGAAAGTTCGATCTGCACCAGTCCTAGGTCGTTTTAGCTCGCTGAGCCGGGGCGCCGAGCTGTTGAAAGATGACCCTGGACATGTTCAGAAGAAGTTTTCAGCTGGAGACGTGGCTTGGTGGGCTTCAACTAGAAGACAAATTCGGTTACCGATGGATTGTCGACTTTAAGACTGGATGTTCGTTGGCAGTCAGCCTCCTTGCCAGTTCCCTTTTGGGTTTGCCCGTCTTAAGCTCCACACTTCGCAATGACGATCTGCGCCACCCGACTAGCGGAAGTCTTCATACCGCGACCTAACTTGTTCTGAAGCGTCTATCCGCTTCTGTAGCGTGACAACCAGCGCCAATTCGTGCGGGAAGTCATGCCCAGTGCCTCGGCGACCTGGCTGTGGGTCATGCCGCCGGCAACTATGCCGACTGCCCCGTTGCGGGACGATTTGCTGTGCAGTTTTGCCATCCCGGACACCTGGTCCGCTGGCGCTGGGTATTGCCCCGAAAATAACCTCTGTACACCCCTTCACCGGTCAGGGTCACAAAAATTCGAAGGTCACGTGACTAGAATTTAGCCAATATGGTCTCAAGGAGCAAGTAACGCCGAAATTATATTGATATTACGCCGTAGATTGCAAAATGAGGGTTGTAGGAGGGTGTGATAGATTTTGGGTCACCCTGTGTGACAGATGATTTGGGTCATCTTTAGCATTGAAAACATTACCGATCATAAGTGGCGGGGCGGAGAAGAAGGGTGTGTGTGTGGGGGGGGGGGGGGTCGGGGCAGGGATAGGGGTTTGCGGGTAGAAAGGGGAGACAGAGAGGAGCGGAGCTTGACGAGGTAAGGCACTCAGATTTGAGATAGGTTGGTTAGAGAATTCCACAAAATATTGAAAAATTATCTATCATGTCCGAGTATTAGTGTCGGACGTGGGCGGGAAGCACCCAGTACTTACTGTTTAAGCTACCTACCGAGAGCGAGCCTTTATATACAGCTTCAGTAACTGGGACTTAAAAACGTATATGTATCTGCGGAGCGGGCTAAGAAGAAGCCAGTACTTTTTCAAATACCAATATGAGATTGGAGGGGAGGGAAAGGAAGGGAGTATGTGGCAGGGGAGGGAGGAAGAGATCGAAGAAGTGCGATGAAGGAGACCGGGAGGGGAAGGAGAGAGACAGATGGGCAGAGGCAAGCGAGTATATGATTGGGTTAGTGAGCGAAGTCAGAAGGTGGAAGTGACGGAAGGGGAGGGAAGATGGATGAAATAAGGGAGGGAGGGTTAGGGAGATAGGGGAAGGGTAGGTTCGGAGCGGGGTGGAGCGGGGTGGGGAAGCATCTATTATCTACGTACTTTTTAAACTACCTACCGAGAGCGTATCAGCTACGTATCTGCGAGGCAGATATGCATCTACAGCGCGGGCAGAGAAGACTGCACTTTTTCAAGTAACCAAGAGGGGATGTGAGGGGAGGGGAAGGGAGGAGAGGACGGATGAGGGGAGGGAGGGGATAGGAAGGGAGGGGAGTGGAGGGGAGGGGAGGGATGGGGAGGGGAGGGGAGGGGAGGAGACGGGAGGAGAGGAGAGGGGAGGGGAGGGGAGGGAAGGAAGGGAGCGAGCGATTACAGGGTGTCCCGAAATTGATGCGCGGTTGGTGCGGCCTGTTATGTTGTCCCTCCTGAGTCCTGAACGGATTTAATTTTACCGGTTTCGGCACCAGGGGCACCTGGACCAGGGCACCCGGCATCTAAATCCGCCATCCACTGGTATCTGAAGACCTAACCCTGAAGCTGAAGCCACTCAACCTCAGGATGCATTCCTAGGTTACCCTGGTCCAGAGGTGAGGCAGCTGAATTTCTCCAAGACCCACCGAATCTGGACCATTCAGTCAAAAGCCTGCTTAAGACCAGCAAATGCCAACGAAATCGACTTTTTAGACGGCTCTGGTAAGCAATCGTATGCATCACGGGCGATCCCCGATAAACACAAGGGAAGTAAACTAACTTGTTTAGTGTCATCCCAACCCTGAAAAGCTGCAAATGTCCGGAAATCAGAAATAAATCTAGAGACGGACCCCGTGTTCCCAGCAAAGGTAGGTAACCCAAGTGTAATACCAGATTGTTGAGCCATGATACTAGTATAAAGGTAATTTGGAAATAGGGAATGAATTTATAAGAGAAAAATTAATCAAAGTGCAAAGCAGCAGTAACCCGAGCCTGGGAGCTGATCGAGAGAAAAGTGGAAAGTACCCAGTACGAACGTGTGCACGGCCGCCAAATGATCTAACTATCTAACACAAGCTAATTATATCAACTCAATGACACAATATCAACTCAAGGAGCACGGCAACTAATGACAAAAAGCAAATAACAAAACACAATGCACAATACACTGTCACATTATCACCCTCAATTGGTCTCCCTCCCCCGCTGCACCTATCATGAACACAGTAAGGCCCCTCACAAAGTCATTAGCCCCACTTCCTCACCTCGAAAATCCACAGTCCGGCGCACCAGTAGCTCACGCGCGCGAGCAGTCCACAGCGCACGCAGTAGCTCACGGTGCAGTCAGCTGACGCTCCAGCGGTGACCCGTGTCCGCCGGTGCATCCGTCCTCCCGGCGAGCCACGTCAGGCGCCTTGGTCAGGCCGCAGTCAGCTGATCACGAGCCAGACAGTCGCCCGGCCGGCGGGCGAGGCAGGTCAGCTGACCAACCGCCCCAGGCCACGGCCGCCGCGACTCAGCGGAGCCCGGTGTCCGCCAGCGCTGAGCCGGCCGCTGAACCGGGAATCGAGCCGGTTGGCGAGTCAAACTGAAGCTCACAGGCGATTCTGAGCCATCCAGTCTGCAGTTGCAGAGCAACTCCGACCTCCCAAAGATGGGAAAAGACTGGAGACTCCCATCACTTTTGACGAATGGTGCCACCGCACTCCCGATCGGCCACGTGGGTCCGAATGGACCAGGCTGCCACCAAATGTAAGCCGAAGCGGTTGGGAGTGCAAAATCGTCTCTCTCTTGATTCCGGCTTCCAGTATATTATAACCCAAACGCTCACGCCAGAATGCCTTGAGTATCGAGTACCTACCGACATCAACATGTCTAACGCTCTCCGCGTCCTGAAACGTATTAAAATGCCATTAACATAAATCCCGTAATAGGAGCGCGAGCCAAATTGACTAAAGCACACAAACTCATTACAGAAGTGAACATAACAAATATCCGCAAATCAGTCAAAATGATAAACTCACCGTTCAGCAGACGCGCAGCACAAAACAAGCACAACGCCCTTCGCTGGCGCTCCGATCAGTTTGACCCGTCTGACGGCGCCGGCTGACCGGCCGAGCGCCGGCCGGCCCTCAGGCTACGTGGCCGCGCTCTCATTGGCTGACCACTAGAGCCGCAGAATACCGACGGTAACAAACACAGTACCTACATATGTGACATGTCCGAGCGCGTGAGGCATTGTATACGACTGAAGTAGGACTACAATAGTAAATAAATCATGACATAAATTCAAATACTTTATAAGTTATTGAGGATAAAACAACCGCGCATCAATTTCGGGACACCCTGTAAGTCTGATAAAGAGACGGGGAGGGAAGGAAGAGAGACAGATGGGGAGGGATAAATGAGTTAATCACTGAGTCAGTGAGCGACAGTCAGAGAGTGGAAGTGAGGGAAGGGGAGTGAAGAGGCATGGAAGCAGGAGGAAGGGTTAGGGAGAAACGGGAAGGGTAGGGGCGGAGCAGGACGAAACGGGGCAGGGAAGCACCCATAACCTATTTACTTTTTAAACTTTTACCGAGAGCAAATCAGATATTTATCTGCACCACAGATATGTATCTACAACGCGGGCGGAGAAGCCCGTACTTTTTCAATTACCAAGAGGGGTTTGGAGGGGTGGAAAAGGGAGGGTGAATGATATGCAAATGAAAATCAAGTACACATTTTCCAAGTTCTACTTTATATTCTGAATCATCCGCAGTTTCCCGTTCTCGTCACACTCATTTAATTAACACTGATACACACGCGATTTTGTTATGCATGTTCTCCCGACATGCTGATTCTTAATAACAACCACGAAAGAGTTGGTGAGGATCCTTCATGCCCTCCCCCCAACGCGACCACAGACATGGGTATGTGGTCGAAAATGTCACCATCTGAATGATGAGAAGCAGGCAGATATCTCTGTGTATGACTGCCCACGTGGAGTCATGGACAGGCGCCTATAGTTCGTTTTTTTTTTTCAAAAGGACGCTGGCTCTAAGTGCAATATCGAAGCTCTCACGTGAGTTTTGGCAGCTTCAGTGTCTGGCCAAGAATTTCTTGCCGAAAAAATAATCGATTTCAAATTGTGCACGGTAAGTAGCTGGAAATTGTTTCTTAAAAATGAACATACTATGATGACGTCACTGGTGGCAGCAGGCACCCAAATGTCCGTGCAATGGGACAAGTGTCAACGAATTTGGGTGAAACATAGTTTTTCACTGTTGCGAGCATAATCGAGTAAGCGGTTCCGTCCATGATAGTTATTCGTTATATTGGCCGTTCTCGTGGGTTCACTCAAGACGTGATTCTCACTCAAAACTTGTTTATTGTATCCGAAAATACAGATATAAGCATGGCCGTTCCGATCGTCGCCATCTTGCCAACCCCCATCCCGTCACAGCTGTTTCCGATCTCCCACTCCTAACCGGCGACCAATCACAGGCCACAGGGCCGCATAGACTCGCCTCGAACGAACTGCCCATGGCCGACCGAACACACAGCGCCATCTGTCTCAGCTGCGGTACATCTAGATTCGCAAATCCGTCGCCAGTTGTCAGCACCGATCGGAGGCCTTGGTCTGACAGCCAACAATACCCCCGGCCACATAAGTTGACGACCCGTCAACAAAACTGTCAGACAACATAACGTAGCGTAGAAAAAAAAATCACACGATGTCCCTGCATGTTATTACCTTACACCTGTATCTGACCGACTCAACAATCAACCTGAGGGAAACAGTGAGTCATAGACTGCTGTTTTCAAGGCACCGCTCTGCTACTCGGATCTAATATGGGCTCACTCACATGTGCACTTATGAATTAGCACATATCACAGCCAGTAAATACCATTGCCTTAACCATTCCTGGAGATCGACTGAGATACTGTGATCCAGATAAGCTCTGCTGTCAGCTCTGACATCATTCTCCTACATCTATTATGAAACGAAAACAAATCTTATGCATGTAGCACACACTGAAATCTTAAATCTAATCCAGCACGTAATCAGCCAGATGACGAGGCATACGTCTATCTCTGCCTGAGCGCCGTAAGGGTGGGTTAGCATCCGTCACCCCACTCGTGTCAGCACTGTCATTTTGCACTGGGAGGGCGTCAGTCGGGTCAACAACAACATGGTCTGTCGACGCCGTGTCACCGTCTGTCTGCACATCTGATGTCCCGTCTCCTGTGAATTCATCAGTCTGTCTGTCAGTTACCCGAACATCAGCGTGCCGTGTCACAGGAAGGGTCAGGTCGGTTTCCCGAGGACGGTTCAAAACACGGTTACGTTGATACTCGCGGCCTGTATCTGCTGGTATCGGATCTGGGCGCGCCCTGTCACGTCGGCGAGCCTCCACTGGTCTCACAGACTTATCATCTCGCGCCGCGTGCCGAGACTCATCACCTCTCGCCGAGTGCCTCTGTGGGACGGTCGGGGTAGACACACACAACTTCAAACGATTGTGGTGGACAACTTTCGAAGCACCACCCGCTCCTTCCTTGCCAATCCTATACGTCCAGCCCCTCCTTTTCTCGAGAACTCTGTACGGACCTTCCCACCTCCAAGAAAGTTTCGGCGTCTCTCCTCTCTTGAAGACCTGTTTACGAAGCCATACTCTGTCATCAACCTCGAATACCGATTCAACTAAACGAGAATCATGAAGAACCTTACTCTTCTCATGAGCTGAAACGCTAGCATCACGAATCAACTGATCAGTGCTGTCAATAGTCTCCTGGAGCCTTTTCACGTATGCCAGAATGTCCGGTTCACTTGACTGATCCGGCGCGACCTGGGCTCCCTCTCCAAACGTCCGGTCCACAGGCAGCTTTACCTGGCGTCCGAACACAGCTTCATAGGGCGACATCCCTATGGAGTCATGTACATTGGCGTTCATTGACAACACAGCAGGGCCCAAACAAGTAGGCCACGCCTTTGGATGGTCAGCACACATCTTGGCGACAGCTGCCATCAGAACACGATGACTGCGTTCCGAATAGCTGTTGCCCTCGGGATGATACCCACTGGTCGTACTGCTGTGAATACCCAGCAGACTGTACAGCTCGGTCATCACTTTACCCGTCAGGTTACGACCTTGGTCGCTGTGAATAGCACGAGGAATACCGAAAACAGAAATCACGTTTTCCATCAGCGCCTGAGCAATGGTACGTGCCTCCTGATTTGGCAACGGAAATGCCCATGAGAACCTGGTAAAGGAATCAATGCACGTCAGTACGTACTTATATCCGTCAGGTTCACTCGCTGGCAGAGGTCCAACCAAATCAATGTCCAACCGATCCATGAATCCTTCGGACTGCAATGACCCCATGGGAGCCTCTGACCCTCTGGGTGCGTCTCTCCTTTTCTCACACACCTCACACTGTTGACAAAACCCCCTCACCTCGGACTGAATGCCCGGCCAGAAGAATCGCTGTCGAACCAGCTTCTCTAACCGGTCTGCACCTTGGTGTCCTCCACCATAGCCACAGTGAAGTGCCTCCAGGATCTCACGACGAAGGTGTTGTGGAACAACCATCTGCAAACAAGTAGGTGCTCCCCTTACTGTCTGCGTCCGTCTGTACAAAACAGGATGTTCCTCACCACGCACCACGAGCCGCCGCCACTCTCTCAGTAACCGTATGGCGCCCTCTGATCTCAGGTGCTTCTCGCGCGGACGAACGCGTTTGCGTTTCCACGCCTTGAGCTCCAGAATTCCAGCATCTCTGTCCTGCTCCTGTGACAGCTGCTGAATGGTCATGCCCTGAATGCTACTTTCATTCACATTCTGCTCGGTCTCCGATGTCACAGCACGCAACACCGGTGTCCCATGGAACTCATCAGTCACTGGTCCAGATCCTCCCACATCTGCATCCTGTGACGTCACTGGGACCCGAATCCATCGATACGTCACACCATCTGAACAATCCGACTCCTCTGGATGCGGATATCGAGACAAAGCGTCCCCATTTTTGTGCAAAACTCCCTTCCTATGTCTCGTCACAAAATCCAGCTCTGAAAGTATCAGCAGCCATCTGGCGATCTGGCCCTCTGGGTTTTTGAAATTAAACAACCACTGAAGTGCTGCGTGATCTGTCCTCAAAACGAACCTAGCTCCCACCAAGAACTGGTGGAAATGCTGCACTGCCCAGACTACAGCTAGCAATTCACGCTTTGTGACTGCATACTGCCGCTCTGCCTTCGTCAGCGGACGACTAGCATACGCGATCACCCGATCGTTCTGCGTTAGACAAGCCCCGATCGCTACACCACTGGCATCTGTATCTAATATAAACGACGGAGCGCCCTTCTCAAACGACGGATGCGCCAGCACAGGTGGCGACGCTAAAGCAGCTTTCAAACCCTGAAAGGCCTCAGCTGTCTGTGACGTCCATACAAACGGCACACCCTTCTCGGTCAATCTGGTCAGCGGCTTAGCCAACTCAGCAAATCTGGGAATAAACTTACGAACATATGAAGCTAGCCCCAGAAATGATCTGACCTGCTTGACTGTAGTTGGTTGTGGCCAATCTCGGATGAGACGCGTCTTCTCGGGATCACACGCGACTCCCTCAGAACTGACCAGAAATCCAAGGAACTTCACCTCCCTCTGACACAGACGAATCTTCCGGAGCGAAAGAGTAAAGCCAGCGTCCTGTAAACACTGGAATATAGCACGAAGGTTCGATTTCATCTCACTCATGTCCTCGGCCAAAACGAGGATATCATCGAAATACTGAACATAAACATCCACACTAACACCAGATAATGCCAGTGCCACAGCACGATTGAAACTGTGAGGCAATCCCTGAAGTCCATAAGGGCAAGACTGATATTCAAATAAACCGAACTCTGTTGTGACTGTTGTTTTAGCACGATCAGCTACATGAAGCGGCATCTGATGATAGGCCTGCGCCAAATCAAGCGATGTGAACAGTTTAGCTCCCGAAAGTTTCCGCAAACATGACTCAATATGTGGAATGACTTGCACACAAGGAGTAGTGATGCGATTCAGACGCCTGTAATCACCACAGATACGAACGTCCTTACTGTGCGGCTTGGAGACGACGACGAGAGGACTCGCCCACTCCGACTCAGGTACAGGCCGAACAACTCCACTGTCAACCAACCGACTCAGCTGCTCAGCCACCTTCCCCTTCATGTGACCCGGCACAGGTCTGTAGTTCTGAAAAATAGGTCTGTGGTCACCAGTCGGTATGCAATGCTCAGCAATGCTCGTCCTACCCAATCCTGTAAACACCTCCTTGTACTCAGTCAGGATCTGTTTGAAGTCACTCCTGTCCTGCATGGTCAGATGTTCAGTCACCCTGTCCAGGTCCTTGTCAAAGTCAGACAGGTCTGAGGGGTTTGGATGACCCACCCCTTGCACAGCCTCATCTCCTACTACCTGAACATTGGCAATATGTGTCCCCTTATACACTTTCACATCATCAGCTGACACATTAGACACACGAATGGGAACACAGTAATCATCAACCTTAACAGCTAACCGAGCCACACAAACGCCTAACTTGTCTTCAGCAGGACGCTCTGGCTCCAACAAACACGTCTGACCCTGCAAACGTCGCTCACGTACCTCACCACTAAACAACATCTCAGTCCGAGCCTTCACCACAACTGTGTCAGTCACCACCACACGAGACACATGGTACTGATCTCTCATGGGTGAACACTGTAGTGGGACAGTCACCGTTCTGACATGAAGCAAACCTGTGCTCTAGACCTGTCCAAAAAAAAACAACTTTTCGATGGACAAGCTCCCCTGGTGTTTTCCCATTGCTAGATGGCCCAATAGCTAGCACACCGAATTTCAGCCAACTAGCTAAACCCTCGACCCTAGCGCAAGAGCGTCAAAGTTTTCCGGTGCTAAGTACACAGAGAAGGCCATTCTCCGGTGCGAGTCCTGCAGTTGTCGTGTCAGCAGCACTACGCATAAATGTAAAATAATGTGTGGTGAGATCCGTGTCATTGTCTGACACATCGACACATCTTCGCTCGTAAACTCGGCACAGGTGGTCTAACCCGTCTGATTTGTATTGAATAATACATTACCTAGGAATGGTAATGACACAAAACAAAACGACAAACACGAAACAAGTAACAACTGGCAAATCATTATGTCACTTTTCCGAGGTAGGCAGCTTTATCCTACTTTAGATATAAGGTAACCAAAACACAGCGTCTGGTTTCCACTGCTGCTCGTATTTGGTACGAAAGACATATGTTGATGAAACGATAAAACAAATGCATTTCTCAACAGACGATAAACAACCTAAATCACATCTTTTCTGTCACATCACAGCCAATGAAAGACGCACAGCACTGATCAGTCACAGAATCACAGTCTCATGGCCTCAGACGGCGGCTGACAGGGTGGCTTTGCTGTAGTCTGAGTACCGCTGACGGTGCGCCTCCACAACCTGTAGCAGCTCCTGCAGCTCGAAGTCGGAGGTCGTGATGTGGCCGATGAAGTCACTAATGAGCTTTACTCCGCGCTCCGCAGTGTCGTTTGTGACCCGCAGGTGCAGGACGAATGTCGCCAGGCGATCAAAGTCCGGATCACCGTCCCACGGCAGCGGCTTTCGCAGAAATCCCGCGCTGATGCCGAGGACTCCGAACACTGTGCGGGATTCTGGTCCGATGAAGTCATCCAGTTCCAGTGCCTTCACTTGGCCGGCCTCGGTGGGCAGAGTCGGGAGATCGGGCTTGCCCATTCTGGTTGCGGTTGCCTGCTCCGTCGCATACTCGTGTATGACGTCTGCCATCCGCCGTTTCGTTGGAGGATCCACCAGGGAGCTGACCAGCGCCAAGGTAAACAGCTCCTGCGTGAGGTACCAGGTGTGGCGACCGTACAGTCTGTCTCAAAAGTACCGCGCAAAGTGACGATGGATCCATCAAACCTGACCGAGGAAGGGCCTGCTATAATTTGAAAGTTACCGAACCAATTGAGCTGGGGAATGGACGACGATGTCCATTGCTTCGGTGACTCAAATTTGGCAGTCCTTCGTCGGTCAGGCTTGATGGATCCACCGTCACTTTGCGCGGTACTTTTAAGACAGACTGTACACCTCCATTGCCGCCTCCGCTACCTTAGGGTCCACCCTGCGGAGAACGTTGAGGTCCTGGTACCTGCTGAGGTCGCTGACAGCGGCATCCGCAGCTGTTGTGCAGGTGAGCCACTCTTTGACGTAAAAGAGGCAGACAAACACAGCGAACCGCCGCAGCTTGTCGTGCATGTCCTTGGAGATGATGCCCAGCTCCAGTAGCTGATGTCGGAACAAGAACATCTTGATGCCGTAGCCCGTAGATGACGTGGGCCATCCAGCGCGCCTTGTGGCAGGCACCCGGTTTCTTGAAGCGCACAGATGCAGCGCCGTTTGCCTCTGTCGAGTCACCGCCCAGAGCTATAACTGCAAGGGACGCAGACTCTTCGTAGTCCGCACGCAACTGCTTCTTCCCACGGATGCAGGCCAGCACTGTCAGCACCTTTGTCGCTTGTTGCTTCAAATCGTCTTCCTCTGCCGCCTCGAGTGGTCGGCATGGCACGAACGAGTGGCCAGGAACAGTCTGAAAGCGAGAGAAATAAGATGGGTCCATTTCTATTACCGGTATACAAATTAATCCGAAATGTATCTACCAAAAATGAGCACGATTTAATTTGAAAGCGACCATCAATTAAATTATCTATATTAGCTGCTGGGTTATTGCAGCTGTTTTGTGTGAATATTTTCATGGGAACCCAGCATAGCACAAAACAGAAAGCAGCCCACATTTAAAAGTGAGATGTGGAAATGAAACACTGAAAATGTCCACTATTCATGCGACAAAACAAATTAGTGCTTTTATCGTTTTTGGTGCATATTTTATGCTGACGAGGCAACATTAAACAAACACACTAACCTCAGTTACGTAGCTGGTAGCGGTGCAGTAGAGTCGGTGGACGTGGCGCTGCGGTGCGGTCGGTGACCGGGGGACAAGTGACCGCGCCGACCGGTCGCGGCTCCCAGGTCAGCGTGGTCACGTGACCCAACCCCTCCGGTAATATGGCGAAGGCGGCACAGGGGCGGCGCGGGGATATAGGTGGGGGGGGGGGGGGGGGCGCAGACCATGACACGGATCTCACCACACATTATTTTACATTTATGCGTAGTGCTGCTGACACGACAACTGCAGGACTCACACCGGAGAATGACCTTCTCTGTGCACTTCGCACCGGAAAACTTTGACGCTCTTGCGCTAGGGTCGAGGGTTTAGCTAGAGGGCTGAAATTCGGTGTGCTAGCTATTGGGCCATCTATCAATGGGAAAACACCAGGGGAGCTTGTCCATCGAAAAGTTGGTTTTTTTTGGACAGGTCTACTGTGCTCATGTCGATCTTTGCCCCCAGCTGAGTGAGAAGCCTAGCTCCAATCAAACAATCTTCAGACAACTTACGTGACACAAGTACAGTTACTTTTTGGACACACTTGGCAATCTCTATATCTAGCACAGCACAACCTACAATATCTGCATCACTTCCATCCGCTAACTTAACTTTACTGTCCAGGGGATACGTAGGTGTACCCTGGGGCAGGCAATCCAACTTAACTAATGTTTCATCAGCCCCTGTATCGATAAGAGCACCGACTACCTTATCACCTACTTTTACTTTCAGGTACCTCCCCCCTGGTTCAGGCTCCTTAGAGTCCTCTTCACACCCATGACCCACTACTGGAGGCTCTGTGTAGCGGGTCGTGTCTCGTTTTTTTCATTGCACATGGGACTCAGGTGACCCACTCTGCCACACGTTCCACACCTGTCATTCTTAAACACACAGGATCTTCGAAAGTGTCCCTCACCTCCGCATGTGAAACACTGGGCCCCTCTCCTACCTCGTGGCTGCCTCTGGAACTGACCAGCAGATGTCCCCAGTGGGGGTTGACGCTGCTGCCACCTCCCTGCGAACGGTCCTCGCTGTCCTCCTCGCTGACCACGAGGTGGTGGGCGACCAAAGCCGCCACGAGAGCCATGCTGCTGCTGATGGCCCGCTGATCTCTCAGGATGCCCATCTGCTCTCTGACCTTCCACCACACGACTCACAACCTGCTCAGGCTGTTGAGGACGCATCACTCGGATTTGATGTGCCCGCTCGAGTCCTTGTACGACCTTGACTGCCTCTTTCAGGTTTTGACAGTCCCGCTTGATCACTTCTTCTGCGTACGCCACAGGTAGTTGCCTTTGAAGATGTAGCATTACCATCTGATCTACTTCTTCCTGTTTGGTAATATATTTCGCCCATCTCCGCATCTGTTGGACCATGACGAGTACGCTACCCTTATAGGTAATTGCATCGATTTCTTGACTGGCCGTTAGAGAGGTCGGTTTTCCACCCAACAGGGCCTGGACTGCTGTGTCGACCTCATTAAGGTCTGTGGCTCCAGTGTCTCTTACGCAGTCCCGTACGTCGCCTGTCACAAAAAATCGGAGATTTGACGCCTGCTTCTCCCGGTTCCATTTTCTCCCTTCCGCGTAACATACGTAATCCTCGAGCCACTCTATCCAATCCTTGGCTGTCACGCCAGTAAACTTATCGAGTGAAATGTCCTTCTCTGCCATCTTGCGTATATCAATCTGTGCCACGTGTTGACTTGCGGCAATCACGGTTTCCAGTAAAAGTCCGTCCGTACCACGAGAATCACTCTCCCATCTTGAGCACCGCTGCCACCACTATTGGCCGTTCTCGTGGGTTCACTCAAGACGTGATTCTCACTCAAAACTTGTTTATTGTATCCGAAAATACAGATATAAGCATGGCCGTTCCGATCGTCGCCATCTTGCCAACCCCCATCCCGTCACAGCTGTTTCCGATCTCCCACTCCTAACCGGCGACCAATCACAGGCCACAGGGCCGCATAGACTCGCCTCGAACGAACTGCCCATGGCCGACCGAACACACAGCGCCATCTGTCTCAGCTGCGGTACATCTAGATTCGCAAATCCGTCGCCAGTTGTCAGCACCGATCGGAGGCCTTGGTCTGACAGCCAACAGTTACATTGCAATGCATGTTAGACAGCGTAACGTCACCACTGTTCCCATATCTGGTTCCAAAACGCACATATGGAAATTATCGGGAAGAAACCACATGTTAAAATTAGTCGACGTTCGATTTTCTCAGGTTCAGTTTTTGCTCGTTTTGGCGGCTAAAACACGTGCTTGCTCGAAAAACATACTTGGAGCCAGCGTCCTTTTGAAAAAAAAAACGAACTATAGTAGGGACTCGCGTCCGTGTGCTCCGGCGTGGCGGATCTTGCTGAACTACCGACCGCGCTTGTAGCTGGATAAGCGGCTGCCCTGGATCAGTGCTGGCTGGTGGGATGACTGATGGTGGGGCTAAGGAGGCGGCCCGAGGCGCACGGGCAGTCGCCTTTGCTGTTGATGCTGGAATCGGCGTATGGGTGGTGGCGGGCTGCAATGGCACCGGGGCCGGCGGCGACGCAGCACTTAAGACCGGCGGGACGGGGGCTCCGGACGGTCCACTGGGACGCAGGAGCGGGCGATCTCGTTGGTAGACCGTGGTGTAGTTCATTGGGTGATGATTGGCAGGGTTCAGAGACTGTATCTTCCTGAGGAAGCGGCGGTTTCGCAGGGTGAGCCGGCCACTGCCATGCATCTTGACGCTGTATTGACGGTTACCCAGTGTTTCTACGACCATACCGGTGCGGTCCCAGCGAGTCGGCTGAGATCCTTGCTGGTTCTGTACTTGTACTATGTCCCCAACGCCAAGTGGCTCAAGGCAGCGTTTGTCGATGTTCTTTCCGTGCAGCTGAGCGTACCCACGTTCCCGGAGCTCCCTCAATTTCCCCCATTCGGGACGAACAAAGTGCGGAGTCGGGAGTCCATCACGTAGCTGCCGTCCGAAGAGGATCTGTGCTGGTGACTCGCGCGTACCGTCGCGCCCAGGTGTGTTACGGAACTGAAGAAGCGCTCGTGTCACTTGATCCTTGTTGAGCTGGCCGCACCTGCTCGTGTTGTCTTGTAGAAGCCGTTTCGCTGCTTGATGATGATGATGTTCCTCCCGGCCCCAGCTATTGCCGGGGCGTAGCCGATCGGCTCTGGAATGAGCGAAAGCCGGCGGCAAAGGCCGCCACCACGTCGTCCCGTCGTAGGTCAGGTGGTCGACCGTGCATGTTTCCCAGCGCGTGGAGGCGCGTGCCGCACAGGCACGGGCAGCGAAGCAGCACGTGTCGCGGCGTATCCGCCTCCTCGCCGCACACCAGGCATCGAGCCGCTGGGCACTCGGTGTCGGCGCAGCCCTGACAGGTGTCAGTTGGGCGGCGTCCGATGCGGTGCAGGTACTGGGCCGACTGGCTCCAGTGTCCCGCCCGCAGCTGATGTGTGTCAACCGCGGCCATCCGGTTGTCACCGCTGACCGGTCCCGGTAGATGTTCTTCACCGAATATTTCCTTGTACCAGCCGTCTGGCCATGCACGTTGCCACTGGCGCCGGGCAGACCTGGCGGCGGCGCGGGTGGCGCTCCTGGTGTCAATAGGGGCATTTGACTGGTCCATGCCTGCGGCCTCCTTTGCGATTGCATCGGCGCGCTCGTTGCCGGCCAGGCCACAGTGGGCGGGCACCCACTGGAGGTGCACCGGTCGACCGCGCTCCACCAGTAGCAGCAGCTGCTGCCAGATGGTGGCTCCCAGCTGGGTAGTCTGGGCTGCGGGACCGCTCTCCAGTGTCATCAGCGCCGCACGGGAGTCTAGGCAGGCTATGATTGGGTCGTCACCGCCGGCGGGGGCGGCGTCCTCTTGCTCGATCTCCACGATCTTTGCGAGCGCGTCTCGGAGTGCAACCAGCTCCGCTCTTGTGCTCGAACAGTAGACGCCTGCTGGGGTTCTGACCTCTTCCGTGTTGCCGTTCGGGAGGGTGATGTGGGCGCCTCCTCCGCCCGATGTCACTCCTCCTGTCGCTGATCCGTCCGACCATATCCAGATCGCGCGCTCCGCCCCCGGGAGCTTCTCTAGTAGGTCCTCTGCCGCGGTTCTCCGGGACTCATCTGATCTGCCTCTTGCGCATGCGGGTCCAGCGGTGGGGGCGATGGAGACTCCTCGGCCTCGTTCACCCGCTGGAGGTCTACTGTCCGACGAGGAGAGCACCATCCTCGAACACCAGCGTGTCGGGGTTCCCTGTGGTACCGGCTCAATTCTGCCAAGGCGTACGTCTTGGTCCAGACCGGCCTTTACCTGTCTTTTCCAGTGGTGGGGGACTGGAATGGGCGTATGAACAGCCGTCGGTGTTGCATCGGCCTTGAACTGGATATCTAGTGGAGTGCCCGTCATCTCCTGGAGTGACTGGTGCTCGCAGGTATTGAATGCGCTGCTGGCGAAATGGTCTCTGATCCAGTGCTCTAACTTCTCCCTGTTTTCCTCGACGGCTGGAAGCGGTATCTTCTCCGGGATCGCGGGCACTGGTGACCTCTTCAGACACCCACAGGGCGCCGTGTGGGTCTGTGCTTTGTTGACCTCATCTGGGTCCGTGCGCTGGGACGTAACCTTAGATCCGTCCGGTCCGTTTTCGGGCAAAGGGAAGTGTTCCGGCACGACTCCCAGGTCTCTGAGGGCCCTTTCAGATAAATAGAGGCCGTGCGTGTTGCGCGAGATGTACACTTCTTGTCTAGTGACTCGTCCTTTGGCCTCAATCCTCAGCAGAAGTGAGCCTATCACCTCCAATCGTGTGCCCGTTACGCCAATGATGCGGTGTGAGGTCTTCAGGAGAAGGTGTTCCGGACAGCGCAGGAGTTTCAAAATCTCCATTCCCCCAGAGCAGGTCATGGCTCCTGTGTCAGCGCACGCTGTGGCGCGCACGCCGCGGTCGACTTTACTGCGCTCGATCCCTGTGAGACGCTTCCCGAATCTGGAATAGGCTTCCTGCATGATGGTGAGCGTGACTGGAAGTTCTGGATGGCGTTTTGGCTGGCAAGTCGTGAACTGACCATCGTTCCACTCCATGTGAGACACTGATTGTGCACTGCTTTGGGAGACTGTATGTAGATCTGGCAGTAGTGCTAGACGGCAGGGCGCTGGCTGACTGAGCCGGTTCGGAGACGTTAGCGTGCGCTGATATCTCATCCATACCGTCTCCGAACGCGTCCAGGGACGACTCAGCGCTTGCACTCACTGGCTGGGCAGCCCGACATGCACGAGCGAAATGATTTCGCTTCTGACAATTTGTGCAAGTCTTACCACGTGCTGGGCAGGATGAGTGCTGGTACTTGTTGCCGGACGTCCTGTGCCGCCCTCCGCACCAGCGACACGGACTGAGCTCCTCCTGGCTGTCAGTATTGGGCGGCTTGTCAGGTTTGTGTCGCTGCTGTTGATATGCAGAGCGATGAGCCGCCGCAATATCTGGTGCTGCCTGTCTGCTGGTCGGCAACACGCCCGCCTGAAGCTGCTTCTCGCTATCGTCGGCAGCCTGCATCGTGAGAAGGGCCTGGAATTTCTGTGCGAATGTCGGATACCGATCGGCTGCCGACAGAATTTGGCTTTGATGCTTCGGGTTGTAAAGACCGACAACCATCTGCGTCTGTAGCACGTCCTCCTCGTAACTGATCGGGCCGGACTCGGTGTTTTCTGCGTGAGGTCTATGTGCAGTTACTGAGAAGTCGCAGAGAGCGGCCTTGGAACGTAGCCGCGCTACGAAATGCGTGATATCCTCACCTTGGGCCTGTCGAAGTGCGTGGAACTGGCTCCGATGAACCGCAGTATGCAGGCCACGAACTGCCACCGCCTTTATCTGAGAGAGAAGATCGGCCTCATTCGACTGACTTAGAGTTGTTCCTCGCAAGTGGAACAGCTGTCTTTCCAACTCCGGGCTGCATGCCGATAGGAGCTCGTGTCTGATGGCTTCCTCTCTAACAAGTCCAGCGACTGTCTTGTATCTTTCCCATTGAAAGAGAAACAATCTCGAGTCTTCGTCACTGGCATCCAAGGCTACCGTCGGGCGGCATGCCTGTGGTGTTGGTGTCGAGTTTTCTCTCGTCAGGAGAACACGAAACTGCAGTTCGGTGAGAGTAATTAGAACAGGATTCTGTGTGTTTTGTGGTGGGTTCATTTCATTTTCGTCCTACCGACCGCGCCATGAATGATATGCAAATGAAATTCAAGTACACATTTTCCAAGTTCTACTTTATATTCTGAATCATCCGCAGTTTCCCGTTCTCGTCACACTCATTTAATTAACACTGATACACACGCGATTTTGTTATGCATGTTCTCCGACATGCTGATTGTTAATAACAACCACGAAAGAGCTGGTGAGGATCCTTCAGAGGGGATGTTAAGGGAGGGAAGGGGAGGGGAAGGAGGGAGTGAGTGAAGAAGTGTGATAAAGGAAACGGGGAGGGGAGGGAGAGAGACAGATGGGGAGGGTTAAATAAGTATATGATTGGGTCAGCGGGGAGGGGAGGGAGACAGACAGATGGGGAGGGGTAAGTGAGTATATGATTGGGTCAGTGAGCGACAGTCAGAGAGTGGAAGTGAGGGAGGGTGGGAAGAGGCATGGAGGCAGGGAGGATCTCTCGACAAAACTGATGGGTCAGATCTTTGATCTGAGTGGATCTCTCGACAAAATTGAGGGTTTGGATCTAAGATCCGAGTAGATCCTAAGATAGATGATCCCAGATCTAGATCCATGGTATCGGATCTCAGATCCATTTTCCCGGATCCATGCACATATCTGAAGGAGACATATGCAGAACGAGCCTTAGAGGGTGTCCTAAAAATATTGGCACACATTTCCAGCGTTTCATGCATGAAAATAATAATCATGACAGTTGCACTTTTCTTACATTTCTATCCCACCTTCTCCCTGATACGGGTAAGCATACGGTCCGGGACATCAGGAATCAATATGTCCAGCTTCTGTAGACTGATATTGGACCAGACAGATCCAACGTTCCTGGTCAGCGTGCTCAGGTTATCATTGACCCATTTTGTTTACCTCTTACCGAACCTTCGCCCTAAGATTTTCTATCGAGCTATTCCCCGGCAATTTGTCCTTCTCCCAGAATGCTGGGAAGTTCGACCAGCACCAGTCCTGCGTCGTTTTTCCTCGATAAGCCGAGGCGCCGACCTGTTTAAAGATGGCCCTGGGCATGTTCAGCAGAAATTTTCAGCTGGAGACGTGGGTTGGTGGGCTTCAGCTTAAGAGACAACATCGGGTACCGATGGCTTGTCGACTTGTAAACTGGATGACCGTTAGCAGTCAGCATGCTTGCCAGTTTCCTTTGGGATTTGCCCGTCTTAAGCTCCACACTTCACGATGATGATCTGCGCTACCCGACTGGCGGAAGTCTTCCTGTCGCGACCTAGCTTGTTCTCAGGCGTCTATCCGCTTCTGTCACGTGAGAACCAGCGCCAAATCGTGCGGTAACCCATACCCAGTGCCTCGGCGACCTGGTTGTGGGCCATGCCGCCGGCAACTATGCCGACTGCCCCATTGCAGGACTATTTGCTGTGCAGTTTTGCCATCCCGGACACCTGGTCCGCTCGACATGGCTACTGCCCCGAAAATAGCCTCCGTTAACCACTTGACCAGTCAGGGCCACAAAAATTCGAGGGTCACCTGACTAGAATGCAGCCAATATGGTCTCTAGGAGCAAGTAACGCCGAAATTATATTGAAATTACGCCGTATAAGGCAAAATAAAGGTTGTGGGAGGATGTGACATGGATTTTGGGTAACCCTGTATTATATCTTTAGCAGTGAAAACATTACCGACCATGAGTGGCGGAGCGTAGGGGGATGGGGCGGGGGAGGCAAGGGGGGTTCGGGGCCGGGATAGGGGGCTGCGGGGAGAAAGGGGAGTTGGAGGTGCTTGACGAGGTATGGCGCTTAGAATTGAGATAGGTTGGTTTCAGAATTCCACAAAATACTGAAATATTATCGATCATGTCTAAGTACTAGTGTCGGAGATGGGTGGCAAGCACCCAGTACTTACTGTTTAACCCTATTCCTGGCGGGGGGGGGCCTCAGGAGCCCCCCCCCCCGAGGGTTTTTGGTCATTTCTCTCAAACGCTTTGAGCTAGGAAGCTCAAATTTTCTGACTTTTCCTAAAAGGCTTTTACGCAGCATTTCTGAAAATTTTGAGTTGATCTGACCTCAGGTCAGGTCAGGTCACCAGTTCAACCTAAATTTAGGTCATAAAAAAGTTTGTCCCCTCACCACAGCAAGAGTTTTCGAGCAAATATGTTCAAACTTCCAGGTTCAAATAAGCTTACCGATATGTGCAACATATGTTTCGGTTTTTGTTATATCCTTGACAGATCATGACCTGAGGTCACCAATGCTTACCATTACGGTCAATGGGGAAACGATTCAAAATAACATGTTTGGGGTAAAATGAGAACTTACATGCATGAAACATTCATATCGTCTTCATATAATGAAGAGTACGTTATTGGAGGTGTCATGTCATATCAGGTCACACGAGGTCACTGAGGTCAAATACTATTTTTGCATATACCTTGTACAGAAAAGTATGTTCAAAGTGCTGTTAACCTTAGTTGTAAGTGCTATACTGCTTAGTGAAGCATCGAATATCAAGAAAGTCAACTAGTATCCCTTTCTTGACCTAGCCCGACCTTGACCTGAGGTCATGCCAATTTCTCTAGCAAAGTATGTCATGTTGCATATCAATCGAATCACCTAAGTGAGTACAATACCTTGGTATGACTATCTTGTCGTTCAATATTGGAAATGCGATATATACATATATATGTTACAGGCAAAGTGAAAACTCGGGCATTTTGCAAAATGCCTAGACAATTTGCAAAATGCCTGACCGGCTATAGGCATTTTGCAAAATGCCCAGGCAATTTGCAAAATGCCTGACCGCCAGGCATTTTGCGAAATGCCTGGCGGTAAACTGCCTAGGCAGTTTACAAAATGCCTGGCGGGTCAGGCATTTTGCAAAATGCCTGAGTTGTGATTGATTTATTTTACCGTTTTTGTTTACCACAGGCGTTGACCATGTCGCATCCCATGTGCCTGAGCCCCAAACACATTCAATATTTACGAATATAGGTACCCACGTCTTGCGCCACTTCCGTCGAGATGGAACCACTACTGAATGGTGTAGATTGAGCCAACGTCTCCCTATAATTTTCGTATACGGAGTTGTAGCCGTTCGTGTGTAGGAATGCTGCGATGGGGCGCGGAGCATGGCACAGAGAAACATGGGCGCGGAAAAACGCGGCGAGCGGCCGAATATTGACCCGACATTCTTCGCTTCCCGTGCTTATTTACATCACGGCAAGAGAGGGCCGCAGCGACACGGGGTTGCCAGCGATCGATAGAACAGAGACAAGCGTATCCGATAAACATTTTTGTTAATCACGTGTCACGTGGAAAGAAATAGTCTATATCTTGAGAAATCAGCCATTTTTGGTACATTTCAGGAAAAACAGCATTTAAAAACAATGGCAATGCATAGGAATGAGATGAGATACATTCCATAGACAACAAGAACATGTGGCTTTTCCGCTTTTACAGAAAAGCAAGTTTTTAGTCATCCACGACCCACGTGCACACCTTTGTAATAAAAAGACGCTTAGAAATTACCAAGTTTACATGCAACGGACATGTTCATCTTTACACAGTCACAATGCATTGATAATGTAGACGTGTGGCTCGCCAACCAAGCTACCATACATCGAAGTAACATTCTTTTCTGATCAATATCCACATTCCACACAAAGTATTTCCAGAGTCATCAAGGCTCTTAGAAACATAACCGTGTTTAACGCGTGTTTACCGATAAAACCGCGCCGGGCGCCCGGTAGCCGGCGCGTCGGCCGGGCCGCTCGCGCCGCCTGGGGCTCAGTGACCTTGAACTCGGCAGCGCTACCCGGAGAATGTCTCACTGTGTGTCCTCCCACTTGGTGCGTATCGCTTGTGATTAACCCCTGTTGGCGGCACTTACAATGATGCTTACGCATCGTCGCTGGTGTGAGTTCGATGTGAGGCATTTTGCAAACTGCCTGAGAAAATAATTTCAGGCAGTTTGCAAAATGCCTGGTGGGCCAGGCAGTTTGCAAACTGCCTAGGCATTTTGCAAAATGCCTGGCCGGTCAGGCATTTTGCAAATTGCCTGGGCATTTTGCAAAATGCCTAGCCAGTCAGGCATTTTGCAAATTGCCTAGGCATTTTGCAAAATGCCCGAGTTTTCACTTTGCCTGTAACATATACATATATACGATAAGCACGCACTTCTTATATATAATAAGCACTTCTTATTATAATAATCACTTCTATATAAAGCACTTCTTTATATAACAACATGTTTCCCTAGTCGTGAAGTATCGAATGATATGTTACTCGCCTATACTTGCTATGGTCATGTCAACCGAACCGTGACCTGAGGTCAAAATTGAGAGTGACCTTAGTAGGTCAAAATACAAACCATTTGTTTCGCAGTTATTAGAGATCTGCAACGGCGTTTACCACTTCAGGCTATCACTAACGGTTCAGAAGTTATTGACGCAAAAGTGATGTTACTAAAAAATACGCTTTTAGATTTTTGACTCCTAGCGCCTCAAATATCAAAAATAGCTGAAATCTGTTGGCAGCTATTCGAAAGGAAATTTCCTCAGCTATCAGCTGCTTTTTACGTTTTCCTCTGACTTTCCTAGATACTGAGCTAGACCTCATTCTTTGAAAACTCTGCCAAATCGCAAAATTTTGGCTTTTTGGGGGTCTCAGGGTTTTTTTTTCGTTTTTGATGTTAAAAAATGTCCAAAATGTATTTCACGTTGAGAGCAATCCAATGCCGCTTACCGGATCAAAATCCGTTCATTAGTTTCCGAGATCTCAGGGGGGGGGGGGGCCGAATCAGAGGTGGAACTTTTCATTTTTCATTGGGGTTGTAGTTTGCCGGAGACCAGGTTATACCCCCACCAAAACCCGAAAAGTCCCCGGGTTCGGCCCACTATTTTTCGGGAGGGGCCCATATTTTCATTTACAAAAAAAAAGTGGTCCATCTCCAGGGAGAGATGGCTGACACTGTCGTCCCTCCATTGGCTATGTGCCTGGTTGTAGGTACTCGGGTATCGTCACCATGGTCGTGGCCATAGGCGGCGGAACGGGGAGGCACCGGGGCACCGTGCCCCCTTTGATTTTTGCATTTTAACATTAGCCCTATGGGCGTTGCATGGAAAGAATGGGACCAAAAGTCGGCAGTGCCCCCTTAATTGAGAGTGTTCCGCCGCTACTGGTCGTGGCGATTCGGGAACGGTAGGTAAACGCCCAAAATCACAGTCCCTATGAATACTTGTTTCTTTTCCACATTTGACACAAACATTACTCAGTATTGGAGCAAGGCTCTTTCCCTACGAGTAACAATTTAAGCCACTCGTGGCTATTGACAACGAAGACCTAAGCAGGAATAAGTTATTTCTAGACTAAAAAACTTAAAACGAGTCCATCTTTGTATATTAATGCCACTGTCGTCTGGAATACGTCTATTACGGAAACGGGTAGTAGAAACTGGAATAGTGACTGATCAGACATGAGATATTTTGCAAACGAGGACAACATGCCGAACAAAATGCCGCAAAGGAACCTAACACTGGATCTAAATAATCTCAACCTGAGGAAATTAAATAATAAATGCCACAGCCTTTTCATATCACCGAATACTTCAATTAACTAGATGATCTTCTTTTTTCAACGAGCAAATGTATTATGCATTGTCTGGCGAATCGTAAACAAAACGCATACTCTTCACAGCCACGATGGCTAGGAACACATAACGGCTTGTCTGTCTGCCCCTGAGACACTGAACGTACACCGATTTTCAGCTAAATCGAAAGACTCCGCCGTTTACCGTTAAAATGTTAATTGGCCGTTAATTCGTTAACGGTGCAAAATACCACCCCAAAGAGGTACATTTTCGGAATCAGCGCATCGAGGAGGCCCTGTACACCGATTTTCAGCCAAATCGAAAGACCCCGTCGTTTCCCGTTAAAATGTTGATTGGCCGTTTACTCGTTAACGGTGCAAAATACCACCCCAAAGAGGTACATTTTCGGAATCAGCGCATATCAAGGAGGCCCTGTATACCGATTTTCAGCTAAATTGAAAGACTCCGCCGTTTCCCATTAACCCGCGAGTTGCTGGGGGGGGGGGGGGGGCGTTAAACGCCCCCACTTTTTTCGCCGGGCCATAGCATGCGCGCCAAATTTTGGGTACCTGTAGAAATTAATTGAAGTTTATTGTGACAAAGTTTCAAAAAAATCGGTCTGAAAATTTTTGACATATAGAGGTTTTAGTGACGTCATGATTTCTGAGTTTTCGACCAAAAACGGCATATGTTCAAAAAATCATATAAAATCACAGAATGGACATACAGACAGGCCGTAAACGCCATTAGACTGCCAATACCATGAACAATCAAATGGCTAACTTCGATTATTGATTATCGTTCCGCATTTTCCAAAATCTTGAACTGAATTTTGGCAATTTCTCGTGACTACTTCACGACCATGATACATGCATTTCTTGAATTGAACTTTTTGAGCCAAACACGTACACATATGATAAAATGAATGTCACCATCGTGTTCTACGTCCCAAATTACCCATAAAACATGTGTCACAGGCTGCGAATATCAGTTTTGATTTTCGGGGATATGTGCCTACCCGATTGACCTGACCTTGACCCTGACCTATGCTTGACTGACCCCTGCATGTAGCTGACACTCTTGTAGGCCTTATATGATGGATTGTGCACCGTTTTGACAGAGTTTATGACGAGAGGCGCCCATTGCGAAGTCCTGGAGTCCATGCTACTGAAAGCCCGACTTCAGGTGTTTGACCTGACCTTGACCCGACCTGTGACCTCAAAATTCAACTTTAAAGTACTCATCTGAAGCGTCTCGTCGCGTTCTTTCGTTTGCCGCCTCGTGCGTTTTGCTGCGCCTATTGGTTCTCGAGTTATCGGCTGGGGGCGTTTAACGCCCACCCCAGCAAACGTTGGGTGGCGAAATACCCCAGCAACTGCCGGGTTAAAATCATAGTTGCGGCACTCGGCGCTAGAGGCGCTACATGCGCGAGCGGTTGACCGCTCGCGAGGTCAGTTCTGTCCCGCTCTCCGACCGGTGCGCGTGCGCCGGTGCGCTGTGCTGTGCGTGTGTTTGGGTGTGGTCGCCGTCATTTTAGGCGACCACGTCATTTCCGCATGCCAATGGCGGAAAAGACCTTGGATAGCCTAGCAGACAGTGTGTCGGAGCTGTCATCCAGGTTCCAGCGTCTGGAGGCGCTTGTTGAGAGTTTGGTTGCAAACACGCCCGCCGTCGGGCAGCAGTGCGCCGCAACAGCCGGCGAGAACATTGACAGCGCCGGTCGTCGGCACGTCACCGTGGACGAGCAGCGTCAGTCGACACAGAGTGCCGTCCAAGGCTCATACTGTGAGCTACAGAGCGAGTTCCGCGCCATCAAGGAGAGTGTCGCGAAAATCAAGCTGCCGCCTGATTTGACTGTCGGGGACAGCCGAGCCGGAGTCAGCAGGCCTGATCTCCCAAAATTCAATTTGCTACAGAAATCTGCCAGATTTCAGGAAACCGTCCTGAAGCTGCTGTCCACCTACGAGACGTCGGACCCAGCAATAGCCGACATCACCACGGTGACTGTGGCTCACCTGCGATTCCTTCAAGAGGAATATACTCACCTGCTCGTCAGCAGTCAATTCGACGAAGGTACCTCCAAGCTGTTCTCCACACTGCAGCAGAACCCCGCCGCCTTCCCGCCGAATGCTTTGGAGAACCTGCACCGAGCCGTTTCGATAGCCGGTGCACGCCCGGCCCGTCAGGTCAGTTGGCCTGCGTCCTCCCGCGGCCGCTGGTTCCCCTCCCCGCCCGGTGCCGGGCGCGGGGGACGCGGTTTCCGCTCCGGGCAGTTTAGCCGGCCGAGATTCGGCACGCCACCAGCTGACGCGGCGCTCGCGCGCGGCCGACCCGACCTCCCCGGGTCACGTGATGTCGCTGGAGGACAGCGCTGGGGCGGTGAGAGAGACGTGCCGGAGTGACGTTCGTGGCCTGGGCACGTACGAGTAAGTATGCCGCTGTGTCCGGCTGTTTGGGAGCGCATTGGCGCTTCCGATGTTGTTATCGATTGGGTTACGAACGGCATCAAAATGACTTTTTATCGTGAACCTGAGCCGCGTGTGTTCAATAACAATACGTTTAATGATGCGGAGAACAATTTTCTACGTGCCGAAATTAACAAACTTGTTGCCAATGGTGTTGTTGCGCGTGTCCATGAAATGCCGCATTGTGTCTCACCCCTCAAAGTCGTACCAAAGAAGAATGGCAAATTTCGATTGATCTGTGACCTGCGTTATGTTAACGAGTTTTACAATGTACCACGTTTTACATCAGAGGATGTCTCGGTTCTTCCGCAAATTATGGGAACAAACGAACGTGCGGTCACGCTTGACCTAAGTGATGGATTTTATCATTTCCCCATTCACCCAGATTACCGCACCTATCTGGGCTTTCAATTCGGGAGATGCTGGTATGTTTGGAACAAACTTCCCTTTGGTTGGTCTGGTTCTCCGTACCACTTTCACAAATGCATTCGTGCCGTCATCGAGTTCTTGAGGGGAACCCATCAGCTGGCAGTCATGGCGTATGTCGATGATTTTCTTTTGACTGCTTCTCAGTCTGACATTGTGGCGCACATGCAGGTGCTTCTCAGCACTCTCTCAGAGCTGGGACTGGCAGTAAATCACGAAAAATCGTGTCTCGACCCCTCTGACTGCGTCACTTACCTTGGTTTTGATGTTCACTGCGCTACGCCGGAACGGCCACCTCACATCACAGTGCCAAAGTCAAAAGTTTCGAAACTGAAACAGGATTTGTCGCGTGCGCTCAAACGTCAGCGCATTTCAGCTCGTCTCTTGGCTCGGTTTGCTGGCCGCTGCATTAGTATGCTTGCTGCTGTCTTTCCGTGTAAACTGAAGCTTAGAAACGTTTACAGGCTGCTCAACTCGAGACGCTCTTGGGAGGACTCTCTCGAGTGGTCAGCGGAGGCTGTAGAAGACTTCAATTGGTGGATCCATTCACTCGACGGCTGGAACGGCCGTCTGCTACTGCCGCCGGCGCAGTTCGACTTGCAGTTGATGACGGACGCTTCAGAGTCCGGCTGGGGCGCTGTACTCAGCCGTCCAGTCTATCGGACCGCCTCGGGCTTCTGGTGTCCAACGGTGAGCCGAGAGTCATCAAACTATCGCGAACTGTTCGCCGTTTATTTAGCTCTTTTGTCCTTTCAGTCGTCACTTATTGGTAAGAAAGTACAGATCTTATCCGACAACGTTACAACCGTTGCGTTAATCAACAAATTTGGTTCCTCAGACTGTCGTTTGGATCGCATTTCTCAGGCTATCTGGTCCTTTGCCTTTCAGCACAATATGATGCTCGCAGCACATCATATCAGCGGTGTGGCGAACGTCGGCGCCGACTCTTTGTCCAGGCTGCCGCTCCGCCACGAGTGGCACTTACACCCCGCGGTGTTCCGGCAGTTGGACTACATGTTCGGTCCACATTCGATCGACCGGTTCGCGTCTTTCACGACAGCGCTCCTACCGATTTACAACAGTCGGTTCGACGACCCGGAGACGGCTGGGGTGGATGCCTTGGGACAGGCGGACTGGGGACAGCACCTCAATTTCGTGAATCCGCCATTCAGGCTCATCCCACGCGTGTTGGACGTTGTCGAGGGGCAGCGGGCGGAAGCGACCTTGATCGCCCCGCTGTGGCCCGGACAGCCCTGGATGTCCCGGCTGAGGCGGCTGAGTGTAGCACCTGAGTGAGTGGTTTCTCTGCCGCTGTCCCCAGCGGCTGAGTGGTTTCTTGAAATGTTAATTGGTCGTTAACTCGTTAACGGTGCAAAATACCACCCCAAAGAGGTACATTTTCGGAATCAGCGCATCGAAGAGGCCCTGAATACCGATTTTCAGCCAAATCGAAAGACGCCGCCGTTTCCCGTTAAAATGTTAATTGGTCGTTAACTCGTTAACGGTGCAAAATACCACCTCAAAGAAGTACATTTTCGGAATCAGCGCATCAAACAGGCCCTTTATACCAATTTTCATCTAAATCGAAAGACCCCGCCGTTTCCGGTTAAAATGTTAATTAGCCGTTAACTCGTTAACGGTGCAAAATACCACCCCAAAGAGGTACATTTTCGGAATAAGCGCATCGAGGAGGCCCTGTATACCGATTTTCAGCTAAATCGAAAGACCCCGCCGTGTCCCGTTAAAATGTTAATTAGTCGTTAACTCGTTAACGGTGCAAAACACCACCACAAAGAGGTACATTTTCGGAATCAGCGCATCGAGGAGGCCCTGTACACCGATTTTCAGCTAAATCGAAAGACCCCGCCGTTTCCCGTTAAAATGTTAAGTAGTCGTTAACTCGTTAACAGTGCAAAATACCACCCCAAAGAGGTACATTTTCGGAATCAGCGCATCGAGGAGGCCCTCTAGCGGCGAAACAAAGAATCGAACCTGGAAATTAATGTTCTTAGCGTAAAGCGGAAGCCTGCCTTCTTAACTGCACAAAAAATTGCGAAGCTCAGTTGGGCAACGGCTGGCTGGTGATCGCATGTTTTTTTATTTGCTGCTTTCAAAAAATATTTTGGTGTCAAAACATTGTAAATATCAAAGAAGGTAGATAATTTTTGCGTCCCTTGCTATAGTGGTGATACATTAACATGCGTGTACTGTGTCCCAAACAGTTTGTTTCAGGGTGTAGTTTTATGGCTAACAAATTGTACTGATTAATGTTTCTTCGGTACCTTTGGGTAAGATGCCCCCTGTCCTGATGGGGAAAGACGCCCCCCTAAATCACTACAGGGTGTCCCATAAGTTCGTTCTCACCTAAATTTTACGTTTTTAGGCTCTCTTGCTTAAAGGCACGCTGAAATTGGTTCGTAACTGAGCTTACGTGGTTGCCATGGCTGGTAGAAATATGCTCCACAGTAGCTAATTTCTGTAGACAAAATAGTTTTTGCTATAGAGCCCGCTTCCTACAGAGACGGCTAACGCCGCAACATAGAGGTCTCCGATACGGGTACGCCTCAGTATTTAGTCAGCACGTGACCATTCGCGACGATTGAGGGTGATTGAGGCCTACCAGTCTGTAGCCAATGTCCATCGCTAACTGGACTCACAGTCAGCAAGTGACACCGATGATTTGTCGGGAGTCAGTCACTGCAAGTTTATCCTCTTTCCAGTCAGCCCTCAGGAGTGAGCCAAGTGGCCAAAACTGTGTGGCGCCAAAGTGGCCATCAAAAAGGTCAAAGGGTTACAAAAATGGTAAGCAGACTTTTCAGGATGGATTACCAGCTGTCTAAGAGTGTTCTTTCGGGGTACATAACTCAAGGTGACTTAAGCTTTGCTTACCGGAGGGCTCAAAACAGTCAAAAACGTCTTAAAATGGCCAAACATGAGTTTCGTTATGCCTGAGGCTAAACAAAACAGAGGGCTGATGACATCAACCAGGTCATCAGGACTAACTAGTCCACGTTCGAAAGGAAACACCCGTCCAAACCCGAAAACAACCCCATAAGGGCGAAGGAGGAGGCCTCCGTTTCGTCCCGTTATGTTCCTATGCAAAAGGTCAGGGTCACTGTGTTGTGGGATTATAGGCGTTCTGGAGTTGACCAAGTTGCAAGTGGCAACCCAGAAACAGTTTTGGGAAGCAGAATGCTTTTCCAAGAACATCTAGGAGGAGTTTCAGCCCTCAAGCTGAACTCGAACCGCGAGTATGAACATATTTATAGAGGAGAAAATGGCATCCGGGAGGTCGTAGGCCCATCTTCAGGCAAGACAGTGCATCAGTGTACAGGTCAAGCAAAGCTTAAAAACGGTGCAAGGAGACTGTGACAGGCATTTGTGGCAAGATCACATACCAGGCACCTCATTGGATCAAAATTTCATAAAAAATTTGTTGGTTATGCTGAAATTGAGGCTCGTCGAAGCGTAGCGCTGTTCCAGCCTCGAGGAGCTCACGGCGCATGTCAAGTCAGTCTGGGTTAACTTTAACCCTCGCCGGCCGAGGGGGGGGGGGGGCGGGTGCCGCCCCCCCATAGGGTTTTTTCGCGATAGCTCCGAACACGCTGGCGATAGAGAGCTGAAACTTGGCATACCTGACCTTTGATCCAAGCCGGATCTTTTGACACCAACCGCATTTTTGGGTCAGGTCAGGTCACTGACCTATGACGTCATAAGTGAACCTCTGCACGGTCTTCAGATGTCGCAACTTCGCAACGCCCTCACTGCCAGAGGAGATGTCACAGGGAAATGAAACTTGCAGGATCTAGTATCCATTATGAGTCCCACAACTTGTATATCTCGGATTTTTCCTAAAGGTCATATGAGGTCAGGTCATTTTCGTGACCTCACCATTATAAGTCAATGGAGAAAAATGAAAACTGCTATTCTGGCGCCGGGAACGATCTACAACTATCTCAAGCACACAGAATCGTGATTTGATGCACTCCTTGCAAGGTTAGATGCGTCACTTTTGCAATGTTGACCTTGCGTGACGTCATTTATGACGTCATCAAGGTCATATTAGTTTTTCGTCAATAACTCTTGATCAAATTGAGCTAGCGAGTCGGGAAAGCCACCAATGGACTCAGGAAGACCTGCCGAATCGAATGATATGCGTCATGACCTCTTTCGACCAACTTCGTGACCTGGGGGTGCTGACCTGACCTTGACCTGAGGTCAACACCCCAAGTTGACCTGACCCGGACAAAAAGTATATCATTCGACGCGCCTGAGCGAGACGAACACGATGCTGCCAAAATCGGCGCTCTGCGGCCGTTTTTTGCGAAGTTATTCACCAAAAACTGAACCGTACCTTGGGGCACTTGACCTGACCTCAGAGGTCACCGGTTGACCTAGGACCTTAAAATCTGGTACCAATCTCTGCGTCTCGTAACGGCGCACACGCTCGTTTTTTCCGCGACGCGCTAGCTCCACCAGGGGCGAAACGGCGAGGGGGGGGGGTCGTACCCGCCCCCCCCCCCCCTCGGCCGGCGCGTATGTAGAAAACCAATAGGTCCGGCGAGGGTTAAGCCTATTATGCAGCCAAACATGCCGGTTGGCATGCTGCAGCATGTATTCATGTGTTTGCCTATTAAATGAGGAGCATATTGAGGGGTCATAAATATATTAAAACGCAATGTACTCTGTTTCACATGCAAACATAATGTGAGAACGAACTTATGGGACACCCTGTAGGCTGTCCTTCAAGCAGCCCGTCAAATCATTTATTACATACTTGTGATGAGAGACAAAAGCCGACTTGGGACTATTGAGAGTCCAGTACGGTCGGGTGCTCCCCCTGCCGGTCTCTCGGCCCACACAGCGACTTTTTGGGCGGCATCTGACTCTGAGAGCCCTCAAGACAGCCGCTGTGGGCCCCATTATTGGCTCCAGGGTCCCTCACAACATCCTTTGAGGGCTCCCACGTTGGCTCCACGGGCCGCGCTGGCATCTGAGGTCCCCACGATGGGCTCGAGGGCCCTCAAGCATCATGAAGACCTATAAGGGCCCCACAGTGGTCTCCGAACGCCACCACGGAGGGTTGTTTGGCCGCGCTGGACTATGATGGCCCTAACGATGACCTCTAAAGCCCCTTACGACTACTTTTTGAGGGCCCTTGCGATGACGTTTGGTGTCTACTGCAGGCTCGAAGGGACTACTGATTCATTCAGGCGATTCACGTGCCCATTTATGTCACTTATAGTGCAGGGGGCATCTTCCCCAACGCCAGGGGGCGTCTTTCCCACCCTGTGGGGTAAGATGCCCCCTTTCACTTCTAGAGGAAAATGCTTAATAGCAAAAAAAGTTATCATATTTCAGGCACGAAAGTATGATATTTTTGGAGAAAAATGATGTCGGCTTCCGTTGAAACTCCAAGTTTTTGCTTTCCGATCGTCATTTTCGAATAATACATGACATAGTAAAACCCTGGGCATCTTTCCCCACTCTCCCCTAAGATCGGTCCGATCAGTGATCCTTGGATCAACCCGTGTGTGATACTGGTGGTGTTTTGCCCTCCCTTGACATTCTGGACACGTCCGCTTAACCAATCCTTGAACCAGTGACTCTCTATGCCATACCAGCCTAACTTGTCTAACACCTGGGGGTGGTTTACACTATCAAAAGCTTTAGAAGTATCGACCGTCGTGAGACAACCGACCATGCCACTGTCCAAGCCTCCCATCAGGTATCCCACCGTGTCCAACATAGCCGATTCAGTGCAGCGGCCCGGTCTGAAACCGTGCTGTGCCTCACTCAAGATGGAATGCGACAAGTACGACATGAGCTGTTGGCACGCGACACTCTCGGCCACCTTCGCGATAACAGGGAGTATAGATATCGGTCGGTAATTTGTCACGTCCGTCACACTGCCGGCCTTGTGCAAGGGCACCACTGTCGCGACCTTCCACTCTGCAGGCAGTAGGCACCGTACCTGACGTGAGAGACGCGTTAATCACATTTAGTAGGCTACGACCCTACGACCGGAAAAGTCATTCGCAGCATCTCAATCGTGATGCCATCCTCGCCGCACGCTCTGGACGTGGACATGCGTTTGATGGCGTCTAACAGTTCCGGTAGGGTGGCGGCGCGCACTCGGAACGCCCCGCTAATGACACGCGGCGGGCGAGGGGGGAGGGGCGCGGTGCCTCGCCGCTCCCGTTCCAGTCCTGCTGCCACTCGCGGCCCGACCGTGGCAAAATGTTGGTTTAGCCGGTCGGCCCAGCCGCTGTCGCTGTTGTCTCGCGGAGCAGGTGCTGGCAGTCCGACTCTCGGAGATATCAGGTACCGCCGGATGTCTTTCCACGCTGTTTTGCGGGACTGGCGGTATGACGAGACTGAGAGGAAGAACGCCGACTTCGCACTGTACTGAGCGCTCCGCACACGATTTCTGCACGTTCGATACGCCGCATGCGTCTCCGGCGAGGGTCGGTCGATTTTAGCAGCGTGCACGAGATCTCGCTCCCTCATCAGCGCACGCACATCATCATTGTCCGTCAGCCAGGGACACGGCGCGGTGGGTGGCGCGGTCTGATCACTTTGACCGGCATATGTCTGTCAATTATCGGTGTCCACACCGAGAGCCAGGCTGCCCATTTAAGGCTGGGGTCCGTAGCTGTGTGGACTGCTGCCCAGTCAGCCATCCAGGCAGCAGATCCAGGCACAGTGAGTCAGGAGATAAGTTTCGCGTCGATCTCACGCTTAGCTCGGCCCGACGACCACGCTCTCTATTTACTTCTGAAGCTTACTGTTTTGTGTCAAACATTTCATCTATGCTTATCTATTTGATAAGCACAGCCCACAGGTATGATATATTCAGTGAGAAAACCCAAAAGTATAGCAACAGTGGCGGATCCAGGGGGGGGGGGCAAAATGGGCATTTGCCCCTCCCAAACGGCATAATTTTAGCATTACGCCTATGGACGAGGCATGGAAGGAATCGATAAATTGTTATGGTTTGCACCCCCGCCCCCCCCAAAAAAAACTCTGAGCTGGATCCGCCACTGCAAAAGTATGATGAATGTTATGATTTTTTTGCTTCACACTTTCATGTTACATGTTAAGATTTTTTGGAACACTTTCAATATGATTCACTTAGTATGCTTAAGAAGTGTGAAGTGATTAACTTTCATATCATGCTCACTGTCTCAGCGGAATAATATGTTCTTAACAGAGCACTTTCAATGTTTTGAGCATCTGGAATTAAAAAAGATGTCCTAATTTATTGATATCTTTACTTTCTTGATATATCTCAATTATCTGCTTCTGTATGATACATATTTTGATCATTTTCATGGGTTTTAGGCTGATTCTTAATTATCCAATGTTAGGGTTGTAGTTTTGCCATTGGGGTTGTACTTTTAAAAATTGGGGTTGTAGCTACAACCACCACAGTATATAAAATTCCACATGTGGGCCGAATCGGCCCCCCGCCAGTTTCTTGTCCCGGCAGAGCCCGCCGGAGACGTGGCTTGGTGGGCTTCAGCTTAACCCGCGACCTGGTGGGGGGGGGGCTATTTTTTGCCCCCCCCCCCTCCAGACTTTTCGATATATCTCCAGAACCGCTGCGCCGATCGTCACTAAACTTTTAGTACCCTCCCGGATATCAATTTTACACATTGTAACGAAAAATGTTTCCAAAGGCTATGATAGGTTGGCCGGAAATGACGTCAGAGTGACGTCATGTTCTGCCGTTTTCGACCCAAAAAAGGGTTTCGCGGGAAGAGCTGTCAGGCCTATAGCTTTGCAAATACAGAAAAATGATAAGACATAAAAGCTGTAGATTGGACAGGGCTACAAAACTGCTATCTCGAATTTTTGAAATTTGTGGATTTTGACCGCCAAAATTTAAAAAATAGATTTTTTGGATATAATAATCGAAAAATCCAAAAAGTTTTTTGAATTTCGCAAAAACCGGAATGTATGTGATATTCCTTACCGCCTTCCATCCACATACCAAATTTGAGATTGATACCTCTTTTTTTGGCGAAGTTATAGCGAAAAAACTGTTCAAAATTGATGACGTCAAATTTTCAAACTCAATTTTTAGCAATTCTAGACCCCGTAGCGCAAAACAAAGACCACCATTAGACTCCCCGTGACGAGCTGCATCGAATCAATACCCATTTTATGCAAAACTATCAACTTTAAAATTTGACCTTTTTATGCCTGACCTTGACCTGACCTTGACCTGAACTTCACCAGAAAGTGACCTAAGTCGTACCTGATAGTCTTATAACCAACACCATTGAGTTGGAAATGAAAAATTGACCATAAAACATGTATCACACAACCTTAGTAAAGTTGGGCTCATGTGACCTGACCTGTGACCCTTGGTGAGCTGACCTGTGACCTGACGTGGTATTGCCAGTGACCTCTAATAGCAACATATCTACAGGGTGTCTCAAAAGTTCGTTCACACATTTCCCATGCCCATAAAGCATATAAGAACCGGCCAAAAATCTAAGGTTTTGGTGTCTGTGTGCACACTAGACAAATATGCATGCTTTGACAACTGATTCGGAAGGTTGGAAATCAAACTATTTGCTGTATCTCCAAAAATATTTGTCCATACCGATTTTCGTCGCTCCGTCAGCTGCCGGAGGCTGATAAAAGGTTACCAGCTTTCAAGCTCTTGTAGGGGAATCCCCTGCAGTTTCTGCGTCGGATTCAGGTTTGACGAGCTCCCCGGCAACATCCGCTTCTCCCTGAAAGCCGACAGCTTGCATCGACACCATCCGTGAGTATTTTGTAGGTCTTCTCTGGCGCTAACTCCTTCATGAATGACTGGCGCCGACCTCCCAAGCACCATTTTCCTTTTCAAAACAACCCCATTCCTGAACAAATGGGAAGTGCCAGGGGCAAATTTTTCGCAGCATATCGTAGAAGAATGTGTCGGCCATCTGTTTCTTAGACACGTTGTGCAAATTTTGCAAATCCCAAACGCTCATCATTCCCCATGACAAGATCTTCACTGGGTTGCGGAGTGTTTTCCTCAGGAGAGGTTCTGCTTTGTAAACGGCCAAAACCTGTCCATCGTGCGGTTTTGCCGGGATTTTGTGTCTAAAAGAAAGCTATTCGCTCCAGATCTGCGTCTTGAAACTTCGTAAGATAAAAATTTACATTAATTGACACTTTTAAAGGTCAGTTGTCCTTGGCATTGACGATTTTCGTGTTATTTTTCCCCAAAATTTAGCGTTATAGATATAATAAACAATTTAAAATGATACTTTGTCTTTATTTTACGATGACCTGCAATTTGTGAAACTGGGTAACCTCTGTCTGTGAGCTTCTTGTCAGTTTTCAATAGTTATGACTTCATTGCTGCTTTCCGGAGCACGAGTCTGCTGCCGTACGAGGGTCGTTCAAAACGCTGTTAGTCTCGCATGGTTTTGTCCTTTAAAAATTTTAGCCACCGTTTTTATTAGATGATCATCATGTTGTACTCATCCTCGCCGACAGTTTGCCATGGGTCATTTCCGACTTAACCATTCCCATTACTCCTGAAATAGAGAGTTTTTCAGCCGACCCGATTTTGTGACCTCCATTTTCATGCCTGACCCATGGTCAGAGATGAACCCTTTTTGTGAGCTCATGAAGGGTCGAATGCGCTTGAAAACAATGAGACTGCTTGAGGAAGGTTGTTACGAATGCCCATGCAAAATTTCGACCGTTAATTAATTGTTGATTCAGAATTATTGACAAAAAAGCATGGCTGGTACCTGTGAACGAACTTTTGAGACACTCTGTACTAGGCAACTGACGCCCTACCGCTGATTCTCGACAAAATGCGTTTTCCTCGGTGTTATAGCGCATTTCCTAGAAGACCCGTGAACGGTGAAACATTTCATCTTTGACCTGACCTGTGACGTCATCGGTGACCCCGAGGTCAATGAAATTTGGTTTCCTTCGACAAATTTGATAGGCCTTTCGAACGCCGTTTGAATTTTGCGGATCCGTCCAGTAGTTTCGGAGATACGAGGGGGGGCAAAAAATAGCCCCCCCCACCAGGTCGCGTTATAAACAGACCCCACCAGGGCGCGGGTTAAGAGACAACCTCGGGTACCGATGGCTTGTCGACTTTAAAACTGGATGACCGTTAGCAGTCAGCCTGCTTACCAGTTTCCTTTTGGATTTGCCCGTCTTAAGCTCCACACTTCGCGATAATGATCTGCGCTACCCGACTGGCGGAAGTCTTCCTGTCGCGACCTAGCTTGTTCTCAGGCGTCTATCTGCTTCTGTCACGTGACAACCAGCGGCAAATCGTGCGGTAACCCATGCCCAGTGCCTCGGCGACCTGGCTGTGGGCCATGCCGCCGGCTGCTATGCCGACTGCCCCGTTGCAAGACGATTTGCTATGCCGTTTTGCCATCGCGGACACCTGGTCCGCTCGCCCTGGCTACTGCCCCGAAAATAGCCTCCGTTAACCACTTGACCAGTCAGGGCCACAAAAATTCGAAGGTCACGTGACTAGAATGCAGCCAATATGGTCTCTAGGAGCAAGTAACGCCGAAATTATATTGAAATTACGCCGTATTAGGCAAAATAAAGGTTGTGGGAGGATGTGACATTTATTTTGGGCCACCGTGTATCTTTAGCACTGAAAACATTACCGGCCATGAGTGGCGGAGCGTAGGGGGATGGGGCGGGGAGGCGAGAGGGGGGGGGGGGTTCGGGGCCGGGATAGGGGGTTGCGGGGAGAAAGGGGAGTTGGAGAGGGGGCGGAGCTTGACGAGGTATGGCGCTTAGATTTGAGATAGGTTGGTTACAGAATTCCACAAAATACTGAAATATTATCGATCATGTCTAAGTACTAGTGTCGGAGGTGGGTGGCAAGCACCCAGTACTTACTGTTTAACCCTCGCCGGCACAGGGGGGGGGGGGTTGATGCACCCCCCTAAGGTTTTTCGCGAATAACTCGCGTAAAAAGCGGCCGATCGCGACGAAACTTTCAGTACCCTCGCATTGATCAATTCTACACCTACCCTGAAAATTTCATGGCCCTGACCCCAATGACCTTTGACCTGTGACCTCTTTTCTGTGACCATGTTTGGCCGAAATCGCGGTTCGGCGCATGTCGGCTCGCATTAGCCGCGCGTTTGCAAGCTTTTCGTGGTTTCAAACGTTCAAACATGTGATTTGATGTTGCTCCCATGCATTAGGGTGGGTGTCAAGGTCACCTGAAGGTCAGGTCAGGTCATTGACCTTTGGTGACCTCGAGTGACCTCGGTTCATTTTTCGAGTTTTACATGTTTCTAGGCTAGTTTTTGGAGCTGAATTCGAATTTAGCAACCATTTGAGCATTTACGAAGTAGTTTTGGTGCCTTCGTAACATGTTACGAAGCTGTCCGAGGCGGTTGACACGTATTACGAATACCCGTCACAACCCCTACCGGTTGACCTGACCTGACATGACCCGACCTGGTCTAAATGCTTAAAGACATCATCTCTGATCAAAACTAACACGATATTCGTGATCAGCACCCCGGAAAACCACATGGCAGCCACACTTTACGACTTTCTAACAGGTCCCGATTTTCCCGGTTTTCGGGTCATTGACCTGACCTGGAAGGTCACCCGATGACCTAGGACCTTAAAATTGGGTATCATCGGCTTCCTCTCGTGACGGGCAACACGTTCGTTTTTTTCCGCGAAGCTCTAGCTCGATCAGGGGCCAAACGCGAGGGGGGGGGGTCGTACCAACCCCCCCTTGTGCCGTCGAAGGACTCAAAATGGCCTGTGCCGGCGAGGGTTAAACTACCTGCCGAGAGTGTACCTTAATATATAGCTTCGGTAACTGGGATATAAAAACGTATTACGTATATGTATCTGCCGTGCGGGCGAAGAAGAAGCCAGTACTTTTTCAAATACAAAGATGGGATTGGAGAGGAGAGAAAGGATGGGAGCAGTTGGGAGGGAAGGGGAGAGGAGGGGTGGAGGGAGCGAAGAGGTGTGCTAAAGGAGACTGCGAGGGGAGGGTGAGAGACATATGGGTAGCGATAAATGAGTTTATCATTGAGTCAGTGAGCGACCGTCAGAGAGTGGAAGTGAGGGAAGGGGAGGGAAGAGGGATGGAAGCAGGCAGGGAGGGTTAGGGAGAAACGGGAAGGGTAGGGGCGGAGCGGGGCGGAGCGGGGCGGGGAAGCATCCATTATCTACTTACTTTTTAAACTACCTACAGAGAGCGAATTAGATACGTATCTGAGACGCAGATATGTATCTACGGCGCGGGCAGAGAAGTCCGTACTTTTCAATTACCAAGAGGGGATGTGAGGGGAGGAAAAGGGAGGAGCGGGAGGGGATGAGGGGAGGGAGGGGATGGGAAGGGTGGGTAGAGGAGGGAAGAGGGATGGAAGCAGGGAGGGAGGGTTATGGAAAAACGGGAAGGGTAGGTGCAGAGCAGGGCGGAGCGGGGCGGAGCGGGGCGAAGCGGGGCGGGGAAGCATCCAATTATCTACTTGCTTTTTATACTACCTACCGAGAGCGAATCAGATACGTATCTGCGACGCAGATATGCATCTACGGCGCGAGACGAGAAGTCCGTACTTTTCAAGTACCAAGAGGGGATATGAGGGAAGGTAAAGGGGAGAGGGAGGGGATAAGTGGAGGGAGGGGATTAGAAGGGAGGGGAGGGAAAGGCAGGGAGGGAGCGAGCGATGAAATGTGATAAAGGAGACGGGGAGGGGAGGGAGAGAGACAGATGGGAAGGTTTAAAGAATTATATGATTGGGTCAGCGGGGAGGGGAGGGAGACATACAGATGGGGAGGGGTAAGTGAGCATATGATGGGGTCAGTGAGCGACAGTCAGAGGGTGGAAGTGAGGGAGGGAGGTAAAAAGGATGGAGGCAGGGAGGATCTCTCGACAAAACTGCTGGGTCACATCCAGGCGCGCACACAGGATTCTTGAATGGGGGGGGGCACGACCTTCGAACTGGGCCCCCCATGTCGAAGGGCCCCCCCCAAAAAAAAAATACGGCCCACGGGGTTATATGTATTTCGGTTGGTTTGAAGCTTGAGCTTTTGTCAATACATGGTAAAACAATTATTTCGGAACCAGCTTAATTTTCAAAACATTAATATTTTTACGCTAGCATGTTTTTTCTCAAATGCGACTCAGAGCCCGTACATATACCTAATCATCTAATTTATTACGTAAAACATTTCAATAATAAACATTTTTGCAAGTCCCTCAGAAATCAGCCCCGGGCAGCGACTAACTGCCGGCCGGCCCGGATGGCTGATAGGAGGGGCCGGTCACTGTTTGGCCCGGTTGTGTAGGAGCGGGAGCAGCACTCCTTTTCACGTATATTCGCATATTTTTTTAGGCACATCGGCATGAAATGTCATTATATCTGATACGATGCGGGATCACAGACTAGAGATCCAGCTTATAACTTATATTTAATGTTTAACCGATGAATCAAATCAACAGGACTATGTACGATGCATGTCGGACACGTACCCAGAATTTCGCCCAAGAGGGGGTCACCTGCTGGTCACCTGACCCCGGGCCCGCGAGTCACCCGGGGGCCCGGGGTCAGCTCAGGCAAGGATGTATCCAGGACCTTTCGATGGGAGGAGGAAGGCACGGTGGGTCCAGTTTCACTAGCAGACGGGTCTCTTTAAAACGGTCTTTGCATGAGAAAATGTGGAAAATTGGCGAGTAAAAGTGCCATTTATGCCCGAGGAGTGTGCCTAATGTACGTACACTAATGCCTAATGTACATGGTATTTTACGAGCGAGCGAAGCGAGTGAGCTCCTCAGAGTCACCGGTGTGTGGCGCGCTCAGAGGTGCCAGTGAAAGGCCGTCAGATGCGCTGATGTTGGGTCCTCACAGGCGCCGTTGCAGGGTCTTAGGGCTTAGAGACACTGGTGGGGCCATCATTGGCATGTGTGTGGCCCTGCAAAATGGCCTGCAAGTGGGAAGTGGCCCTTCATAGGCTGGCAAGGACACTCAGAGGCTAGTAAGAGGCCCTCAGAGTCGCTGATACGTGGCCCTCAGAGGCGCCGGTGTGGGGACTCTCAGAGCCGCCGATGTAGGCCCTTAAGATGCGCTGGTGGGGGGTCCCTTGGAGGTGGCGCGAGGGGCCTCGCAGTTGCCGTTGTGGGTGCCTTAAGAAACACTGGTATGGGCCGTGTGTTTATCACAGACGGATGTGGAGCCATAGCAGCCAATCCCTCGTTGGCCGTTACTAGGGCCCTGAGCGGCCGGCGAGGTCTCTCAGAAACCGGCATTGGGCCTTTATGAAGATAATTGTGGCTACATAGGAGCCAATAACGTGCCCCACAAGCCCTGTGGTGTCCTTCCGAGTTGAAGTGCGGCCAGCACGAACCCTCTGCTACCAACTGGCGCCGCAAGGCCCCTCGGCTTAACCCTAAACCCGAGAACGGGCACGTACCCCCTCGCTCCCTTGCTATGTCACTGAATCCAAGTGATCAGGGACCCTTTAGGTAATCAGGGACGTTTCAGATGACCAGGGGTTTTCAATTGATCAGGGGCCCACCAGGTGACCACGGGCCCCTCTGGTAGCCAGGCCTTAAGGGGCCCTCAGATGACCTCAAAGGGCTCTCAGATGGCCTTAAAGGGCCCTCAGATGGCCTTAAGTAACCAGGGACCCCATCAATAACCAGGGCCCCTCAGTAAACGGGGGCCACTCAGGTAACTGTAGGAGTCCCGCAGATAACCAGGGTCGGCAAGGTTTCTCAGGTCCGTTTTTAACAAGGCTCGCACTCAGGTGCGAGCCCTTTGCCATCAGCAGAGGGCCCTTTCAAGCCTTTTGAGGGCCGTTTAACGTCTCTGGAGTTCCCATTGAGGCCTTCTAAGGGCCCTTTGAGCAGTCGGGGGGGGGGGTCTTTGAGGCCTTTTGAGGGCCTCTTGACGTCAGCTGAGGACCGTTGGACGCCAGCTGAGGACCGTTTTTGGGCCTTCTGATGGCCATTAGACGCCAATAGATGACCCTCTGACACCAACTGGGGCCCTCTGACACCAGCTAAGGGCCCTTTAAGTTTGACGCTAGCTCAGGGCCCTCTGACATCAGCTGGGGGCCCTCTGACGTTAGCTCAAGACCCTTTGACGCTCTTTAAGGCCTTCTGTTGATGGCTTAATCCATATCATCAATCATCACTACGCAACTATTTTGTTAACGGACTAATAAATAGCTCAAATCAAAATTCTTAGCAAACAGATGATTAAGATTTGAGGTCTTTAATGATGCCGTTTTCTGAAACACAGGACAACATAAAATTGACACACACGACAGACAACTCCGTTCAGCATTTAAGTGAACAGATGCACTCGACATAAGCGCATTACAATTCATAGGAAGAGGTCGAAAGCACAAGTATATACGTATGTTAAGTTACTTACATAAGTCTGCGAGGATCTTGATTCGAAAACAAATAAATCTTTAAATAAACAAGTGAACTAAGCCTAAATATCAAGTACAAAAACAAGTTTTAAATCAAACAATTCGTGAAAACAAATTCAAATTTCTCAGGCAAGTCTCGAGGCGATATCTTATTGCTCCTCCGCTGGACATGAATCACGGAGTGGCGCTAACAGCCCCTTGAGGCTTTCTAAGGGCCCCTTGAGGCTTTCTGAGGGCCCCTTGAGGCTTTCTGAGGGCCGCTTGACGCCAACTGAGGACCGCTGGACTCCAGTTGAGGACCGTTTGAGGCCTTCTGATGGCCATTTGGCGCTAGCTGAGGGCCATCTGGCACCAGCTGGCGATTGACGTTAGCTGAGGGCCCTTTGAGGCCATCTGAGGGCCCTTTAAGGCCATCTGAGGGCCCTTTAAGGCCATCTGAGAGCCCTTTAAGGTCATCTGAGGGCACCTTAGGCCATCTGGGGCCCTTCGAGGCCATCTGAGGGCCCTTTGACACCATCTAAGGGCCCTTTGACACCAGATGAGGGCCCTATGACGCTAACTGAGGGCCCTATGACGCTAATTGAGGGCCCTTTAAGGTCATCTGAGGGCCCTTCGAGGCCATCTGAGGGCCTTTTGAGACCATCTGAGGGCCCTTGAAGGCCATTTGAGGGCCCTTTGTACACGGTCTTCGGTGGTCTAAGGATTAGTTAGAGGCCCATTTGAGGCGGCCTTCGGCCGCCTCAAATGGGCCCCTATTCCTTCGAGCTGGGCCCCCCAACTCGAATGGGGGGCACGGGCCCGTGTGTCCCCCCTTGTGTGCGCCCATGTCGCAAGAGCATTAACAGTGAAAGGATAAATAGCAATCAGTGGCCACCATTGAAAAAGTGAAAATGACAACGAAACCCGGTGTTCCCAGGCGGTCACCCATCCAAGTACTAACCGGGCCCGGTGCTCCTTGACTTCAGTGATCGGACGAGAACTGGTATTTTCAGCATGGTATGGTCGTTGCCGACGAGAGCCGTCCATCTTCAACTCCTTTATCTGTAACATAAAAGATGACGTCACAACTCTGGCACTGATAAGCCTCAAACACCACAGTCATTGCCTTTCGCCAAGCGGATGGCTTGAGTGATGGCGCTGCTCAGTCTCATTGCTTATGTGACCACCAAAAACACTGCCAAGTACCGATAGGCTACAACAAGCAAATGACTCGCAAGCAATATGTAAAGGACGATAACACCAAACACATGAGTGAGAAGGGCAGTTGAAAATCGGCACAACTGAGAAATGACCCCCGTCAAATCTCGAGACAAAAGCGGCACTTACACCCACGCCGGCCGGGGGGGGGGGGTGCCGCCCCCCATAGTTTTTTTTTTCGCGATAGCTCCGATCGCCACGGCGATACAGAGATGAAGCTTGGCATACCTGAATTTCGATTTAAGCCGATCTGTTGACACCAACCGTAATTTTCAGGTCATGTCAGGTCACCGACCTATGACCACTGGCGGATCCAGGGCTTCAGCGTGGGGGGGGGGGCATTCCATGTCACGGAGCCAAACCTAGGTTACCCCCAAATCCTGTTTTCTCATCGGATTTAGGCCATTTATTTTTCGTCATAGTCCTGACACGAGTTTTTTTTTTCTAAAAAAAAAACAAAAACAGAAATGGTAGGACAACTGACCCCCATTTGCAGATCCAGGAGGAGGGGGCTGGGACAAATACCCGGGCAGCGCCAGAAATCGACGAAAATTGGTGGGGCCGTTGGGGCCCTCAGAATGACTGGTGTATACAGCCGACCCAGGGCCGCCGGTGTGGAACCTGGCGTGGGACCATCAAAGGTATCGGTGTGGGTTCCCCAGAGGCAGTGGTGTGAGGCCCTCGGAGGCACTGGTGCAGGAACCACAAAGGATCCGATGTGGGCCCTCTAAGGTGCTGGTGTGAGGCCCTCACATGGACGCCGTTGTGGTGCCTCAGACACTGGTGTGGCGCTAAGCCCATACCATTCACAGATGGCTGTGTGTGGGGCCCTTGGAGTTGTTGGTGCGAAATGCGAATGTGTAGCGATCGACTGTTTATTGGGTCACTCACAGGTCAGCTACACGCGCGCCTCTAGCGGCGACCTCCACAACACACTACACCTCCCCACCAAGTAAACATCCACCATCCTCCCCCCAAACAACAACAGAACAACTAAACGGACAACGCCGAAAATTCGCATCGTCGACAAGGTGCGATGATCCACCTCCCGAACGCGTACACCGCACACCCATCACTTCCTAGGCCTGCCGCGTGTTCGAATAACTGCTCGCGGCCCTGCAGGAGCCACATGTGACGGTTTCAGATTGTTAACATGAACTACAGCTGATTTTCCGGCACCATCTCGGATACGGTAGTTCACATCGGACACTTTGTCAGAGACAACAAAAGGCCCAGACCAAATGGGCTGCAGCTTTGGAGACACACCTGCCTGGTGCACAGGCCGCTTCCAGAACACATCGTCACCAACTTTGACTGCAGGTTCTGGTCCCACGAGTCCTTATGGTCGCCGACATACGACCGAATCATGTTCAGCAGTGTCCTATTGAACCTTTCTACCATATCAGACTGAGGATGGTACGGTGACGTCATACGATGTTTGATCCCCAACTGGGCACAAAACTGTTTGAATGATGCACTCGTCCACTGGGTTCCCTGATCAGTGACAATCTCCGATGGAAAGCCGTGGCGACAGAACACATCATCAAACAGCCACTGCTGAATCACGGCGGCCTCCGTGGACGGCAGCGCTACAAGTTCGGGCCACTTAGAAAAATAGTCTTGACACACAACGATGAAACGAGCACCACTCTCTGACCGAGGCGTTATCGGGCCGACAATATCTATCGCCACCTTCTCCCACACATTTAGCGCCGACGTGTCCACTGGCACCATGGGAGCCGTCGGTACAGGAGTGTCCTTTACAGTGCAGCACACCAGACACGCCTTCACGTGCTTCTTGATGTCCTTTGTCATCCCAGGCCAGAAGTACCGCTCCTGTACGCGTCGGGGTGTCCGCCTGGAACCGGTATGACCCGCCAGTTTGTCGTCATGGAGTGCTCGAGTAACTGCAATGCTCTGTGATTTGGGCACCACAAGTCGCTCTCCGAACTCGGGGTGCACGTGGCACAGTGCACCGCGCTCGTTGACTCGGAACTCAGCTGGTTTCTGTTCCTGCAGTCGCTGCACCTCTTCATCCAGCGCCAGCTCCGACTTCCAGTCGGCGACACTGGCGACACTGTGCGGCTCCTCGGGAAACGACCGACTGAGCGAGTCTGGCACGACATTCTCAGAGCCCGCGACGTGCTGTATCTGGACGTCAAACTCCTCCAGCAGCAGCGCCCATCGACCGAGACGCCCCGTCAGGTCCTTCTTGGACCGCAGCCACTGCAGCGGCTTGTGATCGGTGACCAGCAGCACAGGCCGTCCCAACAACAGATGGCGCCACTTCTTCAGAGCATGTACGACTGCACATGCCTCCTTTTCGATGACGGAGTAGCCGCGCTGAGACTTCGTAAACGCTTTGCTGGTGAATTCCACCGGCTGACCGTCCGCCTCCAGTACACAGCCAAACCCAGCCTCACTGGCGTCCGTTCGCACGGAAAACTGCGATGTCTCAGTCGGCAGTTTTAGCGTCGGCCGATCGGAGAGCACAGACTTCAGACTTCTGAAGGCCTCCTCGTGTGCTCCGTCCCAAAAGAACGACTTTCCTTTCTTGAGAAGGTCGTGCAGGGGCCGCGCAATCAGACTGAAGTTCTGAATGTGTGACCGGTAAAACCCACACAGACCTAGGAACTTTCTCAGAGACGTCAGGTCTGTAGGACGCCGCAGAGCCTCAATCGCGCGAACGTGTTCCACCGTTGGTCGAATGGCTCCAGCTGAGACGCTGAAGCCCAGGAATGACTCCAACGACGTCATCAGGAACTTGCACTTGTCGCGGTTCAGCGTCAGCCCGGCCCGGCGCAGGCGCTGAAGTACGGTGCGCAGATCCGAGAGGTGTGACGTCACGTCACTACTGTGGACGCACCAATCGTCGAAGTATGCCGCTACACACGGCAGGTCACGCGTGAGCTTGTTCACCAGCCGGTTGAACGTGCTCGGTCCGTTGCACAAACCGAACGGCATCACTCGAAACTGCAGTAGTTGACCGTTGAACTGAAACGCCGTTTTCTTCTTATCCTGTTCCCGCAGTGGAATCTGGTAGTAGCCAGAGCGGGCGTCCAGAACCGAGAACACCTGTGCGTCCGCGAGCTGCGCGACCACCTCGGACACCAGCGGCACCGGCTGTCGATCCTTCACCGTCACCGCGTTCAGTGCTCGGAAATCGATACACACACGTATATCGTCTGAGTTTTTCTTTTTCACCAGCACCAAGGGGTTTAGATAGTCACTGTCACTCGGCTCGATAACACCATCGCGAAGCATCTGATCGATGGCCGCCTGAGCTCTGTCCTTATATGCCACAGGGAGTCTATGTGGGCGGCACACTACAGGGTTGTCACTGGTGGTTTCAATTTTATGCTCAATCAAAGTTGTACGGCCCAAGCCGCTGAACACATCGTCAAACTCTTTTTTTAGACCACTGAACTCTACAGACGACGCTGACACATGATCATCACTGACGCTAGAGTCACATTCACTCATCAAATCCTCACCGGTGAGTAGCATGGCGACCTCATGGAACGCTCCTTCCTCCCATTCCAGCACCGGCGCCTCCATCAGCTCACACTGGGTGCTGCCGGTAGGTGCTGCATCCGTCCGTTGTATAGATGTCGCCCCGAACGGTGCGTGCAGCCGCGCACCCAAGTCGTGGTGCTCAGCGCGCCCGATAGATGGCACGCTAGCGGCCGCCCCGGTCACCGCCGGGGGCTCGGGCCCGTCGGCCGCTCGGACCGAGCTGATGCGGACGACACGCCGATGGAAGTCGACTGAGGCGCCGAACCTCGCCAGCAGATCCGCCCCCAGTACTCCCTGCTGCACATCCGTGATGAGGAAGTCGTGCAGTCTCGTTTCACCATCGATGGTAATCGAGCATCGCAGCACACCACGCACAGGCATTGGTGACCCGTTCGCAGCCGTGACGTACATCTCTGGCGACGTGTCGTTCGGCTGAAAAGACGGCGGAAGACAGCTGACGGACGCTCCACTGTCCACCAGCAACTGTACCCGTCGCCCATCAATCTCAGCATCGACATAAATGCGTCCGTCCGGCCGCTGCGCTCGGGCGGCCAGCCCGTCCATCTGCCGCGGCTGCGGGCCCCGAGTGCGGCTGCACCGAGCGATCACGTGACCCCGGCCGCCACAGCCCCAGCACACGGGCCCGGCGATCAGCTGTCCCGGGGCGCCCCGACCGGCCCGAGCTGCGGCGCCCGAGACTGGCCCTCGGCGGGGCGGGCCGGTGACCGGGCCGCTGAATGCCGCTCCAGTCAGGCGCCCGCGCAGACTTTGACACATCAGTGCGCTGTTGACCACATCTTCCAGCTTGCGTGACGTGCCAGCACCGAGCACAGCCGACTGAAGAGGCTCTCGTAGGCCACAAACGAAAAAATCGCGAGAGAGCGTCGCTTTGTTAGAGGCAGCAAACCTGGGGTACACTTGCTCTACCAATAGCACAATGCGGTCGCGGAACTGTTCGACGCTCTCGTTATCTTGCATCGTTGCACGCAACAGATCCAGCATATAAGCGTCTCGGTACGGCTCACAAACTCGGGTGAGATATCCCTTGATGCGCACAAATGATGCGAGATCCGTCTCCGGGCAATCAGTTAGCGCCTTGTTGCCCACACCAAGTAGCGCCGGAAAAATCCTGGCCTGAGTTGCATCGTCCCAACTATTGGCACGCGCGACCGTCTCAAAATATTCAATGTACTCCACCATGGTGACGCTGTCCGTCTTGGACTGTGGGGGCACAAGCACTGGCGCCCCCGGTGCACTGGGTAACACGTCACTAGGCATCCTCGCCCTCGCGCGGGGACCGTACCGCCTGCCACCAGATGTAGCGATCGACTGTTTATTGGGTCACTCACAGGTCAGCTACACGCGCGCATCTAGCGGCGACCTCCACAACACACTACAAATGCTTAATAACCCAGTAGGACCTCTCAGAGACCGACAAAGGGCCCTCAGAGGCCGGTAACGGGCCGTATGATGCCAAAAATGGGCCTTCACAGGCCGGGAAGTGAAGGCCAGCAGTATCTTCAGGAGCCCTGTGGAGTTCTTAGAGATCGGCATGGTACTCTCAGACGCCGGTGGGGCCGAGTCATCGGTGTAGGACCTACAGAGTTACCGGTGGCTGGCTGCCAGAGGCACTGGTATCGGGCCCCAGAGGCGCCGGTGTGGGACCCTCAGAGTCGCCGATGTGGGGCCTCCGGAGACACTGGTGTCTCAGAGGTGGCGGTGTAGGGCCCTAAGACGTGTCTGACGTCTGTGTGGTGCCCTCACAGTCGCCGGTAAAGACTTTCAAAGGCATCGTTGTGGGAGTCCTCACTCCTCAGAGACACATGCATGGGGGCAAGGGCCAGCAGAGGCCTTCAGGAGCCCTGTGGGATCCTGGAGACTGGCGTGGTACTCTCAGGCGTCACTGGGAGCCCTCAGAGTCACCAGTGCGGGGCCCACAGAGTTGCAGGTAGGTAGCCGTCAGATGCGCCTGCTGAAGACTTTCAGAGGCGCCAGTGTGGGGTCCTCAGAGCCGCCGCCGATGTAGGGCCTTAAGAAATATTGGTGTTAATCACTCAGATTGGCGGTGTTGGGTCCTCAAAGGCGCCGGTGTGTGACCCTCACAGGCGCCGTTATGGGCCCTCAGAGACACTGGTGTGGAGCCGTTCCATGCGGGTATGGGCCAGGACCCTAATTAGAGCTGACGCTTAATAGGTCAGCAAGGTCACTCAGAGGCCAGCACAGGGCTCTCAGAGGCCGGAGTGGGACGCTTATGGAGATGTGTGATATGTGGGGACTCAGGAGCCCGTGACTCCGTGAGGTGCTCTCACTAGTCCTGCGGGTCTTATCTCTGTCGAAATAAGGCACGCTTGGACCCTGAGCGGCCCATTGGCACTGCAGGGCCTCTCGGGCCCATAGGACATCATGCATCTAATGAGGCGGCACGCGCCCCTTGTGCCCCCTCCCCCCGGTTACGCTGCACTAGCTGCGGCCATACAGGTAAATCATATTCTAACCGTCCCCGTCCCTATTCCCAAGCATAGGCGGGGGCCGATTCCTGGTTTGCGCAATATGAGTGTCATCGTTAGACAATACGGTCAAAAGGGTTGAAGCGACATTACTCTCCTGTGGTAAGAACTATAAAGCAACATACTTTTAGACAAAATAAAGCAATGATAACTAAATTGAGGTTACTAAAACGACTCTGATCACAAAAGTAGTTACCAGGAAGGCTTTCTAATCCATTTTTATTTAGTTCCTCGTTATAGGCGTAAGAAGTGTAAGTCTGAACGGGGGGGGGCATACTTGTACTGAATGCCCTCCCCAGGTTCCTATCGGGGGGGGGGGGAAATGCCCCTAATGCCCCCCTGGATCCGCCAGTGCCTATGACATCATAAGTGAACCTCTCCATGGTCTTAACCCTTGCCCCACTGGGGTCTGCGTATAACGCGCCCTGCTGGTGGGGGGGGGGGGGGGCTCTTCCATACCATTCTAGACTGTTTATTGCACATCGACAACCTAGTAAAACGATCGGAAAATAAGCATGAATAACAGAGATAAAGCAAAATACCTCTTGTGACATAATCAGATAGTCACCATAAACATAAAGCAACATGAACATAGCCTTCAGATCAACGTCGAATATAACATAAACATACAACGTAATGACGGTAACGTAGTGTAGTGAAACAAAACTACCACTGCCGCCGCCACGACAGGCCACTGACCCAACCTATGCCGTCACTCAGCCCACCGGGGGCGCCGCCCACAAAACAGAATAAGGTAGGTAAATTAAAAGCTGTGCGAACGAAGCAAGAAATTTTGGAAATGCTGAGCCACCGCACGACAGTCCCCGTCGCCAAGATCGTCGCCATGCAAAAGAACACGTAATAACCATGAAGTTGACATTTGACCAAAATTTTCGGCAAAAATTTGCAGCATGTCCCGATAAAGTTCCTCTCTCTGCAAATTATAGTTGTGTTAGGCGAGACTCCGGAGTTCCTCAGGTACTCTTGTATTATGCAGCAGGCACCCGAACCAACACAAAGTCTCCAGGGGGTATCACCCGCGCGCGCGCGTCACCGACTCGGCTCCGCGTCCGGCGCCAACTGCCGCCCCTCCTCCCGGCCGCCGGCCGCCGCCCCGACCTCGGCCGGGTCAGCCGACCGGTGACGTCACCGGTCAGCCAGGTGACGTCACCGGCCACGCCGGGGAGCCGGCCACGGCCCCACACACTTCCCCCCTTTCGGCTCAGTGAGCCCCCGTTGCCGCCGTCCCGAGCCAGTCCGGGAGTCGCGTCCCCAGCCGCTCGTACCCATCGGCCGCCAGGTGGATGCCATCGGCCGCGAAGAATGGCCCGACGAACACATATACCGGGGTTACATGAGCGATCCGTTCCAAATACGCACTACGCTAATGCGCATCAGCTCCCCACAAACGTATCTACGGCACCGGTTACATGAGACTAATTCGTTTTATCTACGTCAAACGGATCTTGTTTGGCTCACCCGGGCTGACTCCTCGACGGCCGGTAATTCGCATCACAAACGGAATAGGATTAGCGTACAGTTATGGCGCAGTTGCGGCATTTACCGGGACGACTGAACTAAATTTTAAATACTTATATCATTTGATAGGCTCAAAAACATTTAAAATTAACATGAAATCAAAAAATGAAAACAAAGTTTTCTTGTTTTAAGTCAGTGGGCACTGATTCGCCATGCAGCGACAGCAGGGTGGTCAGAAAAATTATCTATCAAAATATTTGATTCATTTTATTTCACATGCAAAGACTAAACCAAAATACCAACATTTTTTTGCTATTTTCTACGAGGCAGCCAATAAAAAATGCTTAGTATTTTGCATTTTGTCGCTTCCAGTCAGCAAAGAATAGTTTTTTGTGTAATACGGCCCGAATCGTGTGCCTCCGTTACATGAGCGATGCGTTCCAAATACGCACTACGCTAATTCGCATCAGCTCCCCAAGAACGCATTCAGTGCACCGACTACATGAGCAAATTCGTATCAGTGACGTCAAACGGATCTAGTTTGGCTCTCGGCCCGATGCGCATTACAAACGGAATAGCATACAAATGTGGCGCACTTCCGTAGCAATAGAGGTGACTGAATTAAAAACTTAATATCTTATGTCTTTTTTGCATTTAATCTGCTCAAAACATTCTCAGTTAACTTAACAAAAAAAAGTTAAACATAAAGTTGTCTTGCTTTGACTCATTGAGCACTTGCCTCTCTTGATTCATGTGTAGTGCTGTCAGAAAAATGTGTCAACTGAAAGTACTTTGATGTTTCCTTTTTGGTTTTCACTATATTTATTTTTGAAAACTTGACAAAATACCGACATATTTTTTTAATTATTATTTCCAAAGAAGCAAATGAAAAAAACCTATTATTTTGCATTTTAATGTTTCTTTTTGGAAAGAAATAGTTCCTGTAATACGTATCTTGGTCCTATTCGCTTCTAAGCCTCTTTCCCTGCGGATTTTGTTCGGACCGCCGATTCGTATTAGCAGGTGGATACATGAGTCGGTAGTACGCTCCTGATTCGCATTAGCGGTGAATCCGATCGTGATACGTATTTGCTTTGCTCATGTAACCGCGGATCGGATCGCCGATTCGCACTAGCAGGTGGCTACATGAGTCGGTAATGCGTTCCTAATTCGAATTAGCGGCTAAATATGTATTTACTGTGCTCATGTAACCCCGATAATAGTAGCCCCGGAGTCTCCGGCCGCCGTTCCTCCACCGGCACACCCGGCGGCCGAGGGACAGGACTTCTGCTCCTCGGCCCGGGGTCGCGAGTCTCAGGAGCTGGCGCTCCAACTGGAAGGCCGGGGTCGCGCTCCACGGCTGCCCCTCGTCGAACGCCGGTCGGGGCGTCGGTCCGGCAATTATCATTTCCGGGACCGCCCGGGAGAGGGCCGTCAGGAGGGCCTCCACGTCCTCCGCTGCGGAGTCCGGGGACCTCGCGGGTCCGCCTGAGCCGGGGTACATGTCGTTGCCCCCGGCCCAGATGATTACCGGCCCAAGGCGCTGGCCAGCTGCTCGCGCCGTCTCTGCCCATGCCAGCACCTGGTCAATAATCCACCCTGACCCCCAGCTCAGGGCCAGTCCGCCACGAGCGGCCACGGTTAGCTGGTATGGGGGTTGGGAAGTGAAGGTGGCCCGGCGGGCCATCGAGTCTCCCACTACCAGGGCGGCCACTTCCACCTTCGGGGGAGCCGCGGAGGCCCCCAGAACCGCTCGAGGCGGCGACATCGGTGTTTTTCTCATCGCCGTCTCCCAGCACCACCTCCCTGTCGCTGGTTCCGGTTGCTAGTTCCCCGACCTCGCTAGGTTCGGGGAACAGCACCGTCACAGCAGGGGTTGACGATCCCGGTGGAGACCGCAGCGACTCGGGGAGCGGCAGCACAGGGCTCGGGAATCCAGGTGGAGACAGTAGGGCGAGCTTCCAGTCCGGGTGCGCTTCGGTGTCCGCCGCCGTCCAGTCGTCGGCGTCCCACATCTCCGTGGGGAACGGGCTTCCTAGAAGCTCCCGGAGCACGTCCGGGGACCCCGCTGGGTCCGGGCTCCTCAGCTTGTCCGGCGGCGAGCCATCCGGTACGTCCCAGGCTGGCTGGGCGCCGCTGGCCCCGCCCAGCTACAGAGCGGCGACTCGGGCCTCCAGCTCGACGACCCGTCTTTGGAGTGCCTCGAAGTCACCGCGGTCGGACGCCATTTCTGCGAAGGGCGTTTGACAGATCGTTACCACGATTTCACCAACCATCACCCTATCTAGCATGAACACAAGCCCCTTGTTGGATTTTATAGATACCCCCCCGCTTTCCTGGTCTATTTTCTATTCAGGAACAACTCGTATTTATGTTTAAGTTCTGCCACCGTGGGGCTTACTCCAGCCTGATATTTCATCACGGGGATTGACCTTCGCCCAGCCCTGGTAATGTACGGGGTTAGGAGAGACTCATCATAGGGTGTATCATCCGCGTCTGCTCCCCCTGCTCGGTCTGGGGCCCAGTTTCGGTCTCATTGATGTTGTCCTCGCCATTCGCATGGAGCGTGTCGTTTATTGCCCCTGGCAGTGGCGCAGAGGCTCCAGCTTCAGTCTCCCCAAGCTGCTCGTCGACGCTGTCTCCGTCCTCTGCATGGTTTGTTTGGTGGTTGTCCGGGTTGTCGGAGACAGGGTGTTCTGTGTCAGGTGGGTTTGTCATCATTTGGTCATGCAGTGATGACGGGGGACGCGGGGGCATAGTTTGTGACCCATTCCAAACTCTGATTTTGGCCGAAGCCCTTTCCTCGGCTTGAGGTCTCGCATCCCGTCCCCCGTTGCTGATTTGCTGGTGTGCCGACCTAGCTAGGTCCGGCATGCCCTCTTCTCCATCGTTCTGGGGGCTTCGTCGGGTTTCTCCCCGCTGGATAAGGGGCTTCAGATCGTTATGGTGGACGATCCGGTCCTTCGATCCAGGCAGACGTACGGCATACGTCACCTCCTTTCCCCTTTCTCCAACCGCTCTGATGACGGTTCCTGGTCCTTTGTACGGCAGGCCCAGTTTGGGTTTTCCGCCGACAGCGGCGGTGTGATCGCGTATCCACACCTTGTCGCCTTCTTGGTAGGAAATATGTCTGGTGGCCTTGTCGTATCTTTTTGCTGACTCTGATGCTGCCTTCTTCGAGGCTCGACGGACATCTTCGAATGCTTTCTCCAACCCTCTCCGCCGCTCCTCGGGGAAGCTTTGCACGTCCACCAACGGCCGAGGCGTGGCGAACTGAACGTCCATGGGTAGACGAGGCTCGTAGCCGTGAACGAGGAAGAATGGTGAATATCCGGTCGTGTTGTGAACCGCCGAGTTGTACGCCATGGCGTAGGCTTTCACGCCTTTGCCCCACGTCAGACCTTGTGCGTCGACGCATTTGGCAGCCATATCTTTCAACGTACGCATAAACCGCTCCACCATGCCGTCACTCTGTGGGTGGTATGGAGTTGTTCTGGTCTTTCTGATGCCAAGCTGTTTGCAGAGCTCTTGAAAAACGATCGATTCGAATTGCGGTCCTTGATACGAGTGGATGCGCTCCGGGACGTCGCCCAGCTCGTACACCCAGTCCATCAAACACTCTGACACTGTCACGGCTTTCTGGTCCTTCATGGGATAGATCCGGACGTACTTGCTGAAGTAGTCCATGACAACTAGGGCGTACTTGTTGCCATCAGAGGACAACGGCATCTCCGTGATGTCTAGGGCGACTCTCTCAAATGGGTGGGATGCCGTGTCGGTGATCAAGGGCGCGCGCCTGCTCGGCGTCGGTCTGCTTCGTCTTTGGCAAAGGACGCATGACCTGCAGAATATCTTGGCTTGGTGACACATCCCTGGCCAGCTGAAGCGCCCCAACAGTCTGTTCACTGTTTTCTGCGTGCACATGTGTCCTGACGATGGGTGCTCGTGGCTCCACTTCAGCACGTCCTCCCTCAGTTTTTCTGGGACGACGTACTGTTTTGCCTGCCAGCTCTTTGAGCCGCCTGAACACCGGGTCCTCGCTTTGCGCGCTCAGAAGCCGGTGCTGTTCGTCTGGCTCTGCCGCCGTTCCGTTCGTTCCTTGTCTGGCTGAAGTCATACCGGGCTGCTGAGTCGTCCGAGTTTGTCTTTCTGGAATATCGGTTTGCTGAGCGGTTGAGACCCTGAGAGGGTGTACCTCGGTCGGACCTGTACCGCTCTCAGTCGCCCAGACCTGACTCAGGTCCTGGGGGTGACCAAGGTCCACAGCTGGTGACACGGCTGGTGGGGCTGCTGTACAGGGGGCACCACCGCGACATCCTTGCGGAGCATCCTCCTGCTCGCACTGCCCCTCCCTTTCGGCATCGCTGCCTGGCTCTGGCCTTCGGGACAGCGCGTCCGCGTTCGTGTGCTCAGCTCCCGCCTTGATGATGACGTCAAAGTCGTACGAGCTGAGCTCGATGGCCCACCTCCCTCGTCGCCCGGTGCCGTCCCTCTCGGAGGCTATCGACTTCGGGATGTTGGCCAGTGGTTTATGATCTGTGATGACCTGGAACCGCGCTCCCGTGACGTATTGATGGAAGCGCCGGATCGCGTGCACCACTGCCCAGAGTTCCTTGTCGTATGTTGGCCATCTGCGCTGCTGCCGTGACAAGACCTTACTTTCGTATGCAACCACCTTCTCTTCTCCCTCCGCTGCCTCCGTCAGAACGGCCCCGACGAACGAGTTGCAGGCGTCCGTGTATAGCCGAAAAGTGCCGTTGAAGGAGGGCAGCGTCAGAACTGGTGGTGAAGCCAGGCTTTTCTTCAGCATGTTGAAGGATGTTGTCAGGTCTGTAGTCCAATCGATTGTCCCCTTCCGGTTTGAAGCCTCTCTCAGTGGCTTGCTGACCTCGGCGTAATCTGGAATGAACTTTGCGTAGTATCCGCAAAGTCCCAAGAAGCTTTTGGCTTCCGCGTCATTGTTGGGTCTCGGCCAACTCAGCACCTTCTCAATGTTCGACGGGTCGGGTCTGATCCCTTCTCGGGAGACCTGGTGTCCGAGGAAGGTGACTTCCTTCCTCCCGATGAGGCACTTCTGAGGCTTCAGTTTGAGCCCAGCTCTCCTGATGCGCGTGAAGACCTCTTCCAGCGTGCGGATGTGTCCATCTTCAGTTTTGTTGAACAAAATAACGTCGTCGAGGTAAACCAGGCAGGATTGGGCGTCTACACCGGCCAGCACCAGTTCCATTAGCTTCTGGAACGTCGCACCCGCGTTGCGGAGTCCCATGGCCATCTTCCGGAAGTGATGTAGGCCTTTCCCAGTGGAAAACGCCGTTTTCTTCCGGTCTTCCGGCGCTATGTTCACCTGCCAGTAGCCGGCAGTCATGTCCAGGGTTGTGAAGAACTTTGCTCCGGACAGGCTGTCCAGGGCCTCGTCGATCCTTGGCAATGGGTAGGCTATGGGCTTCGTGACGCTGTTGACGGCTCTGAGGTCGACGCAGAACCGGACGCTGCCGTCTCGTTTCCTAGCGAGGACGACCGGAGAGCACCATGGGCTCGTACTCTCTTCTATTACGCCGTTCGCCAGCATGTTTTCCTTCTGCACCTCCACCTGCTCCCTGAGGCGCTGTGGGATGCGCCGTGGCTGCTGTTTAACCGGGGGTGCGTCTCCCGTGTCGATCGGATGTTGGAGTAGATGAGTGGTACCAATATCATCAGGGTGGCTGCTAAATATGTCCCGGAAACGCTTCGTCAGGTCTTCCAGTTTTTGTCGGCCCACCTCGGAAAGGTCAGGGCATGACAGATCCAGCCCTGGCACCGTTTCAAGGTTCGCCCTGTCTGGCTTGTCTTTACCCTCTTCGCACAGTTGATACTCTGCCTGTTCCTTGTTGGTTATCGTGAAGAAAGTCCCGATATCGCTGCCTTCCAGTATCGTTGCTTCTTCTGCGGTGACGTTTGTGATTCTGACTGGCACCGTGCCGTCCCTGGACATGGTGGCTGCGATCCGGGGCACTAGAAGCTCTTCGTGACTCAGCTTCTCGCTGGGCTCGAGAACACCCTCGAGCGGGTGGGGATCGTTCTCCAGAAGCCGTCCGTCGACAGGTTGGAGTTTCGCCCATATTGTGACTCCTGATCTGGGAGGAATCACTACTGCCGCGGCTACCCGAACTCTTGATCGCTGAGGGCGGATCTCTTCGTAGGTGGGCAAGGTAATCGTGAGGTCTCCTACCTGCAAGGTTCCCCGACGGTCGTCCAGCACCGTCCCCATTTTGCAACAGAAGTCCCGTCCCAGTACGATGTCGTGGACCAGTCCGGCTACCACCGACACGGCTGGACAAGCCAGCTGTTTGTGTTGCACCCTCAATGTCAGTCCCTGTAATTCCCCCAGTATCGGTACTCGCTCGCCACCCACCCCGACTGCTGTCCGTGTAGGGGGTTGCATTGTGACTTTCGTGCTCTCCTTAATCTCGTGATATAGGACATCATTTATCATAGAGAAATCTGCCCCTGAATCTACAAGGGCCCACCAGAGACGCCCTGCGACGCCCACCTCGATCATTGCAGCAGTTTTGTGGGACTGGTTTGGTGTAGTTGTTGGATCTCGTCCCGCACATCCAACACTTACCAGTTTTCCGACGTCTGCGTCTGTGACGATGTTGGGTACTTCGTTCTCGTTTCGGTCTCGTCCTGCGGTAGCTGGCGGATGCTCATCAAGCATCGGTAGTGATGACAGCCGGCCATCCAGTGTCCGTCTTCCCCGCAGCACAGGCACCAGGGGGACCTGCTATCCTTGGTGCGGTCGCGGCCTGACCGGGAGCTGGGGCAGAAGCGACGGATGTGTCCCATTTCTCCGCAGCCGAAGCATCTCGGGGGTTCTCTGGCGGGTCTGCTGGCTTGTGACGTCGTCGGCGTTGCGGGAGGCCGAGTCCTTAACGTATCGGAGTTTGAAGCTGGTATGGTATCTCCCTGGCTGTTGGGGGTTATTCACAGCGCTCCTCTCCCACTGCGTGCTGCTTCCGCAGGCTGCCCCGTGTTCTGGTGCTGGACCTCCGTATGAAGCTGCTACTGAACCAGGTCCTGGTGTCAGTGAGGCGATTACGTCCTGCTGGCGGTGCAGTTCCTTGACCTTTTTTTACGGCAGTCTCGAGGTCTTTTGGTCGGTCCACAAATAACTTCCTCTGTAACCAGGGATCCTGTATGCCGCAGATGAAGCGGTTGACGATGGTCTGGATGACCTGTTCGTTTGTCTCCGCCTGTTTCTGATACGTCCATTGTGCCAGTCTTTTCAGTCGGTCCCCGAACGCCTGTATGCTCTCCCCTGGTTGCCTTGTTGCTTGTGAAAATGCCGAGAATGCTTGCAGTTCGTCAACTTTTGTATTAAACTGTGCTTCGAGGGTGGATTTGACTTTGTTGTAGTCGGTTTGTTCCTTACTGGACAGGGCCCCACAAACGTCTAGGGCTTGGCCCTCCAACAGTCCCAGAAGAACATGCAGTTTTTCGGTGTCTGAGAGGGGGGATGTTCTAGCCTCGAACCGTGCTATCCAAGTGTCCCAGTTGTCCCCCTCCACGCCGGAGAATGGAGTCCCGCGGGCATATAGCAGTAGTTTTGGGTCCATGCTCTGTTTTTGTTTTGAAATGATTTTTTTTTCTATGCCGCCACCCATTAATAGGTGACCAGGAGTGCCCCCAACCTCGAACCCAGCGACACACAGTACCCTTACGTTAACACCAGAGAAAAAAAAAGCAATGTCGCGGCACTCCCAGCTAAGAAATGGAAAAGAAATAAAAAGAAGACAAGAAAGGAGCGAGGATGTAGGCATGGTATAATCATAAGATAGAAAGTAGTCAATGAGCTCATAAGACATTGACTGACCCCCCACTACAATCCCCAATAAAAAAGGATAAAGTGATCATGGGAGACCCAGCCATGCAGAGAATTTAACATTTATACAATTTTCTGAGTAATATGCAAAATAATATATGCATACATTATCTGGTCATTTTAGCAGTTTGCTATTGCTGGAGCCAAGTGAGACCCCGCAGCTAAGCAAAGCTTGTTGCCGCTCGGTCTCACCGGTTCCAGCGATGGTTATTGGGTGATATTTGATGCCACAATAATACACGGTAGGACGTCAATACAAAACACTTACATGTAACACAACGATGTAAACAAACAGCATACATCAACGTACATTCGTAATGCAATAAGAAATGTTAATAACATACATCAACATACAACCATTATTACCATCATCAATGGTAGTTATTATCAGCAAGTGTGTAGGGGAGAGTGGGGCACATTCGTGCATGGGGCACATTCGTTTTCAGCAGTTTATGGGAACACGAGTGACTGCACGAGCTCAAGGTAAATTATGGAAATGTGTCTATCATTGCCGCCCTTCGTTCACCGTAGAAGACAACACTGTACCTGCTGTCATGCTTGATAAAAACGCAAATTTGTAATATTCGTGAGCTTTCCAAACTTTTCTCATATCATCCATCTTCGTGATCCTGACTCGGAAATGTGGTTCAGCTTTTTAAAATTGGGGGCGAAGATGCTCACTCTATTCACGGAACTGCTGCAAACTTGTTTGTTGACAAAGTGTCATTTTTCAACAAGAAATTTTGAAATATATTACAAATAACGTTGTGGGGCAGGTTCGTGTACGCACTGCCTGGGGGCACATTCGTGCATATTTTTTTAGTTTTTGCTATTTATGACTTTATCTATAGTAGGTTTCACTAATGACGCTCGCCTGACTCAGTCTCGGCTGCTTGCGACGTCGTGACGAGTAATTCACGCGAACTTGGCGAGGTCACGGAGGCCGGCAGTTGGCACATTCTTGTTGGCCAGCCCATTCTTTCTACATATGTTGTGCAATGCATTCTTGTCTAAAGGAATCAAGTGAAATGACCCCCTGCCAATTTCCTTTGGTAAATTTCTGGTAATGCCCGGTAATTTCTAGAACTTTGCAGGGTGCACGGAAGTGCCCCACCCCTTGCACGAATGTGCCCCATAGGTGGGGCAGTTTCGTGCAAACGTTCAGAGTTATTAAAAGTCATTTTTTTCTAATAGAAGCAATAATTTTAGAGGATAACTTTTAAAGAGGAAAAATATCTGCAATAGTTCCTTTCCATACCACAATCAACAATTTTGCCGTTGCACTAACCAAAGAACAGATATATGGATTTATCCATTTTTTGCACGAATGTGCCCCACTCTCCCCTACCTATGTATCACTGGTCATCGTACCTGGGGTACAGTGAAAGAAGTGATAAAAAAGGAGAAAAGGGTACTGTAATTGTACAGTGTACCTACTGTACCGTACTGTACTGTAAAAGGAAAAAAAGGAAAAATTAAGGCAGTTGAGCCTTTAGAATACAGAATACTGAAAATATCTGTAAACAGACAAAAGGCATATAAATTATGATATACATATGCACACATACACATATACACATATACACATACATACATACATATCACACATATACACATTATATACCATATATATATATATATATATATATATATATATATATATATATATATATATATATATATATATATATATATATATATATATATATATATATGTTACAGGCAAAGTGAAAACTCGGGCATTTTGCAAAATGCCTAGGCAATTTGCAAAATGCCTGACCCACCAGGCATTTTGCAAAATGCCCAGGCAGTTTGCAAACTGCCTGACCCACCAGGCATTTTGCAAACTGCCTAGGCATTTTACAAAATGCCTGACCCGCCAGGCATTTTGCAAAATGCCTGGGAGTGGGATTTCATATATTCCACCGTTTTTGTTGACTACAGGCGTTGATCATAAACGTTCCACTGTGACTGACCCCACAACACAGTTCACATGTGTTGTGGGCACATGTGACACATTCCACGGTCACGAATACAGGGTGTCACGAAATTGTTGCGAGATGTTGTACTGTACTTGTGTCCCGAAATGTATTGCATCGTAGTTGCGTTAGTGTTCTCCAGCACCTCGCCGACAAGTTATCAGCGGCCACATGGTCTGTCCCGCGGCACCTGGTGAAGCTCAAATAGGCCTCTGTAGTAGCCCATCATGCCCCAAACGAGAATCCCCAGTGCCCAGTGAGTGCTTCACCGTCTCGACGGTGCAGCGCCTCTGAGCTGCTGTTGGCCCAGAACTGCTTGTCGGGACGGTTAGTGACTACGAAGAGCTCTAATAGCCGTTTTCACGACGGGCTACCCGGCGAGTGCACCTAATTTGACCAAATCTGCACCTAATCTCTTTTACAGCAAATATCTTTATTTTATGAATTTATTTCAGTGTTTTAACCGATGATGCTCTCTGATAATATGACAAAGGAGGCATATAAGCAATTAGTACCTACAACCCTAGCTGATAACTACTAAGAGACACACTGAACCTCATTTGACCAAATATGCACTTAATCTGCACCAGATGTTAACCAAATGTGTACCAGATGGCCGTCGTGAAAATGGCTAATATCGCCTCACGGCCTCATCATTAAAAAGTCTGAATCCCTAGTCCTGAAAGGTCCAGATTTGGTGGGCTTTGTCGAAATCCAGCTGCACCACTAATGGATGACGATAAGTCAGGGTTGCAACCTGATGTTGAGCGGCTTCAGCTTCAGGGTAAAATCTTCAGATACCGGGGGATGGCAGATTTAGATGCCGAGTGCCCTGGTCCAGATGCCCTGGTGCCGGACCCGTTCAAATTACATCCATTCAGCACTCAGGAGGGGCATGGAGGGACAAGACCGCGCCAACCGCGTATCAAGCTCGTGACACTCTGAATACCTACGTCTTGCGTCAATTCTGTCGAGATGGAGCCAACGCTGAATGGACATGAGCCACCGTCTCCGTACCTTTCGTATAGGTATACGGAGTTGTAGCCGTGTGTATAAAAGCTGCGATGTCCAGTATTCTGCCCTCGTGGGCAACTGTTCCGGCAGAGACGATTGATAATGTACGTAAACGTGTAACAATCAAATTTTCGCAAATTGGAAGAGCATTCTTTTCTGATCAATATCCACCCATAGTATTTTCAAAAAGCCACCAAGAGCTCTTAGAAACAGTACAATCATTGTACCGAGCGCATGTTTACCCACGAAACCACGCCCGGTGCTCGGCACCCGACGGCCGCTGGGGCTCAGTGACCTGAACTCGGCGGCGCTACCCGGAGAACGCAGTGTCCCCTCACTTGGTGCGCATTGACAGCGATTAGCTTTTGTAAGCGGCAGTTACAAATGATGCTTACCTATACATCGTCGCTAGTGCGAGTTTGATGCCAGGTATTTTGCAAAATGCCTGGGAAAATATTTCAGGCAGTTTGCAAAATGCCTGGTGGGTCAGGCAGTTTGCAAACTGCCTGGGCATTTTGCAAATTGCCTGGCCGGTCAGGCATTTTGCAAATTGCCTAGGCATTTTGCAAAATGCCCGAGTTTTCACTTTGCCTGTAACATATATATATGGTAAATAATGTGTATATGTGTATATGTGTGATATATATATATATATATATATATATATATATATATATATATATATATATATATATATATATATATATATATATATATATATATATATATATATATATATATATATATATATATATATATATATATATATATATATATATATATATATATATATATATATATATATATATATATATATATATATATATATATATATATATATATATATATATATATATACATATATATATATACATATATATTAATATATATAGCGTATATAGCATATACATACACATACACAGCATACATATACATATCATACATATTAAGCATATGTATATTACACTAGTTATGATATCTACAGCAAAACAATGAAGTAGCTGTAAAGTATAATAAATGTTGGAGCATCAACTAACATATATGTTGGTACATAGATCGTACCCTGAAAAGATGAACAATTCTATCAAGTATCAATATTTTGATATGAAATGATCTTTCACCAACTTCTTTACCACTGCTTTGGATTTGGGTATTTCACTTAGTGGAGAAGTTGGTGCCATGATGGTGTTCCACAGCTTTGGTCCTAAGCAACTTATGGTGCATAGTCTATAGTTTTTAGTTGAAAAACTATTTTTGTAGCGGTCGACTGCTGTATTGAAGGTCACACAGATGACACGAGGCTAGCGCCGCCAAGTGGCGGGTGCCGACAACTATTCACTACACCTTCCCCCTCAAGTAACCTTCTAGCTCCGAGGTCTACCCCGACCTCGGATCAGCGGTGACTGAACAGATCTATCGACATTGCTCAACTTCAGATTGTTTACATGTATGGTTAGCGTTTTTCCCTGTCCATCACGAATACGATAGTTAACGTCAGACACACGACCCACAACGTCAAATGGCCCGCTCCAGATAGGCTGCAGTTTCGGCGACACACCCGCCTGATTAATTGGACGCTTCCAAAACACTCGATCTCCAACTCTGAATGTTCGCACTTTCACACTTTTCGCTCTGTCATACGTCGCAGCTCGCGCCGCCGCCGCTCGACTGGAGGCCTGCCGGGCCGCCTCACACACTTCGGTGAGCCGACTCATCAATTGTGAGCCAGCCGGTGAGCGCAACGGCGCGTGCAGTACATCGATGGGAAGCCTCGCTCGGCGGCACTGGACCAGCTCAAACGGCGTGGCCTGAGTCGTCTCGCAGATTGTCGTGCGGTAGGCGAAGGCCAGTGATTGGAGGTTCCGATCCCACTGTTGTTTGTTGTCGTCCAGATATGCACGTATCATATTCAGCAGCGTCCTGTTGAACCGTTCCACCATATCCGCTTGAGGGTGATACGGTGATGTGGTCCGATGTGTGATGCCCAGTCTCCCACAAAATGACTTGAAGGACGCGCTCATCCATTGCGTGCCTTGATCTGTGACGAGCTCAGCTGGAATTCCGTATCTGCAGAATACTTCATCCAGCAGCCAGCGTTCTACCGTTGCTGCATCCGTGGTTGGAACTGCCACCAGTTCCGGGCATTTCGTGAAGTAATCCTGACAGACCACAATGAACCGTGCTCCGTTCTCAGCCGTAGGAGATATAGGTCCGATGACGTCCAGCGCCACCTTCTGCCACGGCTCCAGCGATGCTGTGTCCACCGGACACAGAGGCGCAGTGGCCACCGGCGTGTCCTTGACTCGGCAACACGTCAGACACGCCTTCACGTACTTCTTTACGTCCATCACCATTCCAGGCCAGAAGTAGCGCTCCTGGATGCGATGCAGCGTCCGTCTTGATCCAGGGTGGCCTGCCAGGGGCTCATCGTGTAGAGATGTGATTATTCCCCTTCCCTGTGATGCAGGTACTACCAGTTGCTCTCCCCACTTTGGATGAACGTGGCAAAGCATGCCGCGTTGATTCACCTTAAACGCTGACGGCTGCTGTCGTTGAAGCTGCTGAAGTTTGCTGTCAGTTCTCAGCTCCACCTTCCAGTCATCTAAACTGGCCACAGATGGCGCTCCGATCGGGGCTACAGGTGACGCTTCTGAGGGTCCAGCGGCTGACTGGTTCGCCGCCTGACTGCGGCTCTGAGTTTCCTGAGTCGAGTCTGGAACCGACCGGCTCAGAGCATCAGGCACTACATGCTGCTGGCCGGAGATGTGGTCGACAGTGAAGTCGAATTCCTGAAGTAGAAGCGCCCAGCGTCCCAGCCGACCAGACAGATCCCTCTTTGACTGGAGCCACAGCAGAGGTCGATGATCGGTGCACAGCCGAAAGTGACGACCGAGGAGCAGGTGACGCCACTTCTTCAGCGCATGCACGATGCCGAAGGCTTCCTGCTCTATGACGGAGTACGCCCGCTGCTGCTTGGAGAACGCCTTGCTGGAAAACTCCACTGGCCGTCCATCCGCCTCGAGAACGCAGCCGATGCCGTCCTGACTGGCGTCTGTGCGGACGGTGAAGTTTGACTTCTCTGTTGGGATAGTCAGCACGGGGCGCGTCATCAGCGTCTGCCGAAGACGAAGGAACGCCGACTCATGCGCTCCGTCCCAGTGAAACGGGCTGCTCTTCTTCAGCAGGTCATGCAGTGGTCGGGCGATCAAACTGAAGAACGGCACATGAGCTCTGTAGAATCCGCACAGTCCAAGGAACCGCCTCAGTTCCTTCTGGTTCGTTGGCCGCTTGACTGCTTCGATCGTCCGCCTGTGTTCCTCTGTGGGTCGTATGCATCCCTGAGATACGCTGAAGCCTAGGAATGACTCAAGCGATGACGTCATGAATCGGCACTTGTCTCGGTTCAGAGTCAGACCGGCGGACCGCAGCCGCTCGAGCACAAGACGCAAGTGGCCGAGGTGCTCCGTCTCATCACCGCTGAACACACACCAGTCGTCAAAGTACGCCGCGACGCAGGGTAAATCCTTCGTGATACGGTGCATGAGCCGGTTGTACGTGCTGGGTCCATTGCACAAACCGAACGGTAGAACGGTAAACTGCAGCAGTTGCCCATTAAACTGAAACGCTGTCTTCTTGCGATCCTCTTCTCTGAGGGGTATTTGATAATACCCCTGCTTCGCGTCCACCAGTGAGAAGACCCGAGCAGACGCCAGCTTCCTGATGACATCCTCGACTAGAGGCACCGGCTGGCGGTCCTTCACCGTGACGCTGTTCAGTGCCCTGAAATCAATGCAGACACGCGGGACGTCTGAGCCCTTCTTCTTGACCAGCACCACGGGGTTCATATAATCACTGTCACTGGGCTCCACAACCCCATCTCGTAGCATCTGATCAATCACCGTCTGCGCTTTATCTTTATACGCGACTGGCAGCCGATACTGTCTCCCTACTACAGGCACGTCAGATGTAGTCACTATTCTATGCTCAATCAGCTGAGTACGGCCAAGACCACTGAATACATCATCAAACTCCCTCAACATTTTACCAAGACGCGCACATGGACTAGACACAGATTCGCCCCCCGAATCGCACTCACTCATAAGGTCCTCAGCGCCGATCATGGCGATCTGCGCGAAGCTGCCGAGTTCCTCGTCGGACACCAGCTCCGGCTCGAAGCCGGCCGGAGCCGCCGCAGTCAGGAGGCCGACGTGCTGCAGCGCCACTCCTCCCTCCGTCTGACGATCACGGAACTGCTGCTGCTCACTGCCACCACTAGATGGCGCCACTCCTCCCTCCGTCTGACGATCACGGAACTGCTGCTGCTCACTACCACCGCTAGATGGCACCATCCTCGATGCGGCGGGTCGCACCTCGCGGTGCTGCACGTCAATCAGCGCTCCAAACTTCTGCAGCAAGTCCATGCCCATCACCCCCTGACGGACGTCTGTAACGAAGAAGGCGTGTCGCTCAACTTGATCTTCCAGGCGAACCGAGGCACGGTAGAGTCCGTAGACGTGGAGCTCCGTGCCATTCGCAGCCGTGATACACTGCTCCTTAGCCGGCTCCTGGGGTGAAAACATGGCTGGTAAGCAGCTTACGGTCGCTCCGCTGTCCACCAGTAGCTGAATCCGCTGTCCATCAATCTCGGTGTCGAGATACAGGCGACCGTCCTGGGGCCGGGCGGACAGACCCTCCACCTGCCTCGGCCGCGCACCCCGGGTGCGGCTGCACCGGGCGACCACGTGACCGTGTCCACCGCAGCCCCAACACACCGGTCCGGTGGGCCGCGGCTCCGCCGCCGTCGAGCTCCGGCCTCCGTCCGGCGGTGCAGCCGGAAAGAGCCCGCGGCGAGACGAGCCGGCAGCTGAAACAGTGGGAGCCGCGTAAGAGAGACGCCCGCGCAGGCTCTGGCACATCAGTGCAGTATTCACCACGTCCTCCAGCTTGCGGGATGTGCCGGCGTTGAGAACAGCTGACTGAAGTGGTTCTCGGAGTCCACACACGAAAAAGTCTCGAGACAGCAGCGCCTTGTTGGATGCAGCGAATCGAGGGTAGACTTGTTCCACCAACGAAACAATGCGGCCACGGAACTGTTCCACCTTCTCACCAGACTGCATGCTGGCACGTAGTAGGTCTAACATGTAAGCATCCCGGTAGGGCTCACTGACTCTGGTGAGGTAGCCTTTGATGCGAGCAAATGAAAGAAGGTCGGCCTCTGGACAGTCAGATAGTGCCTTGTTGCCGACACCCAACAAAGCGGGAAAAATTCTGGCCTGGGTGGCATCATCCCAGCTGTTAGCTCGCGCAACAGTCTCAAAATATTCAAGATACTCAGCCATAGTGACACTGTCCGACTTCGGTTGGGGAGGCACAAGCACCGGTGCCCCCGGCACAACACTGGACACCGCGTTATCAGGCATCCCCGCGCGGGAGAGCGCACCGCCTGCCATCAAATGTAGCGGTCGACTGCTGTATTGAAGGTCACACAGATGACACGAGGCTAGCGCCGCCAAGTGGCGGGTGCCGACAACTATTCACTACATTTTTAAAATGCTTGCGTTGTCTGATCCCATAGTTGTTTTCAGCATTAATACTGAATAACTTTTTAATTTGGGGTGGGAGTGTGTTGCATATGTATCTATGCATGATAAGCATTATTTGCAGTTTTGCGATGTCCTGTACCTTCAAGATATTATATTTTTTTAAACACCGGACTGGCACTTTGAGGGATATGGATTCCCTCAATTATTCGCATGATTCTTTTCTGTAGTGTCAGAAGCTTTGAAGTGTGATGAGCATATCCAGAACCCCAGATAAAACAACAGTAGTTAATGTATGGAAGTACGATTGCATTGTAAAGACAAAGCAGTTGTCTACTTCCCACAAAAGGTCTGACTCTACCTATCATGCCTAAGTTGCGACTTACTGTACTAGTGATGGTATTTATATGAGAAATAAATTTCATGTCATCATCTATGAGCACACCAATGTATTTTACAGTATCTTGTCTTTTTATAGCAATGCTGTTTATTGCTATGTCTATGGTCACATTACTTTTCCGTTTTGTGTACAGTTGATAAACTGTTTTGGATGCATTCAATGAAAGGTAATTTGAATGAAGCCATTCAGATATCTTAGGCATTAACTATTCTATGATGTTTGTTTAATTCCTTCTTTGACGTAATTAATAACGTGGGCAAAAACTCTTTGTAGGTAATTATCCGGTGCAACGTTTCCACGTTAGCTTCGGGTAATTTAACCCTATTCCTGGCGGGCTCCGCCGGGACAAGAACCTGGCGGAGGGGGGGGGGGGGCCGATTCGGCCCCCCTTCAGATCTCAAAAACTACACATCGCAGCGACAAACGGCGAACGGTGTTTGATAGGTCGTTTAAAGATCTACAACTTTTACAAAAAACATTTTCAGGTCAAGTCAAAATTGAGGTCACCAGAGGTCATCAACGATAAAATGTTTTGGAATTAGTTACCTATATAACTTTTAAACTAAGAAACATAGAGACATAAACCAATACATTTTTTGTTGCTCTCGCCGAGGCGATGCGAAATAAGTATGTGATGACCTTCACAGGTCAATTTAAAATTTGACCTAAGGTCAAGGTCAGGTCATTCATCAATGAGGTTGTGGGGTATGGTCATGCTGCATACCAAACGACGCGCCTTGACCAGGCGAGCAGTTTGGTACCACTTACAAGTCTTAAGCACCATCATGTCGTGATTTATTGACAGAAAAACGATTTATGACGTCACATGACCTCAGATGACCTTTGCCGGTGCCCCTGTCAATTAGCGGCACCAGGATCATCACCGATGAGATAATCTTCCATAATACTGAAAGAACTGGGTGGTTTTGACTCGTTTACACGAAGCAGGAGGCGTTTCAATATTTTCCCATAGGCTTGTAATGTAAAGGTCACGAGTCTGGCCTGACCTCAGGTCATAGATATGAAAATTCTGAGATATACAAATTGCACATACTGGTACCCTAACTAAAGCCTGAAGAGAAGAAATTGATCGGTCAAAAACTCTAGCTCTGGCGTGATTGCAAACTTTTCTGATGTAGGGTCACCAAACCGCCTCTGGTGACCTGACCTGAGGTCAGATAAACTCAAAATTTTCAGAATTGTTGCGTAAAAGCCTTTTAGAAAAATTCAGAAAATTTGAGCTTCCTAGCTCAAAGCGTTTGGGAGATATAACCAAAAAACCTCAGGGAGGGGGGGGGGGGCTCCTGAGGCCCCCCCCGCCAGGAATAGGGTTGATTGGTCATGCTGTGCAATATTGTTTTGCTGACGGACGGTGTTACTATGCATTTGAGACCCCGTGAGACCCTGTTTTTCGGCGATAATTTATTTAATATTTATCCAATTGGCTTGAAATTTTCACAAAGCACATTTCAGCTCAACCGCCAATTTTCGCTTATATGGTCTCTGAACAAAATATCAATTGTTAGGGTACTTGTCGTTGCCTCGTAATGTTAAAATCAGCTCCGTAAATCCGTCAGTGGAGTAGAGGCTATTCGTACGTAGGCGTGACGTCACAGGCACGTGACCATTAAGCTCCGCCCTCCCGGCGGTCGGAGCGGTGACCTTGGCCGGTCAGTCGGATGCGTGGAGCCGACGGGGCAGTAGCTGCGGGACCCAAGGCCGTATGCCGGACCGGGGCGGCTCGCATTGGACGTGGGCTGCCTTGCGGTTGCCGTTGCAGTCATAACGATACAGCAGAAACTAGCGCTCGTAATTTGCGCACTAGCCTCCGTTATTGCATTTATCGCAAATTAGCCTTCACCATGTCAATCAATAAAGATATACGTAAGTTACAAGTTAAGTAAGTTCAGGGCTAGTGACTACATTTTTGCTTGATTGAACGTCATTAAAAAAACCGTTGATGTCAATTGACTGTGAACTGATGCAAGACGTCGGTCAGCCTACGTCAAATTTGCAAGACATGATAAACAGTTACACCGTAGCATTTTAGAAGTGTGGTTGCAATATGAAATATATTATGCTTATGCGTATGCTTGAGATGGATTCATGTGATTGCGGTACAACATGAACACCTTCAGAACTAACCCATTTTATAATTGGCTAGATTGAGGTCACCGGACTGACTTGACCCCAGGCTTTCGTGTTGAACTGCAAATAATTAAAATACCTGTAAGTAAGTAGCCTACTGTCTCATTATTGGAGGGCTTGAAAAGTTACTTTAGTTTCACAAAAAGACGCGATTTCTTTACTAAAGCCTATGCGCTTGTTTCCCTTATTCCGATATCACATTCTACCATGCGCAATAAATCGCCCATCACATTTCTGCTCCATTCTCAACGCTTCCCGAATTACGAACACAGCTCGTGGATCGATGTCTTAGGCAATCGGAAGTGCTCGCGACTCATCATCCAACTCTGTTGTTTTCTGCATAGGTAGGTATAACAGCGTCTTCAGAAACAGCGATTGACACAGACAACCATATCGATATTTTCGAGTAGTGCAGAGGCTTCGCATGTCATAGGTGACAGAACAGTGGCACGACCTGACCATGAGATAAGCCCATAAGCGCCAGAATGTGCATTCATTCAGATATTCAGATAGTGCATGACCCAGCTCTCCATTTAAAGCTGGTTCTGGGGAGGCTGAATGTTGATATCCTCATTATGATTATTCTTCATATTCTGAGCTGGATCGGTGTTGATATACCAAAAAGAGAGAAGCGGTTACCAACTCCCCCAAATGAAGAGCAAGCAGTTTCGCTCAGACACTTCCTATCGATTCCATGTACAGTCTGTCTTAAAAGTACCGCGCAAAGTGACGGTGGATCCATAATGCCTGACCGAGGAAGGGCCTACTAAATTTGAGTCACTGAAGCAATTCACATCCTCGTCCATTCCCTAGGTCAATTGGTTCGGTGACTTTCAAATTATAGCAGCCCCTTCCTCAGTCAGGCTTGATGGATCCACCGTCACTTTGCGCGGTACTTTTAAGACAGACTGTACTCGTATGTTTCCAGCACGCGGCCCCCGTGCGACCTCCCCGCGGTGCTGCCGCCGACTGAGCCGGCGTAGACCCAGCGCGGTCACGGCCAGTGGGTGGAGTTTAGTTGGGCCCGGCGCCACGTGATTGGCCAGCGCTCCCATCCAATCTGCTGCGGTAGCGAACGAGCCTCTATCCGGGTGCAAAATCTTATTAGCATTACGAGCCTATGACAAGTGCTCTAAATATTGATATTTTGTTAAAAGACCATATTGATGAAAATTGGCGCTTGAGCTGAAATGTCTAATGTCAAAATTTCAAGCCAATTAGACAAAAATTGAAGAAATTATCGCCGAAAAACAGGGTCTCATGGGGTCTGAAATACATAGTAGGTTGGTACACCCAAAGGTTGCACCTCCCCTACGAGGTATCAGCGCGACGGAAACCGTTGGCACTGAACCCCTGCTATTGATACAACGCTGAACGTTTGCCTCCAACCAGCCTACACGACACCTAGCACAGGTGTTGCACAACGCCATGCGTTAGTGCCTATCACACTTAACGATAATTGTCTTAAATTACTGCCGTTAAATACTATGAGAGGAACGAAAACGTCTCACCTCGGGAGTGTAGGTCTTGAGTGTCCGACCGCGCCAGTGTTAGGCGAGACTCCGGAGTTCCTCAGGTACTCTTGTATTATCCAGCAGGCACCCGAACCAACACAAAGTCTCCAGGGGGTATCACCCGCGCGCGCGCGTCACCGACTCGGCTCCGCGTCCGGCGCCAACTGCCGCCCCTCCTCCCGGCCGCCGGCCGCCGCCCCGACCTCGGCCGGGTCAGCCGACCGGTGACGTCACCGGTCAGCCAGGTGACGTCACCGGCCACGCCGGGGAGCCGGCCACGGCCCCACAGTTGGGATACGCGAGAATGAAATGATGAATATTTTCTGTTTCAAAGCCAAAAACACATTCAGGTGTATAGTGCCTTTGTATTTGAAATAAAATTGATATAAAAATAACCAGTAACCTCATAATATAAATCAGAAATAGGAGCCAAAAAGTTATATTTAAAATTATCGAATATTTCGCTCCTGGAGCTTCGTCAGCGATAATTACAGAAAAACATATACGTTTTATTTTTAAACATGGAACAACAAGGAACACTGCAGAATAAATAGCAAACTCATGCTACACTTCGCAAGGGACCGACATTTTTGGCGAAGTTCGAATAGGTACAATATGAATGCATGTATATAGTGTACGTATTTACAATATACACGTATATAGTTACCAGTATAACGCCTTTTGGGGCGACTAACGGAGCGAGCGAGAGGGTGGGCCTTGCACGTGCGAAATTGCGAGGGGGTACCTCCAACTGACTTGTGCACGGCACCCTACTAACTGGTCTCTAGCGATGTGCCAAATTTGGGCACAATCGGCCCAGCCGTTCTCGAGATCTGGAAGCGGCACCCTGCACGTGCGCACGTGCAAAATGGGTCCCAACTGACTTGTGCACGGCACCCTACTAACCGGTCCCTAACCGTGTACCAAATTTGAGCGCAATCGGTCCAGCCGTTTCCGAGATCTGGAAACGACCCCTGCACGTGCGCACGTGCAGCAGCACCCCAACTCTGGCACATGTGTATGCAGTGACTAGGGGTGCCTACCTACATGCCAACTTTCAGCGCCATCGGCCAAGTAGTTACCGAGATATTGCAACAATTACAAAACTGACACCTCTTCGTTTTGCACGTGGCACGTGCATAAGGGGTCACCCACATGCATCGGGAATAGTCCAATACTTGGTAGAAGGAATGAAGCTACCCTACAAAAATTACCGCGTGTAAATCGGTCAAGTGGTTGCTGAGATATAAGCCTCGCAAAAGCGTGACCACGGCCGGCCGGCCGGCCGGCCGCTCATACTCAGAAATTTACGTTAATCTAAGGAAAGACTACGCTCGCTTCGCTCGCTCCGTAACAACCAGTATAACGCCTTTTGGGGCGACTAACGGAGCGAGCGAGAGGGTGGGCCTTGCACGTGCGAAATTGCGAGGGGGTACCTCCAACTGACTTGTGCACGGCACCCTACTAACTGGTCTCTAGCGATGTGCCAAATTTGGGCACAATCGGCCCAGCCGTTCTCGAGATCTGGAAGCGGCACCCTGCACGTGCGCACGTGCAAAATGGGTCCCAACTGACTTGTGCACGGCACCCTACTAACCGGTCCCTAACCGTGTACCAAATTTGAGCGCAATCGGTCCAGCCGTTTCCGAGATCTGGAAACGACCCCTGCACGTGCGCACGTGCAGCAGCACCCCAACTCTGGCACATGTGTATGCAGTGACTAGGGGTGCCTACCTACATGCCAACTTTCAGCGCCATCGGCCAAGTAGTTACCGAGATATTGCAACAATTACAAAACTGACACCTCTTCGTTTTGCACGTGGCACGTGCATAAGGGGTCACCCACATGCATCGGGAATAGTCCAATACTTGGTAGAAGGAATGAAGCTACCCTACAAAAATTACCGCGTGTAAATCGGTCAAGTGGTTGCTGAGATATAAGCCTCGCAAAAGCGTGACCACGGCCGGCCGGCCGGCCGGCCGCTCATACTCAGAAATTTACGTTAATCTAAGGAAAGACTACGCTCGCTTCGCTCGCTCCGTAACAACCAGTATAACGCCTTTTGGGGCGACTAACGGAGCGAGCGAGAGGGTGGGCCTTGCACGTGCGAAATTGCGAGGGGGTACCTCCAACTGACTTGTCCACGGCACCCTTCTAACCGGTCTCTAGCGATGTGCCAAATTTGGGCACAATCGGCCCAGCCGTTCTCGAGATCTGGAAGCGGCACCCTGCACGTGCGCACGTGCAAAATGGGTCCCAACTGACTTGTGCACGGCACCCTACTAACCGGTCCCTAACTGTGTACCAAATTTGAGCGCAATCGGTCGAGCCGTTCTCGAGATCTGGAAACGACCCCTGCACGTGCGCACGTGCAGCAGCGCCCCAACTCTGACACATGGATATGCAGTGCCTAGTGGGTGCCTACCTACATGCCAACTTTCAGCGCAATCGGCCAAGTAGTTACCGAGATATTGCAACAATTACAAAACGGACACCTCTTCGTTTTGCACGTGGCACGTGCATAAGGGGTCACCCACATGCATCAGGAATAGTCCAATACTTGGTAGAAGGAATGAAGCTACCCTACAAAAATTACCGCGTGTAAATCGGTCAAGTGGTTGCTGAGATATAAGCCTCGCAAAAGCGTGACCACGGCCGACCGGCCGGCCGGCCGGCCGCTCATACTCAGAAATTTCCGTTAATCTAAGGAAAGACTACGCTCGCTTTGCTCGCTCCGTAATAAACAATAGCTTTACATATAAACATAATCGACTATATGTGCATACATTACACATAATATCATCAATTATTCAATTATTCACATGTGATTGTTATTATAATGGAAATCAGATGGATTACTGTTAACGCCAGACCCCTTGAGACCCTAATTTTTCGCGATTACTTTTAAATGCGTGAAGGAATTTCAACCAAGCTCAGGACATGGCCGTTTCAAGACAGGCCGAAACTTTTACAATTTAGATATTTTATCGCCATTTCAATATTTCAGGCACTTGTCATTGACTTGTAATGTTAAATTTCGAGCAAGATTTTCATCCGGTGTGTAGAGGCTATCACCAGTCAGTCTGTGATACGTTATGACGTCACAGCTAAGCCCCGCCTCTGTGGTCTTGGCCTGCGGCGGTTTCGGGCCGGCGCGCGGTCACTCTCGCTGTGGCGGGGAGCGGGGACGGGCGACGGTCGAGCGGTGCCGAAAGCCGGCGGAGTTGTGCGTAGCGTCTTGGCTGACAGTGCCCAGAGAGCGACATGATGACTAAGGAGTCATAAATGCTCAATGCGCATTGCTTCTACAATGCTGATATGTTCGCTGATATATATTTTTTTTTTATTAGCTGCAAATGACTGGCAGATGGCATATAACTGACATATGTGAGGTTAGGAAATATTCACCTGTATTTAAAGCCTATGGCGTTGCAGATAATGCGATACTGGAATGTCGGATGTCACCAAGTAGCTGCCGATTTGTACATCGCTATGCAACCATCGAACAACGCAATAATAAGTTAATTGCCTGAGCTTCACATCATACGGCTCGCTCGTATTTCAAACAGATACCCTACATCGAAAATCGTATTTGTTAGGAATCGTTAACGTTTGTTCGAAGCACGACTGAGTAGTAGGTTGAGGAGTGATGGTCCTCTTGGTCCTATATACAAGAGTCAACAAGAGCCTAACATTTACTTGACCGTCTGCTGCAATTGACTCATAGCACGTGAAGCGTCAGCGAAATTCATAGTCCTTCACAGATGGCAGGGGTGTCGTTTGTACAGAGGTCGCTGATGGGCACGGGTCAATGCCGCAGTCGTGGGCGGAGCCTAATGTCATATGACGTAGAAAGCCTCTATCCAGGATGGAAAAACAGTTAACATTACGAGTCAATGACAAGTGCCTGAAATATTGAAATGGCGATAAAATATCTAAATTGTAAAAGTTTCGGCCTGTCTTGAAACGGCCATGTCCTGAGCTTGGTTGAAATTCCTCCACGCATTTAAAAATAATCGCGAAAAACTAGGGTCTCAAGGGGTCTGGTGTTAACAGTAGTAACCTTTTGCTCTTAACTAATGTAAGCCAAAAACAAATCCAAAATATATTTTCGGTGCTGGACCTTCTTCAGTCGAATGACAAAAACACGAAAGAGTGACACATTTTAAATCATGATAAGTAAGTACGCACTCGCAACGCTAATAAAGCTACTTCCGAGAAAACGCATCACATTCATATGAAACATCCAGATTTTTGAAGGCATCAAACATAAGACATTACATACTGGAAAACTTTGGACAGCATAATATCAAATCGCTATGATATATGGTACATACATATGTATCACGTACAGGTCTAAATGAGCGATATCAGTATGTAGCAGACACACGGTACCTAACAAGTAAAGATCATTCACATACGTTAGCATCAAACACTTCGTAAATGGTGTGTAGTGCATACAAAATACAGACACGTACTCTTCAATGGGCCTAACATAAAGAGTGGGCCCTGTGTGTGTGTTCAAGTGTAAATAAATATGTTCAAGTTCATGCCTGTTTGCGCAACTGAATGTGTTTGTGTGTGTGTGGGGGGGGGGGGTGCAAGTGTATAGGTGGGTGTGGGTGTGGGTGTGTATGTGTGTGAAGGTGGCATTTACTATGTACTCATAGTTCAGAGTAGGGCACAGGTTTGATCAGCGTCCAAGATGATGTCATAATGTTGAGCGCCGGTTTGCGATTGCGAATTTCTAAGGATTCAGTGATCTTTAGCTCTGCCATGTCTTTGCAGACCTGGAGAATCGAAATGGAAAGGGCGCCTTCCGTCACTTGAACGTTTGGGTGCGCTCGGGTGAAATGCTCTCCAAATGGTGTGTTTTTAGTTTTGTTTTTTGCATCTCGGAGATGTTCGTTAAATCGAAGTCTCACACTACGCTTGCTTTCCCCGATGTAGAAAGTCTCTGTGTTACACAGTAGGCATGTTACCATGTACACAGCGTTCCTAGTGTGACATTTTCCCTTTACTCCTGACATACAGCATTGACACTTTTTGTTGCCTGATGGGCATGGTGGGCTCTCCAGGGCTGAGTTCGTCAACTTTTCAGCCAGGGTTGGGCCGCTTTTCCAAGCTATGCGCACCGGGAGTTTTGAGCGCTTAACTATGCTGTTAATTTTGTTTGACAGACTGTCATCAACATAGGGGAGACTTATGTAGGTAGTGTCACTTTTGGCAGAGGGTTGTTGATGTCCCTGATCTTCTTTCCCACGGTTACGAGTTTTAACTGTGAATTTTGTCTTTCTTATCAGCTTAGTAGGATAACCGTTTGACATGAATAGGGCTTCGATTTTGTTCATTCCCCTTTCTTGAGCTGCGACGGAGCTTCCCAAGCGCTTAGCTCTCAGAAGTTGTGCGTATAGCACTGATCTTTTGGTTTGGAACGGGTGGGCTGAATCAAATGGGAGGATGATCGGAGCGGCCATGGGTTTGATGAATAGTTCTGTGGTGAGGGAGCCATTATCTTCCAAGCGGATCAAGGTGTCCAAAAATGGGATTTGACGAGTGTTTGAATGGTCGCTACGTTCTATGGAGAATTTCAAAGCGGGGTGGAAGCTGTTCAATTGCTCGAAAAACTTGTCTAGGGAGTCAGAACCGTAAGTCCAGATGCCAAAGATGACTTTCTAGACCGACTTAAAGGTGCCTATCCTAAAGGGGTGCCACCAGGAGCCATTCTCTTCTCGGTCGACGTCACCAACTTATACGGGAACATTCCTATCGGCGAAGCCATAGACTCTGTTCTCAACCTTCTCGCCAAACATCGTAACCAGATAGACCTCCTAGGCCTAGATTTAGAGACCATCGAATCCCTGCTCACTCACTGCCTTACCAACAATTTTGTTAGATTTGGACAACACTACTACAAACAATCAAACGGGATTGCCTTGGGAAGTCGTATAGCTCCGCCATTAGCTATCATCTTCATGCACGCAGTGGAATCCTTGATGCTCTCTTCTTTTGATCTCCGACCCACCCTATATTTGAGATACATTGACGATATCTTTGGCATGGGTGGCATGGGTGGCATGGGTTGGGGGGTGGGCAATATGGCCCCCCCTGTGTATTTTCCTGAATAGCAAGAAAACGGCGGCGCGCAGCCCCGCTAAATTTTCAGAAGCTTGCCGGGGATTAATTTGACACCTTCACACAAAATACCAAGTCTAATGCTACCTTCGGTCAGGAGATATTGAGGTCAAACTGAGGTCATGTTCGAGCAAAAATGAGCAAAAAACATGAAATCTTGAAACGCTCATAAAAGCTACAGTTAACAAGCAATAATTTCAATGCTCCTTATCTGGTCGTATAGAGGAAAGACGGTGCTACAAAACTGCAATCTGGGATTTTCAAACTTTTGAGTTTTTGACCCCCCAAATCAAAAATTGTTCTGTTATAAAAAAGCAAAAAAAAACCAAAAGTTTTTCGAATTAAAAAAACGGAATAAAAAAACGGGTCCCTGCTTTCTTCGATCTACATAACAAATTGTAGATAGATACCTCCTTTTTTGGCCAAGTTTTAGCGAAAAAAAGTTCAAAATTGATGACGTTAATTTTTAACTAAATTTTTAGCAATTCTAGACCACGCAGCGCAAAACAAAGACCACCATTAGCCTTCCCGTGACGAGCTGCATCGAACCGATACCCATTTTATGCAAAAATAGCAAATTAGAAATTTGACCAAATTTGACCTGACCTTTACCTGACCTTCACCAGAACATAACCTAAACTGGCCCCAAAGGTTGCCTGATCCACATAATCGCATTTGTCATGTAAAATGGACCAGAAAACATGCATCACATAATAGTTATTTTCATATTGTGACCCTCAGTGACCTGACCTTCGCGACCTGGCCTGGTATCAGTGACCCCAAATAGCAAAATATGTGTTTGACGAACAATTCCTCATCGAAAATTGTCATTCATCGATTCCTTATCGATGAATGACATGCATTTTTCTCGATTTTACAACACATTTCTTGAAATGCGTGTAAACGGTGAAAATTCGACATTTGACCTGAACTGTGACGTCATCGGTTTGACCGAGGTCAATGAAATTGAGCCAAAAGGTAATTCCTCGTTGGGGCCATCCAACACCGTTTGCTGCTTGTCGCTATTTTGCATGGTTCTCGAGATCTTGGGGGGGGGGCAAAATACTCCCCCAATGGGACCGATGCTTGGTAGACCCTAACGGGGCGCGGGTTAAATGACAGAACTGTTCCCAAGAAATAACATTACAGACCAGTCGTCTCCCGGCCTCAATGGTAAGCGGCTAAAACTTTGAACGACTACCTATGGATCGGCACGCTGCCGGCTCACTCCGCCCGCTGGCTACGGGTGGCCTTGACCGTTCAATGCCGATTGGCCAACGGCCGAGGTCGTGCGCTGGTCAGCACGCAGAGAGGACGGGACGCGGTACTGCACATTGTGAGTGACTCTGACCTTTCCCCGTCCCCTGACCGCATGCCGTGTCGCCGGCCCAGACGAGCTTTACTAAGCATGGATTTTATCATTAACGATCATGATTTATTTATTATCATAAGTTATTTTCACAACATAACATTCATAAATTTCATTTCTTTGTTGCTGACGAAATTAGCTGACGATCGTTTGTTGAAGGTGCAACATCTTCACTTTCGGTTGCTAGGGACGCACAGTGATGCAAATGGGGTTGACGAGTGGCCATAAATACCAAAAAGTCAAGTTTACCAAACCGAGTAAATCGCTATACGGCTAACCAAAAAAATGTTTGGCGCATCTGAAATCATATAGTTTTCATATTTTTGTCAAAACCGGCCTCGTGTATGATTGTCAGAAGTCGTGACATTTTCTGTGTCGTAAAATGACTGTCAGATACTTGCAAGTTCAAACGCCGCTAGCGTGCGTTCATTTAATACAAAATGCAAAACTTATGCATGGTAATGATCCTTAAAGCCTGCTGCTTCTCATACTGGGCCACAAAAAGCCGCATCTTTTTTGGTTTGGCGGTGATCTTATCATTTGTCATCATATTGCAATCGCAGTTTTTTACTAAAAAATATTTGCTTTCGTTTCACCTACAGCAGTCTACACAGTGTGTGCCCGTTAGTGCACCATACCATAGCATTCCCTAACCATTTCTGAGCCACGCCGTGAAAGAGTTAAGGCGCTAGCACAGGGCAGACCGGCGCTATTGAAGTTTTTGTCCGGCGCGGTCGGGTGTCGCGGTCGTGGCGGATTGCTTTCACCGCAGATTGCAATTTCGACATACGTTTAACTTTGACCTGCTATAAGTAGGTCAAATATTGACCTTCAGTCAAAAGTAATATGCTCACTCGCGAGATCTTGTCAAGAGCAATCCGTTGGTTTTTGTCGCGAGGCGCTAGGACACTTCGTTTAGGAACAGCAGAGGGATGCACCGACGAACCCCCGCTGTGGCCGCCCGCCCGCGGCGCGGCCGCCCGGGCCGACCACCGCGCCGCGGCACCCGACCGCAATGGACGAAAACTTTAGTAGCGCCGGTCAGCCCTGTGCTAGCGTCTTCATTCTTTCACAGTACGGCTCAGAAATGATTAGGGAATGCTATGGTATGGTGCACTAACGGGCACACACTGTGTAAACTGCTGTAGGTGAAACGAAAGCAAATATTTTTTAATACAAAACTGCGATTGCAACATGATGACAAATAGTTAGATCAACGCCAAACCAAAAGAGGTACGGCTTTTTGTGACCCTGCATTAGAAGCAGCAGACTTTGGGGATCATTGCCATGTATAATGTTTGCCATTTGTATGAAATGAACGCACGCTAGCGGCGTTTGAAGTTGCGAGTATCTGACAGTCATTTTCCGACATAGAAAATGTCACGACTCCTGACAATCATACACGAGGCCGGTTTTGACAAAAACGTGAAAATCATGTTTTTTTTAGACACTTCAAACATTTGCCTGTCTGGCCATCTTACGATTTCTTCGATTAGGTGAACTTAAAATTTGGGCCTTTTCGGTATTTATGGCCACTCGTGAACCCCATTTGCATCACTGTGGGACGCTCGGTTGCTAGGAATGGCGTCATCAGTAGCAAAATGCCGATGCCAGATGAAGATTTGGTGGGGGCTGGCAAAACTTGACTCCGGCCCTCGTGCTCCGCACTCGGGCCTCCGTCAATTTTGCAAACCTCGTTTCCAAATAATTTCGTCGGCCCGGTCAGTAATATATATTCACTGCCCTTTATCATATGCGGAGATTTGAACGTGCACATGTCTAGGGAGGATACCGACAATATTCGTTTCCGGGACACTGAGTCGTGCAGGACTGTGTAGGAGATAATGCGTAATTTGGACCTGATTGATGCATGGCGTAGTCTAAATCCGGATAAAAAGATGTTTACATGGCGAAGATATCACCTATGGTGAAGTTAGATAAATATAGTAGTCTGATGCTCATGAGTAAGCTATATGAAATGTATATTTTAGAGAAGAGTTGTATAATATTTCGAGCACGGCTCGTCTTCAGATACATAGGCCGAATGACACATAAAACACGACAAGAAACGACGTCGACATAGGATAGAAAACAACAATCAAACGCGTGGAACGTGATAAAACACTATAACAGGCGTGACAAAATATCTCGGAGCTTTACATCAGGAAAGATGGTGATAAATGTGCAGTAATTTTAAAAATAAAAATTCAGCACAATCATACATATTGTGTTGAATTATACAATCATACAAATATACAATGTGGTGTAGACTAGACAGTTAGTGTGTACGTGTATAGGATGAGTATGGTACAGGGTTTAGCAGACGCCAAGACAAAGTATTTTTGTTAAGAGCTGGATTTCGGTTCCTGATTTCGATAGACTCTGTGATCCTTAGATTTGCCTCATCTTTGCAGGTGTGGAGGATGCCTATACTAAAGTCACCATTGCCTATGTGTATGGTCGAGTGTTCAAAAAGTACATGATCCCCCAAGTCTGTGCCTCGCCTACTGTTTCGAGCGTCCCCAAGATGTTCCATGAATCTGGTGCGAATCATTCTTCGTGTTTTACCGATATACGTTTTACTACAAATTTTGCACGTTATTTGATAAACTACGTTTTTGGTGTGACATTTTCCAGGAATACCAGCATCGCAGGTGTGACAAGATTTCCTATTACCCCTGGGGCAGAGTGGGGGCTCTAGAGCTGATCGTATCAGTTTGCTGGCAAGCGTTGGGCCGCTTCGCCATGCTACCCGCACAGCCAGATCAGATGAGCGAGCCGCTGCGTTAACCCTACGTGTAAGAACTTCATCTATGTATGGAAGGGAAAGGAAAGTAACCTCCGCGTGTTTCTTAAAGCTAGCTTTTCTCGGGCCGTACCTTATAGAGTTCTGTATGTTTTTAATGAGCTTAGAGGGATATCCGTTCTGCAGAAATAGGTTCTCAATTTTCTTCAAACCTCGCCCTTGAGCTGCGCTGTCTGACCCGAGACGTACGGCTCTAAGAGATTGTGAATGGATCAGGGAACGTTTCGTTTGCATTGGGTGATTTGACTCAAACTGTAGGATGATGGGAGGTGCCATGGGTTTTATATATAGCTCAGTTATGTAACTACCTGATTCCTTAATGGTGATAAGGGTGTCTAAAAAGGCAATCTCACTGGATGGGGTGTTGTCTGTCCTGTCAATGCTAAAACGTAGGGCTGGGTGAAAGCTGTTTATAAAATCGAAATATTGGTTGAGTAATAGTGATCCATGGGTCCATATGCCGAAGATATCATCGATGTATCTTAGGTATATGGCAGGCTGATGTGTTTCCGTGCTTAGCATCAATGACTCCACAGCATTCATAAAAAGAATTGCAAGTGGTGGTGCAATACGACTACCCATCGCGATTCCTTTGGATTGCTTGTAAATGTCTTTGCCGAAGCGAACATAATTGTTGTTTAGGCAGTGTTCAAGGAGATGCTGAATGTCTGGTATTGTAAGTCCATAGAGGTCTGTTCGTGAGAATTGTGGTCGTTTACTCTGACCCAGCACGGCAGACCGAAGTGTTCATGTAATCGTCCAGTTCACTAAGAATTGCGTAGCTGATCGTATCGTTCATTAACCGGAGGACCAAAAGAGTTCTTTGATGAATGTCTATTTCTGGATTACTCGTCACACACTGCACCTCAATCGAATCGTACGACGCCGGCGCCGTTGCGCCGGCGGAGCCGCGCCGTCGTCGTCGTATCGCCGCGAACTGCCGAGCCGGCCGGCGGCGGCCGGCCCGGCGCGTTGGGGCCGGTCAGCACACATATGTGCTCCAGATGACCCCCCAGGCCCTGTAGAGGACCACGTGGACGGCGGGGCTCGGCCGTGCCCGCCGCGCGCTGCCGTCGCTGTGCGGCACCGTACGTTTTCTCTCGAACATGGCCGGCCCGAATTTTCGCGTCGCTCGCGGAAATTCTAAACGTAAGAGAGAAAACATTAACGAAACAACAAACAGCTGCTCGCAGGCAGCGTCTCCGTCCGTATCGTACAGCAATAAACGAACGCTAAAGCTAAGGCTGTAAACTACATCGGTTGCGCCGCGCGTCGGTCCCAATCTAAGGCTGCTACACTCTAAGGCCCTAAACTGCTAATCGCACAGACCGACCGGCCGAATGACCCGGGAGGGGCACTATGACAGTGTGAACGCGTAGCACTGTCGAACGGCTCACAGCTGTTAGCTAATGGCTAATCACCAAACACAAATGACCATTCGCAGCGGACAGAATGAGCGGCTCACTCTCATGCGCACACACACACAAACGCGTACACCGCGAATGACGGGCGCAGGAAACACTAATAGATGTCCAGACTACGACACTGCTCGGCGGCGGCACACGGTGGTCGTAAAAGACTCACTAGCCGCCCCACTCGCGCACACATTATCCCTCTGAGTCCATTTACTGTCCGTCACCATCGCACTCGAGACGGCAGAGACGAGAGACCGGCCGCCTATAGCGTCCAGTGGCAGTGGCCACTTCAACCACCCGCACTCGGCCGTCGGCGCCAGGGAACACGTTCACCACTCGCCCCACAGGCCAGTGTCCGCGGGGCAGATTGTCGTCTGTCACCAGCACTAGCTCCCCGAGCTGCACGTCAGCCGTGTCTGCGCGCCATTTCACCCGCGTGGTGAGTGTCGGGAGGTATTCCCGTCGCCAGCGCCGCCAGATGTGGTCGATTAACACCTGGGTGTGCTTCCAGCGCCGTCGGCCGCACAGGTCACCGTCGACGAACACACCGGGCGGCAGCTGGGGAGACGCGCGACCGATCAGGAAGTGATTGGGGGTGAGTGGCTGGTAGTCGCCCGGGTCGGTGCTGATGTAGGTCAGCGGACGGCCGTTCAGGAGCCCTTCCACCTCGGTGACGACCGTTCGAAGCGTCTCATCGTCCACGGCTCGGTCTCCCAACACAGTCGTCAGTGCGCGTTTGGCGGACCGGACCAGTCGCTCAAACACGCCACCAAAGTGCGGTGCTCCTGGTGGGTTGAACCGCCACTCAACTCCTTCTTGAGACAGCGTGTCCGCTATCTTTGTCTGGTTCCACTGTTGCAGTGCCTGCCGCAGTTCCCGCTCACCAGCACGGAAGTTTGTGCCATTGTCCGAGCACACGAGGCTGACGTTGCCCCGTCTCGCCATCATTCGTCGCATGGCCATGATGAACGAGTCGGTGTCCAGTGAGTGCGCCAGTTCGATATGAACTGCTCGGGTAGACAGGCAGGTGAACAGGCAGCCGTATCTCTTTTCTCGTTTGCGATGTTTCTTCACCGTCAGGGGGCCGAAAAAATCCACTCCTACACGAGCGAAGACCGGGGCCGGCTCGCCCACTCGGAAGGCTGGTAGGTCACCCATCAGCGGTGGCGCTGGCCGGGCTGACCGTTTCCGGCACAGCATGCAGGCACGTGTGTACCGCTTCACTGCAGCTCTGCCACAGATGACCCAGAACTGCTGCCGCAGGTGAGTCAGCACGTGTTCAGCACCGGAATGGGCGAGCTTCTTGTGTCGGTCGGTGATGATCAGCCGAGTGATGTCTCCGCGTGCAGGTAGTATCACCTGGTGCTTGACCTCGAAGTCCATCTGGGCGTGGCGCAGCCGGCCCCCGACTCTCAGTAGGCCGGTCGAGTCCAGGAAGGGTGTCAGCTGATGCAGTCGGCTGTTCGATGGGAGCCGCCTTCCGTGCTGGAGAGCTGCAACTTCATCGCCGAACTGCTCGGCCTGTGTGCTGAGCAGCCAGACACGCTCAGCTTCTCTCAGCTCTTCAGCAGTCAGCGGTCCCGTCCGCCGATCAGCTGCTGCTCGGCTGCGGCTGTTGTGAGCGAAGCGGCGCACCCACGCTGTCACACGCAGCAGCCTGAGCCATGATGAGAACCGGCTGGGGTTTATGGCCGGCTCAGCTCCCCCAGTGGCGCAGGCTATTACCCTCATTTCGGCCGTTTCCTCGTCTCTCGGGTGCTCCGTCGTGCGGGGCGGCGCGGCGGGCCAGTCCTGGTGACGGCGTCGCAGGAAGGCCGGACCTTGAACCCACGCGCCGCCGGGCGCCAGCTCCGTCACCGAGCAGCCTCGGCTGCATATGTCCGCCGGGTTCAGTGGCCCTGGCACGTGTCGCCATTGAGTCACGTCTGACGCATCCTGGATCTCGGCGATGCGGTTTGCGACGAAGGTGTTAAACCGCCTGCTCTCGCTGTTGATCCACTGGAGCACGGTGGACGAGTCGCTCCAGAAGACGGTCTCGTTGATGGCCATATCATGCTCTGCCTTGATGGTGTCAGCCATGCGGACGGCCATGACAGCGGCCTGTAGCTCCAGTCGAGGTATGCTGAGCTGTTTGATGGGTGCGACTCGCACCTTGGACATCACGAAGCTGCAGTAGCCGGTGCCATCCTCGAGCTCGAACCGCAGATACGCCACCACACCGAACGCAAGCTCAGAGGCGTCACCGAACACGTGCAGCTGACAGTTTACGATCGCTCTGTCGTCAGGGCGATAACAGCGGCCCACTCGCACGCAGTCCGTGTCGTTCAGCTCCCGCTGCCAGCTGTGCCACTGAGCGAGGAGTTCACTGTCGCTGATGGCCTCGTCCCAGTCCCATCCGCCGAGCCAGATCCTTTGGATGAGACATTTCGCACGGACAATGAACGGAGCCAACATGCCCAGCGGGTCGAACACTGCTGACGTGATGCTCAGGATGGAACGCTTGGTGTTCCCACTGTCGACTTTCTTGACCTTGAACCTGAATTGGTCATCCTGAGCGCACCAGTGAACGCCCAGCGTCTTCATCCATCTGTTCTCACCGGTCAGGTCAAGGTCGCGTGACTCCTCACACTTGTCCTCAGGCGCCAGGTCCTTCAGCACCACGTCTGACGAGCTCGTCCATTTTGTCAGGTGGAAGCCGCCGGCGCTCAGCAGAGAGTTGAGCGAGTTGACCAGCTCCCGTCCCTCTCTCTCGGTGTCGACGGAGTCCAGGTAGTCGTCCATGTAGAAGCGGCTGACGATCTTGTCGGCCGCCCGAGGGTGTTTATCTCTGCCGTCTTCTGCGCACCGTCGCAGCACGTAGGTGGCCGTGCTTGGTGATGACTTTGCACCAAAGATGACCACGTTCATTTGATACGTCTCTGGCTTCTTCGTCATGTCCATATCACGCCAGAGAAACTGCTGTGCCTGTCGGTCCTCAGCACGGACGGCTATCTGGTGAAACATCTGTTTCACATCAGACGCGATCGGCACGCGGCCCTGTCGGAACCTCATGAGCACACCGGCGAGTGAGTTCAGATTGTTGGGTCCAGTGATGAGATTGTCGTTCAGTGACGTGCCACCACACCTCGCCGCCGCGTCGAACACGACACGCACCTTCCCTGGCTTGTTGGGGTTTTGAACGGCGTGGTGGGGCAGATACCACGTCCGCCCGTGCGTGCGCTGCTCTCCGCTGACCTTGCTGGCGTGACCTTGGGTGATGTAGTCGTTCATCGTGTCTCGATACGACCGACAGAGGTCAGGGTCTCGGTCCAGGCGTCTCTCCACCGCCTTCAGACGCGTAAGAGCAGTCTGACGGTTGTCTGGGAGTTGCACCTCGTCATCACGCCACAGGAGACCGGTCTCGTATCGGTCGCCAGTCTTTCTCGTGACGCTCTCCAGAATGGACATGGCTCTCTGATCTGCTTTCGAGTGCAGTTGTGCACCTTCGTATTTTGTACCGAAAGCCTCGGTCGTCCAGAACAGCTTTACTTGATTCTGAAGTTCGATGAGCGCACTCCTCTCGTCACTGACACGTACATGGTGCACAGCGTGCTCACCTTGTTCATACATGGAACGCCCCGGCACTCGCCCGGTCACTGACCATCCCAGCACGGTTTTTACCGCGCACGGCGTCCCCGGCGGCCCTTCAATCACTTCCCGTGGCACAATTAGTTCGATGGCGTCCGTCCCCAGGAGCACCTCCACCGGGTCGCGGGTGGCGCTGGGGAGATCCAGGTCGGCCAGGTGCGGCCATTCCTCCTTTGCCACCGTGCAGTCCATGACCTTGGCTGACACGTTTAACGTCGGCGTCGTTTGGGCGTTTTGTATGCAGTGCGCCTTGCCGTCGCCGCCCACAGCCTCAACAGCAAACGATACGCGCCGTGACTGCATCGTTTGGTTGCCGTTCAGAGTGCTCAGCAACAATTTGCCCGCGGGCCCCGAGATGCCGAGCCGGTCACACAGGCCGTCGGTGACCAGTGTGACCTGGCTTCCTAAGTCCAATAGCGCGTTTGTGGTGCGGCTACCTGCCGGACCATTCACGGTGATGGGTACCACCTGCAGCAGAATATGACCGCGAGGTTCGACCGACGCTGTGCCGACGTGTTTGGTGGATGACGGCGTGCCACCAGCGTTATCACTCCGCGGAAACACTCGTCTGCCGTTGTGCAACAGCGCGTGATGACGCCTGCTGCAGTGCTCCGCGTCACATCGTGCATCACTGGGACACGTAGCGCTGATGTGATCGCGGCCCAGGCAGTTGAAACACAGTCTGTTTCTGCCGACAAACTCTGCCCTTTCACTCACAGTCAACGCGAGAAATTTGTCACAGCGCTGGAGCTGGTGTGTTTGCTGACACATGGCACAGCCGGCGCTGTTCCCGTCCGCTGATGGTTTTATGGCCGCCGTCCTCCCCCGCTTTACAGCCGCCGGCGTGGGCCGCGCCGACGTGGTGGTAAACACGCGTCTCGGGCGGCACTCAGCGTCGTTAGCCTCGACCTTCGGCGGCTGCTTGGTGGTCACGTTCAAGGCCAACCGACCAGCTGACACATGACGGCGAAGCCATTCGTCGAGATCGACGAGCGTCGGACGAGTGATGCCGTTTTCCACCATGTGCTCGCCCCACCTCCAGGCGAGGGAGGCTGGTAGCTTCCCAGTCACAGTGGTGACATTCGTGGCGGCAGCGAGGTCGTGCTCGTAGTGCAAACACTGTAGGACGCTCACCGCGGTGTGGAGCTCACGAGATAGCTCTGTCAGCGCTGACAGGTCGCCATCTTTCACCGGCCGCGCTGTGAGCAGTCTCTTCATCGTGGCGTGTATCACACGGGACGGGTCACCAAACTCTCGTTCCAGCTCACCCAGGGCGGTGCTGTAGAGACTGGCGTCGCAGAGCATGCCGCGCACAGACTCTCTCGCCGGTCCCGTCAGGTGAGTCTGCAGGTAGGTCAGCCGTTCTACGTCGGTGAGGTCGGCGCGGTCGTGCACTAGCGCCTTGAAGAGGGCTATCCACCGCGGCCACTCGATGGCAGAGCCGCCGAACTTCTCCAGCGTGATGCGCGGCAGATGTGGGACCGCTCTGGTGTCGTCACGGGACGGGTGCTGCAGCCGCACCGCAGGTGGAGGCAGGGTGCCGACAGGAGCCGTATCCACTGGCGGCACATGCAGCTGAGATTGAGCCAGCCACTGTCGGGTGCGCGTGACTGACTCGTCCGTCTGTCGAGACACGTCCACCGGTGCCGGGGGCTCAGTTGCAACCACCGGTAGTCTGGCGACGGATGGTGCAGCGGAAGAACGAGGGTGCTGCGAACCCCGCTCCTCCTGCTCCAGCAGCTCCAGCTCCAGCTGACGGTATTCAGCTTCATCCATCGCCGCCTGAGCTTGCAGCGCTGCCTGCGCCTCCGCCTGCTCCGCCTGCCGCCGGGACTGCTCTGCCTGTTGTCGGGCTTGCTCCGCCTGCGCCTCCGCCTGACGCCGGGCCAGCTCAGCCTTGGCGGCGGCGGCGCGCTGGACCTGTTCCGCCTGGAGCTTGCTTAGCGCAGCTCGGCGGCGGGCTTCACTGAGGCCAGAGGACGCCGTACTGAAGCTCGCCTCACTCCTCGTGTGATATGAGCTCCGGCGACCTTGATGCGATTTTGCATCACTGTCGTGTCGTGACCGTTTGTCAGACATTGTACTCACAGCTCACAACACCGCGTCGTCACTGTAAATCCATCACACTAGTTCACTGATATCCGGCCCGGAGGACCAAAATGTTCGTGAGAATTGTGGTCGTTTACTCTGACCCAGCACGGCAGACCGAAGTGTTCATGTAATCGTCCAGTTCACTAAGAATTGCGTAGCTGATCGTATCGTTCATTAACCGGAGGACCAAAAGAGTTCTTTGATGAATGTCTATTTCTGGATTACTCGTCACACACTGCACCTCAATCGAATCGTACGACGCCGGCGCCGTTGCGCCGGCGGAGCCGCGCCGTCGTCGTCGTATCGCCGCGAACTGCCGAGCCGGCCGGCGGCGGCCGGCCCGGCGCGTTGGGGCCGGTCAGCACACATATGTGCTCCAGATGACCCCCCAGGCCCTGTAGAGGACCACGTGGACGGCGGGGCTCGGCCGTGCCCGCCGCGCGCTGCCGTCGCTGTGCGGCACCGTACGTTTTCTCTCGAACAAGGTCTATCTTGGATTGATGAGTTTGGATCATGCGTATGGTGGACGCAATCGCTTCTGCAGTGGGGATGTTTCCATACAAATTATTCACATCTACCGTGAATGCAATGGAGCCTGGTGGAAATCCAGTGGGGAACTGCCTTTTCAAACCATCTAGAAACTCGTACGTGTTGCTGAGGTGGGCAGGGACAAAGATCAGAAGCTGGGTGATAATACGCTCTAGAAACCAGGAGAGTTTATCGAGGGGGTCTCCGCATGCTGATACGATAGGTCTCATGGGTGTATCGGGTTTGTGAGTCTTGGGTAGCCCATAGAGCTCAGCCGTGCGGGATTCGTTGGGTTTTATCGCGTAAATGAATTTGTCTGGGAGTTTTCCCTTGAGCGTGCTTTGGATGACCTCACATGTTGTTTTATCAAGCTGTTTGGTGGGATTTTTTTTCCACCGGCTCATAGTCTTTCACAATAGCTTCTGTTTTGTGTATGTACTCAGACTTTGTCATAAGTACTAAACCTTTGCACTTATCAGATCTTTTGATAATAAGGCCGTCATCTTTTTTGAGTTCTGCCAATGATGTCAAGTCAGTTTTAGAATGGTTTCCTCCCTTGGGTTGGCTATGCTTGCTATACAGTCCCATGATCTTACTTTTCAACCTTTTCAGAGCGTGCTCTGTGACGCCCTGCACGCCCTGAAAAGGTTGAAAAGTAAGATTATGGGACTGTATAGCACTATAGGACTATGAGCCGGTGGAAAAAAAATCCCACCAAACAGCTTGATAAAACAACATGTGAGGTCATCCAAAGCACGCTCAAGGGAAAACTCCCAGACAAATTCATTCACGCGATAAAACCCAACGAATCCCGCACGGCTGAGCTCTATGGGCTACCCAAGACTCACAAACCCGATACACCCATGAGACCTATCGTATCAGCATGCGGAGACCCCCTCGATAAACTCTCCTGGTTTCTAGAGCGTATTATCACCCAGCTTCTGATCTTTGTCCCTGCCCACCTCAGCAACACGTACGAGTTTCTAGATGGTTTGAAAAGGCAGTTCCCCACTGGATTTCCACCAGGCTCCATTGCATTCACGGTAGATGTGAATAATTTGTATGGAAACATCCCCACTGCAGAAGCGATTGCGTCCACCATACGCATGATCCAAACTCATCAATCCAAGATAGACCTCTATGGACTTACAATACCAGACATTCAGCATCTCCTTGAACACTGCCTAAACAACAATTATGTTCGCTTCGGCAAAGACATTTACAAGCAATCCAAAGGAATCGCGATGGGTAGTCGTATTGCACCACCACTTGCAATTCTTTTTATGAATGCTGTGGAGTCATTGATGCTAAGCACGGAAACACATCAGCCTGCCATATACCTAAGATACATCGATGATATCTTCGGCATATGGACCCATGGATCACTATCAACCAATATTTCGATTTTATAAACAGCTTTCACCCAGCCCTACGTTTTAGCATTGACAGGACAGACAACACCCCATCCAGTGAGATTGCCTTTTTAGACACCCTTATCACCATTAAGGAATCAGGTAGTTACATAACTGAGCTATATATAAAACCCATGGCACCTCCCATCATCCTACAGTTTGAGTCAAATCACCCAATGCAAACGAAACGTTCCCTGATCCATTCACAATCTCTTAGAGCCGTACGTCTCGGGTCAGACACCGCAGCTCAAGGGCGAGGTTTGAAGAAAATTGAGAACCTATTTCTGCAGAACGGATATCCCTCTAAGCTCATTAAAAACATACAGAACTCTATAAGGTACGGCCCGAGAAAAGCTAGCTTTAAGAAACACGCGGAGGTTACTTTCCTTTCCCTTCCATACATAGATGAAGTTCTTACACGTAGGGTTAACGCAGAGGCTCGCTCATCTGATCTGGCTGTGCGGGTAGCATGGCGAAGCGGCCCAACGCTTGCCAGCAAACTGATACGATCAGCTCTAGAGCCCCCACTCTGCCCCAGGGGTAATAGGAAATCTTGTCACACCTGCGATGCTGGTATTCCTGGAAAATGTCACACCAAAAACGTAGTTTATCAAATAACGTGCAAAATTTGTAGTAAAACGTATATCGGTAAAACACGAAGAATGATTCGCACCAGATTCATGGAACATCTTGGGGACGCTCGAAACAGTAGGCGAGGCACAGACTTGGGGGATCATGTACTTTTTGAACACTCGACCATACACATAGGCAATGGTGACTTTAGTATAGGCATCCTCCACACCTGCAAAGATGAGGCAAATCTAAGGATCACAGAGTCTATCGAAATCAGGAACCGAAATCCAGCTCTTAACAAAAATACTTTGTCTTGGCGTCTGCTAAACCCTGTACCATACTCATCCTATACACGTACACACTAACTGTCTAGTCTACACCACATTGTATATTTGTATGATTGTATAATTCAACACAATATGTATGATTGTGCTGAATTTTTATTTTTAAAATTACTGCACATTTATCACCATCTTTCCTGATGTAAAGCTCCGAGATATTTTGTCACGCCTGTTATAGTGTTTTATCACGTTCCACGCGTTTGATTGTTGTTTTCTATCCTATGTCGACGTCGTTTCTTGTCGTGTTTTATGTGTCATTCGGCCTATGTATCTGAAGACGAGCCGTGCTCGAAATATTATACAACTCTTCTCTAAAATATACATTTCATATAGCTTACTCATGAGCATCAGACTACTATATTTATCTAACTTCACCATAATCTTAATCATGCTCAGTTACAGCATTCAATTCCTTAAAAGATATCACCTCCCGCAACAGAGCAGAATTGATTACTTTTTAATAAGTGAAGTATTGTTACAGACCCAAAACGTTACCAGAATTGCTATTGAGCCGGGGGTTAAAAGTGACCATAGCATTATCAGCTTGTCGGTTATGGTGAACGCTGGTAAGAAGGGACCTGGCCTCTGGCGATTCAATAGCTCATTACTTGAGGATGAATATCTGAACGGTCAAATTAAACGAGAAATTATCACAGCGTCGAAGAGTGAACGAGAGATGAAAACATAGATAATTCGGACTTGCTTTTAGAAGTATTGCTAAGCAATGTACGAGTGCATTGCATTCGTAGAAGCTCACAGCTCGCAAAAGAAAGGAGGAAACAGGAAAAGGAATTAGAAAGTAGGGTGTTGCAATTAGAAATTGAGCTTTCAGTCTCTAACGGTAATCAAGCGGCATTCGAACAGTACTATGAAGCAAAAAACGAGCTAGATGACTATAAAATGAAGGCAGCTGAGAGAGCCCTGATTTACTGCAAAGCGAAGTGGCTCGAACAAGGTGAAAAGCCTACGAGATATTTTCTTAATTTGGAGAAGAAGAGAAATACAGATAGGGTTATCTACATGCTTGCTGCCAGTGGTAACAGATATATAACGGGAGATAAGGAGATATTACAACGGTGCAAAGATTTTTATGAAAAACTGCACACTTCATCAAACGATTTGGAAGAAGTAGCGTCATTTATGCTCAATGCTGAAATCCCTAGACTCAGTGAAACTAGTCGTAAACGATGTGAGGGAATGATAACGAACGCGGAGTGTCACGATGCACTGAAAAATATGGGTGCAAATAAATCACCATCAGTATCGGGATTCAGCAAGGAATTCATATCATTCTTCTGGGAGGAAATTGGAGATATTATCGTTGAATATATCAATAGCGCATATAGCTCGGGCAAGCTGTTCATAACACAACGTAGGGGTGTGTTGACCCTTATCCCAAAGGCTGGGGACCAAAAGGAGTTAAAGAACAAGCGCCCGATTTGCCTATTAGACGTTATCTATAAAATAATCGCGAAGGTCCTGGCAAACAGACTAAGTTCAGTGATTCAAGACATCATTAACTACGATCAAACGGGGTTTATAAGAGGACGGTGCATTCAAGACAATTTAAGAACGATTCAAGATGTGATAGAGTATGCTGAACAAATGGAGATGCCGGGCTAATATGTGCGTTAGATTTTAAATCTGCTTTCAATAGCGTTGAGCATAGATTCATTTTTTCATACGTTAAGGCTGTTTGGTTTTGGAGATTCTTTTGTGAAATGGATTAAGCTGTTATATAATGATACTGAATTAGCCGTAATAAACAATGGCTACACGTCAGACTGGTTCAAGCCTGAAAGAGGGATAATGCAGGGTTGTCCAATATCCGGCATGCTATTCAACCTAGCTGTTGAATTGCTCGCTATTCAGATTCGAAGTTCCGAACATATAAAAGGCATGAATATCGGAGATCAGGTTGTTAAAATTTCGCAATACGCAGATGACGCTACCGTTTTCGTCCAGGATAAGGCTTCAGTTTAAAGAACTGATGAACGTATTGCAGAAGTTCGCCTTAGTGTCGGGTCTTCAACTAAATGTGAATAAGTCGAAGGTGATGTGGATTGGCAGCGAACGACTACGTTTGGACAGTGTGCATGGCATACCTGCAGTCAAGCGTCTCAAAATTCTAGGATTATTTTACAGTGCTACGGAAGATTGTCAGGCAGATAATTTGAGACCGGCGCTGGATAGCATTAAAAACACCATTAACGTCTGGCAACAGCGTTGCCTAAGTATAAAGGGTAGAATTACGGTCGCCAAGAGTTTAATCATTTCAAAATTCATATACACCATGCCCTGTGTGTCAATCGAGAGGTCTCAGTTACAGCAAATTCAAGCACACATCATGAAGTTCCTGTGGCGAGGCAGACCACCAAAAGTGTCGGCTAAATCTCTGTGTCAGAATATAATCGATGGAGGGCTAGGTGCGATTGATGTATGTCTGCTGTATGACAGTATGAAGGCCAATTGGGCGAAGAAAATGACAGCGGATGTATCATGGGCTAAAATGTTACGAGATAGGTGTAGTAAATATGATATGTGCGACCTTCTAAATTCAAGATTTCAAGTGACCGATTTAGTCCAGCTCGGTATTCCTGAATTTTATGTGCAAGTTCTTTCATCATTCAGACGCATTAATGTGTTAGAGCCACCGGCTACAGCTGCTCAAATAAGGAAAGAGTATCTCTGGTTGAATGAGTATATTAAACGTGATGGACGGTCAGTTCTTGAGGAGAGAATGTATAAATGTGGAATTAGACATATCGGAGATTTGATGAATTTCCTGTGAAAATGAATTTGACAAATGAATTTGATTGGAATACAAGTAGACACCCACCATACAATGCATTCCCATGTGTTGCGGTTAGGGTGCTACTGCACGTGCGCACGTGCAGGGGGCGCTTCCAGATCTCGAGAACCGCTGGGCCGATTGCGCTCAAAGTTGGTACACCGCTAGCGACCGGTTTGAAGGGTGCTTTGCACAAGCCCGTTGGAACTACCCTCTCGCCCTTGCGCACGTGCAGGGCTCACTACCTCGCTCGCTCGTTCTTCGCCCAAAAGGCGTTTTGCTGGTTATTACAGTAAAAAGGTTCTTCATTAAAACAACTCAGTAGAGGGGAGGAGGGGAGTCCATTGTCCACTCCAACCCTCCCGCGGCCCGGCACGGGTTAAACAAGTTGTGCTCTGGAGGTTAGCCGTTGATGTTAGGTCAAGTCTGAGAACTTTATAGGAACGTTGAAGAGCTATCGAATGCGCTTTTTTCGCGGTGCTGTCGTTCTATTCTTCTCCGAGTTGTGCGCCAGTTTGTCAATAGATGTTGAAACAGACATTTCACCCACATTTTACCTTTGATGACCTCTGGTCACCTGATATTTGACATTTGACTTGACCTAGCCAAAGTACGGTTAACCAACTAACCCAAGTAGTTTTTGACACTCTTTCGAATACCGCTTACCGCGTGTCGCTACGTGGCCCAGTAGCCAAGTTATAGGGGTCGGGAGGGGGGTTCAAACAACCTCAGCCCGGCGCCGGTTAAGGGAAAGCACTAGGGTGAAGTCGTATAAGTCGTAGAAGTCGTGAAGTCGCCGCCAAATTTGGCAGAGCCTATGAGGCTATCTTTTTACATATGACCTGAAAATTTCAAGTCCGGGTGATCTTGGGTCAGGTCACCAGGTCAGAAAAACCGGTACAAAGTCATGGTCAAATTTCAATTTTCTTTTTGCACCTGTCCAACTCACAGTTTTGGACTGATTTCCTTCAAACTTTCAGGATGTGCTAAGTTCACCGAGTTGTATAACATATAGTTCGGGTTTTTTGAGGTCACTGACGTGAGGTCAGTTAGAGGTCATTACGTCGTAATGTTAAGCCTATGGGAAAATACTAAATTCGGAAAATACTGGAGATATCCGCTTCGTTCCATCACTTTTGTGCCTTGAAACCATAGTAATTAACAGCAGGTCACTTGGTGCTTCTTTGTTTGGTGTACTTATCCATGGGTTAGGTCAAATGAGGTCAACTGAGGTCAAATGACGTTTTTGCCAATAACTTGGCACATAATGACGCTAGAGCTTAAAAATGGTGTCATTGTGTTCCTGGTGATCAGCCAAATCGAATGATATGCGATATGATGCAATTTGGTTAACTTGAGCTTAAAACTTTAAGTACACTTAATCAAACAAAAAGTATACCAGTATAACGCCTTTTGGGGCGACTAACGGAGCGAGCGAGAGGGTGGGCCTTGCACGTGCGAAATTGCGAGGGGGTACTTCCAACTGACTTGTGCACGGCACCCTACTAACCGGTCTCTAGCGATGTGCCAAATTTGGGCACAATCGGCCCAGCCGTTCTCGAGATCTGGAAGCGGCACCCTGCACGTGCGCACGTGCAAAATGGGTCCCAACTGACTTGTGCACGGCACCCTACTAACCGGTCCCTAACTGTGTACCAAATTTGAGCGCAATCGGTCGAGCCGTTCTCGAGATCTGGAAACGACCCCTGCACGTGCGCACGTGCAGCAGCACCCCAACTCTGGCACATGGATATGCAGTGCCTAGTGGGTGCCTACCTACATGCCAACTTTCAGCGCAATCGGCCAAGTAGTTACCGAGATATTGCAACAATTACAAAACTGACACCTCTTCGTTTTGCACGTGGCACGTGCATAAGGGGTCACCCACATGCATCGGGAATAGTCCAATACTTGGTAGAAGGAATGAAGCTACCCTACAAAAATTACCGCATGTAAATCGGTCAAGTGGTTGCTGAGATATAAGCCTCGCAAAAGCGTCCGCACGGCCGGCCGGCCGCTCATACTCAGAAATTTCCGTTATTCTACGTAAGACTCCGCTCGCTTCGCTCGCTCCGTAATCATTCGACGCGACTTGACGTGCTGAACTCACTGGTGCTTTTCTTTTTCTCTATCTTAATTAGATCAAAAGTTATAAGCGAAAAACTTTTGACCTGTTTTTAGCGAAATTTTTACATTTATACCCCCAAACCCCCCTAAATATTGACCTAGAGCAACCAAATTTGCACAGGGGCGAGAACTCCAGGGAGCCCACCTACCTACCAAATTTGGTGTTTCTAGGTGCCATACGAGCCAATCGCAAGGGGGGGGGGGGTCGCATCAACCCCCCCTGCCAGGCCGTGCTATGAAAAATGCCCTGCCGGGGCGAGGGTTAAAGTTCATTGAATTCGCCATCAACCCATGAGGCAACGATCCTTCAGCGTAAATGGAAGGGGTCTAAAACTGACGTTTTCTGAACCGCTGCTGTTGCGTACTCTTACCACATGGGGTGTGTAAGAGTAGGGGAAGGTGGGGTAAGACGGACCAGCTAAGGTTTGAGACCGCATATCTTGCTACACTGCTCTCGTAATTCATATTATTTAACGTCTTCGGAGTGCTCAATCCTTCCTCTGTTGATTTGTGTAAAGACTAAATTTCAAATTGAAGACATTTAGGTGGTGGATGCTCTTAAAGAGGGACATGTCAAAAACTCAGACAAGGAAAAACGTGGGGTAAGACGGACCACCCAGCAGTGCCTGCTATCCGTTCATGTGTGTTACACTTCTGCTCTGTACTCTTGTAAGAAAAAGTAACCAGAATGGTAAAATAACAAAATGAGCCTTTATTCTTTAGGTACTCATGTGTGATGGAAGTGCAGCTAAGCTGGGAACATGTGTGTTGATTGTCGTTTGGCATGAATGCATGCTAACTGAGGACTTGCATGCATGGCTCACATGCAACAAAGACTCCTTCCTGAAAAATTAGCTTACTTAAACTTGTGTCAATGTTTTGGAAAAGAACTTTCCATATGCAGGGTCACAGACTTCTCTATACATGGACTGTGCACTGATCTGGCCGAAGTAGCATAAGGGGCCCAAAAGTGAACCTAGTTTTAACTTATTAAGAACCCTGCAAACCTGGCAAAATTTAACATGGATATTGTTTGAAGTTTTATCTGTCTAGTAGGTACGCACACCATGCAGGTGGAGTACTCAAGCATATGAACACACACCTATGCAGCTTTTACTGTTCAAATGCTTAATATCAAAATCAGAAGATATTTAACTTGACTCTAGTACCCAAAAAGAAAAACATAAAATAAGTTTTGCAAATATATAAATCAAAAAATAATCAAGTCATGTGGTTCTAAAAAATGTACAATAAAAAGGGAGAATAACTCGTATTTAGAAGAATTTCGGGTACGCATCTGCCTCACAGTGCTCCATTGATGATATACCTACAAACAAACGTCACTGAGCGATATATTAATAATTTCATATTTCGTGGTCTTTATTGCCACTGCTTCAGCGAAATGCATTGTCACATTTGTCACATTTTCACAAAATTTCAAAATTGGCGATGGGAAGTACACATGCGTCATCAGTGTTCTAAAATTGGATTCTGGTTGGGTGTGACGATGATGACAAAAAAATCTAGGATGAGAAAAAAAGCAAGTGAAAACCAATATCATATTCACAAAAAAGGCGTAACGCTACGCTGGTTGATATTAAAAGAACATGCCATTCCTGACCTGATGGATGTGGGTAGGGCAAAGTCAATGCAAATTTGGAGGATGAAATAAAAAATGATAATCAGATCGTTACCAACAATAACAGGTATTAGCAGAGCAGACGTCACAACCAAACCTGACCGAACGGGAACCCTACCTACAACCTACAAACCTACAACCTATTACCTACCCTGCAAACCTACAACCTACAAACCTATGTAGTGTTTATTCCTGGTTGGAAAACTTTTGTTTGTGTGACGTCTGCTCTACAAATGCCCACTAATAAATATCTACAGAGGTCAAATTCCTGCATCAACAATGTTTCAATTTCCAACCATAATATGGATAGACTACCTGCGAGGTAACCCTACCCGCTCTGGACACGCCTAAGAGCTGGACTTTTTGATGACGTCTTCGGGTGACGTCATGTCGTGTGTGACGTTTCATGAGCAGGTAAGGAAAAGTCACCACCGCTGGCGAACATTGGTGCGGTAAATGGCAAACACAAATGCTGCGCAGAAAAGACAAATGTGTAACTTCAGACAACATTCGTTCGGACGACAATGTCAAGGCGAATCAAGAAGTTCTTCATGCGGTTGTTAGCTATCTGTCGTGCTATTTTAGTATGATTGTTATTAGCAGTTTATTTGTGAAATGTATTATCAAAATCAATGTTTATTGAACGCAGATTCAGTTTATTTTCAGATGTACCTAGGTACCCTTACACTTCACTCATCTCAAGCTGTTCAAACACCCTTGACAAAGTCGCTTGAGATGAAACGTTGGGTATAATTTATACTGTGTTTTCTCTGCATTATTAACATATTCATCATATATACAATATAAGGGCCACATGCTTTTTACAGGGAGACATGTCAGACAGCCCAGCAGGATGAGGCTTCGTCAAGCATCATTTTTAGCAAAGCTTTTCTTGCTTAAAATCCAGTCTGCAAAACATGGCAGGGCTTACACTTTGGCTTACACTTGACTCCCAGCTGTTGTGTCTTTGCTATGTGATGTTAAACATATAAAACATCTTACTATTCATGTATGCGCCATGACTCATGTAATCTTTTCACAGCCAAGACGCTCCTAAGGTACTGGGAATGTGGGGAGTGCAGCAGCATCAGTGCAGCACCGATGGTCGGATGCGACGGCTGTGATAAATGGTACCACTTCCGTTGTGCGGGACTGACTAAGGAGCCAGGTAAGCGCAAATGTTTTCTGTCTCAGTATTTTTGTTGCAGCTATAGTAATAAATGAAATATTTTCCGCACTGTTCAGCCAAACATGTATTTCAAACAATCTGCTTCCCAACCAAGGGCGTCGCCACGGGGGGGGGGGGACGGAGGGGATCTCGTCCCCTCTACTTTTTAAAATTTTAACATTACGCCTATGGCGTTGCATGGAAAGAATCGACTTGAAATGGTCCTCGTCCCCTCCAAAATGGTCAATGTCCCCTCCAGTCGTCGCACCGTGGCGTCGCCCCTGTTCCCAACTACACAAATTTAGTCAAACAATGTGCCAATATGGAATTTTCAGGTTCAGTTGAATGAAATAGGAATAATGGTAATTGTAGATTACATATACCTGCAAGAGAGGAAAACAGAATACATTGTATTGCTTGTCCTTCACCGATACTGTTATTTTTCCATTTTTAGAAACACCGACATGGCGATGCAGGTGGTACTGCCTGGTGAGGCCGCGGTCTCCGGAATCGCCTGCAGACGAAGTCACCTGGCGTCCATCTGCACATCACTTGCAGCAGTGAGGCCTGCTGACAGCGTCTGGCAGTGTCGGCAACGTGCCAGACAGCTATCTGGAGTCCTGCTCACCGCAGGTCGCCGACAGGAGGGGCGACGCATCGTCTCCGAGGTCGCCTCAGCAGCAGTGCGACCCCAAGTGGCCGTCTTCTTAGGCTTCAACTAGATTGCGAACAACCTATACTGAGACAACGCTCATGACGTGTGATCCGGTACCGCTACCGCACTGCGTGCCTGTGCCCGCCGTGAGCCGCTAGTGCATGGGTTCGACCATGAGAATATGTGTTTATGTTGCTTTTACTATTGTTTATACGTTGAAGTGACGAATTGTTTATTTTTCGCAAGCCTCCGCTGTCCGGTTGCCTGCAGCTCCATGCAACGCCAGCTGTACTGTTGTTTTAATGTTGTCTCTCCGCTCAGCTGTACTGTTGCCTCTCCGCTCATAACAACCTATGCTTAGACAACGCCCATGACGTGTGATCCGGTACCGCTACCGCACTGCGTGCCTGTGCCCGCCGTGAGCCGCTAGTGCATGGGTTCGACCATGAGAATATGTGTTTATGTTGCTTTTTATACTATTGTTTATACGTTGAAGTGACGAATTGTTTATTTTTCGCAAGCCTCCGCTGTCCGGTTGCCTGCAGCTCCATGCAACGCCAGCTGTACTGTTGTTTTAATGTTGTCTCTCCGCTCAGCTGTACTGTTGCCTCTCCGCTCAGCTGTACTGTTGCCTCTCCGCTCATATATTACACCCTCTATATGAATGGCACTACTGATTGTCACACCCACTGTCCTTATTGTCCGTAGTGGTGTCTACGCCCATGTTAATACAGCGTGCAGAATCCAGATTCTATTGAGGAGAGTTGAGCCAAGTCACCATAGGCTCGGGAAGAGAGCAACGTGGAGGCCCACTGCCCCTTCCCCGGCCCCCACTGGGGGCGCCAGCCACCCCAACTTTTGACTGGATGTCAAGAGCGTCGCCACGAGGGGAACGAGTCGCCGGCCAGCCAAGGTAGCCAACGGCGTGTGAAGGTTGCCTGACCTCGAGGAAACTGAGATGGCACCAACAGAGGTTTTGTTAAGTAGGCGACCAAAATTCGAGCGGCAGCAACCTGGGCACCTTCACAGATAGCAGTGCCGCATATCAGGGCGCCTTCGACGTTGAGCTGGGCGCCGATCATCAGGACGCCGGGGGAATATGACCCAATATCCCCCGTAAATATGTGCCTCGGAAGGGAGACCCAACCATAAAACTGAAAGCTCGCCGTATTTTATCACTATTTTTCGAGCAGGTCCATAGATTTCCGTCCGTGAATGCCCCTAGAGGCATTCAATTTTTTGAATGCCTCTAGGGGCCAAAGTATAATATGTGGCGAAAAACAGACTTCTTCATTGGAATCAGCGTCCAAAACTGTACACATGGACCAGTTTTTATGAAAATCTAAGGGGATCCCCCTTCCCCAAAAAAACTTTGAATGCCTCTAGGGGCCAAAGTATAATATGTGGCGAAAAACAGACTTCACCGTTGGAATCAGCGTCCAAAACTGTACCCATGGACCAGTTTTTATGAAAATCTAAGGGGGTCCCCCTTCGCCCCAAAAAAAACTTTGAATGCCTCTAGGGGCCAAAGTATAATATGTGGCGAAAAACAGACTTCACCATTGGAATCAGCGTCCAAAATTGTAAACATGGACTAGTTTTTTATGAAAATCTAAGGGGGTCCCCCTTCCCCCAAAAAAACTTTGAATGCCTCTAGGGGCCAAAGTATAATATGTGGCGAAAAACAGCCTTCACCATTGGAATCAGCGTCCAAAACTGTACACATGGACCAGTTTAAATGAAAATCTAAGGGGGTCCCCCTTCGCCCCAAAAAAAAACTTTGAATGCCTCTATGGGCTAAAGTATAATATGTGGCGAAAAACAGACTTCACCATTGGAATCAGCGTCCAAAACTGTAACCATGAACCAGTTTTTATGAAAATCTAAGGGGGTCCCCCTTCGCCCCCAAAAACTTTGAATGCCTCTAGGGGCCAAAGTATAATATGTGGCGAAAAACAGACTCCACCATTGGAATCAGCGTCCAAAACTGTACCAATGGACCAGTTTTTATGAAAATCTAAGGGGGTCCCCCTTCGCCCCAAAAAAACTTTGAATGCCTCTAGGGGCCAAAGTATAATATGTGGCGAAAAACAGACTTCACCATTGGAATCAGCGTCCAAAATTGTACACATCATGGACCAGTTTTTATGAAAATCTAAGGGGGTCCCCCTTCCCCCAAAAAACTTTGAATGCCTCTAGGGGCCAAAGTATAATATGTGGCGAAAAACAGACTTCACCGTTGGAATCAGCGTCCAAAACTGTACACATGGACCAGTTTTTATGAAAATCTAAGGGGGTCCCCCTCCGCCCCAAAAAAACTTTGAATGCCTCTAGGGGCCAAAGTATAATATGTGGCGAAAAACAGACTTCACCATTGGAATCAGCGTCCAATACTGTACCCATGGACCAGTTTTTATGAAAATCTAAGGGGGTCCCCCTTCGCCCCAAAAAACTTTGAATGCCTCTAGGGGCCAAAGTATAATATGTGGCAAAAAATAGACTTCACCATTGGAATCAGCGTCCAAAACTGTACACATGGACCAGTTTTTATGAAAATCTAAGGGGGTCCCCCTTCGCCCCAAAAAAACTTTGAATGCCTCTAGGGGCAAAGTATAATATGTGGCGAAAAACAGACTTCACCATTGGAATCAGCGTCCAAAACTGTACCCATGGACCAGTTTTTATGAAAATCTAAGGGGGTCCCCCTTCGCCCTAAAAAAAACTTTGAATGCCTCTAGGGGCCAAAGTATATGTGGCGAAAAACAGACTTCACCATTGGAATCAGCGTCCAAAATTGTACACATGGACCAGTTTTTATGAAAATCTAAGGGGGTCCCCCCTTCGCCCCCAAAAAACTTTGAATGCCTCTAGGGGCCAAAGTATAATATGTGGCGAAAAACAGACTTCACCGTTGGAATCAGCGTCCAAAACTGTACACATGGACCAGTTTTTATGAAAATCTAAGGAGGTCCCCCTTCGCCCCCAAAAAACTTTGAATGCCTCTAGGGGCCAAAGTATAATATGTGGCGAAAAACAGACTTCACCATTGGAATCAGCGTCCAAAACTGTACCCATGGACCAGTTTTTATGAAAATCTAAGGGGGTCCGAATGTGATTCTGAAAGTGAATCTGAATCTGAGGCTGTCTTGACAGACGTCCTGTCGCCTACGACTCACGATGCAAAAATCGTATGCGACATCTTTGGATATTAACCCTCGCCCATGTAGGGGGGGTTTGGTGCAACCCCCCCTGAGGTTTTTCGGAAATAGTGCAAAAACGGCGGCGCGCAGCGCCGCCAAATTTTGGGTACCTTATGGGGCAAACCTTGCGCATCTTTTGATAAAAAAAAAATTTGACCGGGTCATGTCAGGTCACGGAGTTATGACGTCACAAAGGGAACAGCCTCCGGCCGGATTTTCACAAACTGAGTGCCAACGCCCGAGGTTTCCTGCCGGTGGTACGAACATCGGTTGATGGATCGTGATGAAACTTCCCATGCATGTTGGGGCAAGTATTGGCTATCATATGGTATAAGAAACTTGACCGGGTCAGGTCAGGTCACGGAGCTATGACGTCACAAGAGGAACAGCGTCCGGTACTATTTTTGAAAAGCGCCCGAACCACTATTTTGCTAATTCTTGTCACCTCGATGGGAATATGCAGCAATATTAGCTTCTATAGGGAGCAAATGGACCTCCCAAATCAAAAAATACAATCAGATTTCAAAAATTTAAATTTTGATTTTTCGAATTTCTGCCGCCGATTGTGACCTTGCCGACTTCCGGCGCTCCCAACGCGCCATTTTTAGAGCTAGGGAAACTAAATACATACCAAACGATAGAGAATTGATCAAGGAACACGATAGTGAAGGTTTCAAGTCGATATCTTCCACCGTTTTGCCGCAATCGCCGCGGAAAGTTGAAAAAGTCTATTTTTCCGAAAAATTTGACCTTTGACCGGTCAAAAGTAGGTCAAATGTTGACCTAGGACCAAAAAATATACCACCAATCGCGAGATCTCGGCGAGAGCAATCCGTTGGTCTTTTCCGCTAAGCTCTACGACGCTCCGTTTTCAAACGCCAAGGTGGGGGTCGCACCAACCCCCCCCCCCCTGCATGGGCGAAGGTGGCAGATCGCCGTTTACGGGCGAGGGTTAAAATTTATTAAAAAGCTAGGACCTTCCTAATCCCACCTACCAGCTTCATAGCATGTATTGGGCAGATCCGGGACTCCCGTATCTTTAATTTATTCCTAGAGATGTGCCAAGGTGTGCTTTCAGTCATCTTGGCTTTCCCCCGGCCGAAGGCTTCGTGTTTTAAAGACCTCTAGAAACTAATTGAAATGAATAATTGGCGGTAAGATTGCTGCAAAAGCATCAGACATTAATGCAAAATAAATCGTTACTGGTTTTATAACCTCATTTCGCGTATGAAACCAGCCAAAGTCCGCAGAGTTTTAGATTCATCCCTAGGGTGTGCCAGGGTGGCGTATCAATCATCTTGGACCTCTGCCCGACCCGACGCCTCAAGTTTTAAAGGCCTCTTTAAACTAATAACGTTAATAATTTGTGATGAAATTGATATAAGATGATCAGAAAAGAACGCAGAATAACTTGCTATTGGTCTCAAAACATTATTTTGCGTATGAAACCAGCCAAACCCCGCGGAGTTTTAGATTCATCCCTAGGGTGTGCGCAGGGTGGCTTTTCTCATCTTGGACCTCTGCCAGGCCCGACGCCTCGAGCTTCTAAGTCCTCTAGAAGCCATTGACGGACATAATTTGTGATGAAATTGATATTAGATGATCAGAAAAGAACGCAGAATAACTTCGTATTGGTCTCAAAACATTATTTTGCGTATGAAACCAGCCAAACCCCGCGGAGTTTTAGATTCATCCCTAGGGTGTGCGCAGGGTGGCTTTTCTCATCTTGGACCTCTGCCAGGCCCGACGCCTCGAGCTTCTAAGTCCTCTAGAAGCCATTGACGGACATAATTTGTGATGAAATTGGTGCAGTAGAATCAGAAATGAATGTAGAATAAGTTGGTATCTGTCTCATACCCCTATTTTGTAAATGGAAAAAGTTAGAGCCCACCAAGTTTTAAATTCATCCCTAGGGTGTGCGCAGGGTGTGCCCAGCTGACTGCGAGTCCAAAGATGAAAATTTTGTAGGCGTATCCTGCGCAGCTTAGTCAAAAGCGAATTGCGGAGGCAGTATTTAATTTGCGCAAGCAGCGGCCCATACGTTTTGCGTTGGCAGCAAACCACTAATCATAATTGTTATGTATATGCACAAGCATTTATCCAGAACACAAATCTAGGCACTTTGTCATGTTCTTACACATATAGTCAACAGTAGCCTCGTGTCACAACATGTTCCAGGCTCATGGAAACTAGCTCTCGTTCATCCGATTCAAAAGTCGTCCAAGTCCACAGACACAACTAACTACCGGCCCATCTCTATCTTACCCACAATAGCAAAGATAGTCGAACGTGTTGTCTACGAGCAACTGTTTTACTTCTTCACGGCTCATCACCTGTTCTCGTCAAATCAGCATGGTTTCAGGTCCTACCATTCGACTGACACAGCACTTTTATCTGTTACCGACCATGTGTTTACTGCCATGGACCGCAGCAAAATCACGCTTTTGTGCCTCATCGACTGTTCGAAGTGCTTTGATGTAATACCGCATGACTCTTTGCTCCGAAAACTTGAACTCTATGGGGTAGATACACGCTGGTTCACTAGTTATCTCGACGGCCACTACCAGCAAGTTCAAATACAGGATAACTTGGGTGGAAGCGTGACGTCAGCTGTGCTTCCGAACCACATTGGTACGTATCAGGGTTCCGCGCTCGGGCCTCTGCTATTCTCGATTTACGCGAACGATTTACCTCTGTACACGGACGGCGCGCACGTGGTGCAATATGCGGACGACACTCAGGTGGCGGTCTCTGGTGGGATCGGCGACATCGGCTCCCTGGTACAGCAAATGGAACACAACCTGGCTTTGCTCTCTCGGTGGTTCAGCAAAAATGGCATCAAAATCAATGCACAGAAAACACAGTTTATCATTCTTGGCTCGCGTCAAAATATTCAACGTCTCGGACCAGTCAACATTAAATTCATGGATGCCGATGTCGCCGCTTCCGCCACTGTCCTCAACCTGGGTGTCACATTTGACCAGCACATGACTTTTACCCCTCATGTGGACAATGTAGTGCAGCGATGTACCGGAATGTTGTGCGGACTGAGCCACAGCAGGCACAGTCTGCCTCAGTCCACCCTGCTGACACTCATTCAGGGCCTCGTCATCTCACGCCTTTTATACTGTCTGGTGGTTTATGGTGTGTGCGGCAGCAGTCAGATGAAGCGTATTCAAAAAGTGTTAAACTTTGCCGCACGCGTTTTATCGGGACGGAGGAAATCTGCGCACATTAGCGATGTACTTTATCAACTGGACTGGCTTACTGCCGAGAACATGTACCTCTATCACGGCCTCGCCCTGCTGAAACGGATGCTGCTGTCATCGCAACCCGAATGTATTGCTGGTGGCCTGGTCACACGCAGGGACGTCCACCAGCGTATCACCCGTAACGCCGACCACCTTATCACGCCGGCGATTCGGTCCGAGTCGGGCAGGCGCCGCTTCCTGTACCATATTGTAGTCGCATACAACGATTTGCCAGCCGCGATACGATGTCGAACAGGAGCCCAGTTTAAAAAGGAGCTGCGGCTACATCTGCTAGGGAGGCAACGGAGTGGAATAGGCTAGAAATGTAGAGAATCTGGCTGGTCATTTGAGCTTGCATATCTTACCTGTGTATGACTGCAAAGCGTGCATGTATGCGTGTGTGTGATTGTGTGTGCTCGTGTGCGTGCTTATGATGACCACAATGATCATTCGTTTAATCATATTGACAACGGGGCACGGAATAGCCACATAACTGTGTGGAAGTGCTTCATGATGTGTAATACAATACAATACAATACAATAGGCTGGTGTGATCAAGGTCATCCAACTTCCAACATCTGGCTGTTAACTGTTTGGATGCGTTGAACATTTTTCAAAGATGAAATTGAAAGAATTCCATTTTTCCTGGTTTTGGGGATGAAAATATTTTGCCCATTAGGTGTGATTTTCCACCCAAATTTCCGAAAAATGGAACACTGTGCGTCATAAAAATCGCTACCTCTTGTAGGTGATCCAAAGACACAATAACAAAGACACAATATAAGACAATACCAGAGACACAATCAGGATTATATATGTTGCAGGCACTTTAGAAAATCAGTCATTTTGTAAAATGCCTAGGCATTTTACAAAAAGACGGCTGTTTGAAAAATGACTGAACGCAACCAGGCTTTTTTCAAAATGGCTAGCCATTTTACAAAATGACTAGGCATTTTGCAAAATGCCTGACCAGCATGGAACGTAGATCCCACTACAGATGCTATGGCCAACAGTTTTTGGACGTCTTCCTATACCCTATAGGTACGTGGTCACTGGTCAGCCTGTAGCTGATCGATTTGAAGCTCTGTGATGACGACAATGCTGAGTAACGACCAGGTTGAGTTGCAGACTCGGCTGTAGCATAAAGCATTGTTTAGTTAACGCTGTAAAAACTCCCAAGTACATCAACGCCGTTCATGTTCTGCCTGAAACTAGACCTAACAAAACCAGCCGGAGACCGGCCCTAGTCAATAGGCAGGCCCGGTTGATGTACAATTACATGTAAACGAATGAGTGTAGTCTTTGTTTGATTGTGTCTTTGTTTGACAGCTTTGAGTACCTACTTGCATGGTCCCAGTTAAAAATATCAAGCTCCACATTGGGAGAATCATCAGGTCGCTTGGCGTAGGACGAGAGCGTTGGTTTCAGAAGACACTAACGCCTAAGTGTGTGGGATCGAATCCTCGCGACCTCTAAAAGTTTTACAGATACAGGCCGGCATAGGGCCAGTCGTTTGTTGACGCTCCAGATCGATCATTTTAAATCCAGCAGCGTCGCTGACGTGGAGGTTGGAAATGTCGCGGGCCTGCACTTCTCAAAATAGAGGTAGGTATGGACTTCCCACTGCTGGACTCCTCTGGTCATAATGCTGGACTCCTCGGTCCACCTACACGCTACCAAAACGTATATAATTAGGTACTCGTATCTACAACACGCTGCTCAGTCATTTTGTAAAATAGCTACAGGGTGGGGCAGCATAATTGGGAATGCTTTTTGGGCTCTGATCATGAGTAGGCATGGCATTATTTTTATAAATTATATTATGGCAATGAAACGCCCAAAAGTTGTGCATCATCTGACATGACTACATCCATGAGCATGCAACTTCCTGGAAAAGAGCAGCAAAATAGTTCGACGGTGCTCCAAGTGCTTTGCGCGCGCCCATAGACACTAATGTTAAACAAGTAAAACAAGAACATTTTGTTTAAAACCCTGCAATTCCACGTAAAGGTTGCTGGGCAGGTCAACGTGTTATCACGGACGATAAGGATTGTGTGGGGATACTTAGGACAACAGGTTAACGTAATCGTCGTAAAATAACTCTTAGCAGAGGACATACAAGATGACTCACTTGAATATAAGGAAGAAGCACTTGAGCATATTAAAAAGAAACAATGTTCAAAACTTCAGCGACAAAAAATCTTATCACCGACTGGAATACGATAAAAAAGAATGGCATGCCATATAGGGGATTGTATCGAGAATATTCCAGCGGTCATGCAAAGTAAACATCCTGTTGGGGTGATGGACCTATGGGTGGTCTTCAAGGGAGGTGCACGTGGTGCACCCTACTTCATCGAGCCCGGATAAAATGAGCACCTCTGGTAAATACAACCGCACTCTGGCAGACTCACGTGGAGCCGTCGGAAGAGAGGATCACTGACGGTCCAAATCACGTCTTACGAGGACTCTGTCCGTGCTGGTACTGCAGTGAGGACGACATGTTATTGTGTAGGGCACCTCCACCTGAGATGAACCAAAAACTTCTGGTCCTTCAACTCCGCCGATTTAAATCCGACCAAATTCTTTACATGGAGCGTTTTTTTGGTAGAAGTTTAATGAACAACTTATCATCAGTAAAAAGTCTTCAGTGCAAGGTACGAAGCTGATGGGCGATCATGGACAAGCAGGAGGTTGCACGTGCATGCGCGTGCTTTTGGACCCGCCTTGAGAAGGTCATCGACGCCGAGGGCGGTCAAATAGGATGAGGGATGGGTAAAAGGTGACCGATTGATAGGATGTTGCTAAAATAGTGCTTGGAGCTATATTTTTAGATTCATGACCAAATAATCCCAGGTATATGATCGGTGACCATTTTTCAGAGTGTCACGCGGGGATGTCGAAGGCAGAAAAGCTGGCTGACCCGCCACTGGAGGTTAGGATTTTGAAGAAAACTAGGGACCATCCGGATAGGAAAATTACTGAATCACTGTACATAAGGGAAAGGAAACCTGGGCTGAACGAAAATCTGTCCTCGTGGCGTATCATGTGAGAACAAGTTTATCGTATGTATGTGCCCCAAAATTGTGCTTGTGTGTGTGTTTATAGGTGTGTTTTATATAGATAGGTACCATACGGCGCGAAGGATACTGATGTGTCATTTTCACGAGCTGAATTTGAAATGTCGATTCTTGTTTTTGTGACGATGTATATGCTGTCTTTTCAAATATACATCTGATGATGGGCTGTGCCCGAATGCACATGTAAATAATTCTTTCATTTTTGACATAATATCAAGGAGAAGGTCGCTTCAAAGTTAATTTATAGTACCAAATAATCCCGTTTGATATTTATTCCCGATTATGCTGCCCCACCCTGTAGGTATTTTGTAAAATGCCTAGGCATTTTGCAAAATGACTGGAGAGTCAGTCATTTTGTAAAATGCCTAGGCTTTTTGCAAAAAGCCTGGAAAATCAGGCATTTTACAAAATGACTGATTTTCTAAAGTGCCTGTAACATATATACAAAAGCGTGTCTTGTTATTCGCAGCTACGTATAGCAGACGTACCTTCACACTAGTACAAATGTCGTAAATTGTCGATTCGGTCGTAGTAAGTAGTGGGCAAATTTGATAACAATCGAACTACATAAATAATCATGTTACATACAGACGCACACGGATATCGATCGAAGCTTAGTTTAATTATGTTTAGGCTTCGATCGATATCCGTGTGCGTCTGTACCTATGTAACATGATGATTTATGTAGTTCGATTGTTATCAAATTTGCCCACTACTTACTACGACCGAATCGACAATTTACGACATTTGTACTAGTGTGAAGGTAGTTGTACGTCTGCTATACGTAGCTGCGAATAACAAGACACGCTTTTGTATATATAATCCTGATTGTGTCTCTGGTATTGTCTTATATTGTGTCTTTGTTATTGTGTCTTTGGATCACCTACAAGAGGTAGCGATGTTTATGACGCATGTGTACTTCCCATCGCCAATTTTGAAATTTTGTGAAAATGTGACAAATGTGACAATGCATTTCGCTGAAGCAGTGGCAATAAAGACCACGAAACTGTCCGATAAAGCCGGGTTATATTTATTTTAACTAATTAACGAGCCGAGCACGTTTCATTTTATATTTCTGTATAGTCGATATAATGTATAATTCTGCGTAGGTACTCTTACCCTCATGAACAGTGCGTCCTCTTACCATACATGCAATTCGCGCACAAAACAACCCCGAAACATTGTGCAAAACTTCACAAACAGAATATTGCACTGCACAGTATTTCCCCAGAAAACCTCACAAGTTTCCCACAACAATCACGAAAACGTACCTTATGTCAACTGACAAGTATCAAAATTATTGTACCATACCATAATAATATCATAACGCTCCAAAATAATATTCATCGCCTTCGCCTTAAACTCAACAGCATCGCCGCACAACGCCCACGTTTCGTTGGTGACAAACACGCACTGGCGGCTTCATGTCACTTCATGAACTCGACCAACCCGCGTTGCTAGGCAACCGAAACAGCTGATGCGTACTCTTATCGCCCGCGTCCTCTTACCCGCCCTTACCCTATCATTTTGGGGGCGCTGCAGATATGCTAAGGGACGACAGCATCATTTTGAGGCGCGCCACCAACTTTTTTTTAGGGCACTTAAACCACTTTGAGGGGCACCACAGACACTGTGAGGAGCGCAATTATCTCTTTGAGCGTTGACGGGTGGCACCATTACATTGAAGGGCGCCATGTGAGCAGTGATGTCACAGGGGCGCGGGAACTACTTTCCGACTGGGGGGGGGGGGGGGCACACCATAATAGAGATTAACCTAGGGTACCCCCAAATCTAGTTTTCTCACCGGTTTTAGGCCACTTATTTTTCACCCCTCGGCTTTTTCAACAAAAAAAGAAAACATTTGCAAAAAAAGTGTGGTATTCCGTCTCAAAACTGTGGGGGCACCGCCCCCACGGCCCCAGAGTTGGGGGGGCAAGCTGCCCCCACTGCCCCCCGGCTCCCGCGCCTATGAGTGATGTGGGGCAAAATGACAATGAGGAGCGCCTCCGATACTTAAAGAAGAGACGCCAACATTACTCGGGGAGGGGGGAGGCAACATCACTTATTTTGAGGACGCCACCCACATTGTAAGGGGCGGCACTGTAACTTTAAGGACCGCCGAGGATACTTTGGGGCGGCTCCATCATATGGAGGGGCGCTACAGATCGTTAATGGGCGGCAATAGGTATGATATTTAGGGACTCCGATCGATACGATACTTCGACTACTCCATCCATGGGATCACCTTAGATCGTGTATCTGTGATGCGCGATCTGGGTGTGCTCATGGACTCAAAATTAACTTTTGGGCCTCACGTCGACGGCGTCGTCGGGAGTGCGAACCGGGCGCTTGGCGTGTACTTGCGCTCGCTGCAGACCTCTCGTGCTGCGAGGGGGAGACGGTTTCGACCTGAGCCTCTTATCACTGCTTTTAATGCCCACGTTCGCTCTGTGATAGAATTCGGTAGCATAGTTTGGGCTGGGGCCTCAAAAACACATATACAGCGTCTGGAACGGATCCAGCATAAGATGCTCATCTGGCTGGCAACTCATTCCACACGGCCCTCTCAGTCTCTCGATTACCATCAGCTGCTGTCTCATTTTTTGGTGTGAGTTGTATTCGGACAAGGTTGGTGCAGCGCGATCTCATTTTTCTTCATTCGGTGTTCTCTGGTCGCATTAGGTCCACCGATATTGTTGGGATGTTTGGATTGTGTGTTCCATGTAGGCGGACTCGAGGACGGGCGATACTGCACGAACCCACCGCAAGGGTGGAAACGATAAGGGCCGGAATGTTTTGTCGCTTACCGAGACAAGTGAACGGCATGTACGAACATGTGGCATCTGCGGACCTATTCGCCAGTCGAGGAACTTTTATGAAGTCTCTTAGAGCCTTCTTAATCTCTCTGACATGACTATACGTACCTATATTTGACAACCCATGAGCACATGTATTTATAGGTTTTAGTATCGGACTGCGTCTGTAAATGGGTGTCATACCTGTGGGCGCTCAAATAAATACATACATACATACATACTTCAAAGGGCGCCACCGTTTGTTTGAAGGATGACATCATCACTTTGAGGGGCACCACCGATACTGATCGGGGCGCCACTGACACTATAATGGGCGCCACTGACACTGCCAGGAGCACTTTGACCGGCGCTACTATCACATTTAAGGGCGCCGTGAGCACATTGAGGAGGTGGGGGGCGGCACCATGACGTGGAGGGGCGTTACGGAAGGTTTGAGGGGCGGCACCTTGACTTTTGAGGAGACACCACCGACACTGTAAGGGGTGGCACCATCACTTTGAGGGAATGGTTTGAGAAGCCGAAGCGGCACCATTATGTATATGGAGGGGCGCTACAGAAAGTTAGAGGGCGGCAACATTGTATTGATGAGTTCCTCCAAAACTTTGAAGGGCGCCACTGACACTGTAAGGGGCGGCACCAGCACTTTTAAGGGCGGCAGCATCATTTTGAGGGGCGCCACCGACTCGTTTGCGGGCAGCACCATCACATTCAGGGGCGCCACCGGCACTTTGAGGGCGGCACCATCACATTGAGGGGCGCCACCGATACTGAAAGGGGCGGCATCATCTTCTTGAGGGGCGGTATCATCACATTGAGGGGCTCCTCAGATGCTTAGAAGGGCGGCACCATTACATTGAGTGGGTCTACTAACAGATTTAGGGGCGGCACTGTCACATTGAGTTGCGGGATCATCACTTTCTATAGACGGCTGCTTCACTTTAAAGGTAGTGTGCCAGCTTTCCTGGACCGTATGGAGTTAATGGCCCAGATAAGGAGAACCGGATTTTTAGAACTTATCCATACCTTCAAAACTCATGGAAACGTCTTAAATTCTTCAAATTTTGAGTACCCCAGTGCGAAATTCGCTCCGACGGGTTGTCGGTCGTACCCCAACCACATTTCACACCACTATGAACAATAAATGCACACACTGAAATCGCTATTACTGATATGCTCATCCAATCAAGTTTCGATAAACCCGTTCATCATCATCTCCTGCGGTTTCGAACACGCCTGTTAGGTGGTGCGGTAGACTGCGCCCAAAGCCAGGGCCCCGGTAACGTGAGGTAGCCGAGTCGGGACAGCGTGCGCTGACCCAAGCCGGGGCCGCGCGTCTTCCCACCTGTCATGTGATAGCCCGGGGCTGCCCGCGGGGATGCGGTAGACCGCGCCCAAAGCTGCGGCCCCGGCTTGGGTCAGCGCACGCTGCCCCGACTCGGCTACCTCACGTTACCGGGGCCCTGGCTTTGGGCGCGGCTTCTGCTCATACTTTGTGGTGCGGTGGTGGTTCGTAAATGTTCATATGGTTGCTAAATTCGAATTCAGCTCAAAAAACTGGCCTAGAAACATGTAAAACTTGAAAAAGTGAAACGAGGTCATCAAAGGTCAATGACCTGACCTGACCTTCAGGTGACCTTGACACCCACCCTAATGCATGGGGGCAACATCATATCACATGTTTGAACGCTTGAAACCACGAAAAGACTGCAAACGCGCGGTTAATGCGAGCCGACATACGCCGAATCGCGATTCCAGCCAAACATGGTCTCGAAAAGTAGGTCACAGGTCAAAGGTCATTTGGGTCAGGGTCATGAAATTTTCAGGGTAGGTGTGAAATTGATGAACGCGAGGGTACTGAAAGTTTCGTTGCGATCGGCCGCTTTTTACGCGAGTTATTCGCGAAAAACCATGGGGGGGGGTCCGTTCGACCCCCCCCCCCCTATACGGGCGAGGGTTAAGAGACGGCTTTTTCATATCAATTATTTTACATAAAATCATATTTCAAACCATAAATAATGTTCGACAGCCAAATAAAAGAAACAATACCAATACAGGCTTACAGTTTAAGGCTCGACATTGTGTTGTCTACGATTAGACAGCTGATAACTCATTCCCGTACGTCGTAACTCTATAATGACCTTTGCTTATTGTCACATGTGCGCCGCATTCGCGATTGTTGCCGACGCCTGTTTACAGGTCAGCCCACTACAGTTGTTATACATATCGAAAAACCGATAAACTTTTAGGCGAAAAAGGCACTATTCCAGGCCCATTTTTTTTTTTGCGATATTAGGTAAAAACAGAAGCTTCTTATCCTAGGAAAAATAAAATGGGAAATCTTTCAAAGGTGGCACACTACCTTTAAGAGGCGGCATTATCATTTCGGAGGCCAGCAGCATCACTATGAATGACGGCACCTACTGTTAATGCCAGACCCCTTGAAACCCTAATTTTTCGCGATTATTTTTTAATGCGCGGAAGAATTTCAACCATATTTAGGAAATAGCTGTTTCAAGACCTGCCGAAACTTTTACTTCAAATACGTTTTGTTGTCACTTAAATGTTTGTGGCACTTGTCATTGACTCGTAATGTTAACTGTTTTTCCATACTGGATAGAGGCTTTCATACGTCATATGACATTAGGCTCCGCCCACGACTGCGGCATTGACCCGTGCCCATCAGCGACCTCTGTGCAAACGACACCCCTGCCATCTGTAAAGGACTATGCATTTCGCTGACGCTTCACGTGCTATGTATCAATTGCAGCAGACGGTCAAGTAAATGTTAGGCTCTTGTTGATTCTCGTATATAGGACCAAGAGGGCCATCACTCCTCAACCTACTACTCATACATGCTTCGAACAAACGTTAAAGATTCCTAACAAATACGATGCTCGATGTAGGATATAGGTATGTTTGAAATACGAGCAAGCCTTATGATGTGAAGCGAAGGCAATTAATTAATTATTACGTTGTTCGATGGTTGCATAGCGATGTACAAATCAGCAACTACTTGATGACATCCGAAATCCCATTATCACATTAGTTATCTGCAACGCCATAGGCTTTAAATACCTACAGGTGAATATTTCCTAACCTTATGTCAGGTATATGCCATCTGCCCGTCATTTGCAGCTTATGAAAAATAAAACAAATGTCAGCCGTCAGCGAACCTATCAGCATTGTACAAGCAATGCGCATTGAGCATTTATGGCTCCTCAGTCATCATGTCGCTCTTTGGGCACTGTCAGACAAGACGCTACGCACAACTCCGCCGGCTTTCGGCACCGCTCGACCGTCCCCACTCCCCGCCACAGGGCGAGTACCGCACGCCGGCCCGAAACCGCCGCAAGCCAAGACCACAGAGGCGGGGTCAATGAGAGTGTCAATGTTACGAGTCAATGAGAAGTGCCTGAAATATTGAAATGGCGACAAAATATCTAAATTGTAAAAGTTTCGGCAGGTCTTGAAACGGCCATGTCCTGAGTTTGGTTGAAATTCTTCCACGCATTAAAAAATAATCGCGAAAAATTAGGGTCTCAAGGAGTCTGGCGTTAACAGTAGCCTGCATGTGCGTGCTGCAGCCTGCATCCTAGAGGGGGTGGCAACTGGGTCGGCAAACAGCGGCGTATTTAGAAAATCGCGAGGGGGGGGGGGGCCAAGGGTTTGGAGGGCGCCACCTCACCCAAGGAGGGCGCCATACGGTCGCGAGATAAAAAATCGCTCAGTGGGGGTTGGGGGGTTGGGAGGCGTTTTTTACCATGCCACCAGTTTTTGTTTTGCGTAACCTCGTATAGGTCGTGCTGCATTGATTTTGCATCGTGTGTATTCTTTATACTCCAGGTCACAAAAGGTCAAGTGTTCTTGAAATGCTGCGCCGAAGGCGCGCGAAATTTTTGAAAACAACCTTTTCCTCCGCTTTTTAGGCACGCCTTTTGTACGATCACTGTTCAAAGCTCCTCTCGCTCTTTTACCAAATTTGAAGGTGTAAAAAATACCTAAGGTTTGGTCGGGCCGCTGCCACACAAACTGTACAGAAAGCTTGGCTCATGGGTGTCGATGTATAAAAGTTTATTGGCGGTGGCATATCTACGCACCAGATCACCGTATCGGATTGATACCGGAGCGCGAGATGCGTAAACATCATCCAAATTACCTCAGACCAGCCTTCATAGCCTTCTCACAGATGCACACAGTGTACCCACATAACCAGTTTCAATCACCGAAACTTCAGATGCCTGCTGTTGCGCCCGAACCTGTTGACAATACTTAATCGTAATCCATATAGATGCCATGATGCACGTAAAGTAGGATCAATCCGTTAAGACCAAAGACGTGTTTTATGCATCGTAGAGCGTAGATAGTTTTGGTAGGTATAGATACTTCATTCATTGTGCTGAATGCACGTTCATTTGTGGCAGTTTTCACAGGCAAGACATCAACTATGTGCAATAGAACGACTAAGTTGAAAAACATGCCAAAGGAGTAAATAAATGATAGGAGGGCAGCGATCAACGGATGTTGCCAATAGGTAGAAGGGCTGCGATCCACAGGAGGGCACTAATAGGTAGAAGAGCCCCGATCAACATCCCGAGTTTCGACAGTAGGGCACCGATAGGTAGGAAGTTGGCGAGCAGCAGGAGGGCGCCAATGGATAGAAGGGCAGCGATCAACAGGAGGGCACCAATAGGCAGGAGGGCGCCGATCAACAATCAACAGGAGGGCGCCACCAGGTAAGAGGGTGGCGAGGAACAGGAGAGCACCAATAGGAGGGTGGCGATCAACAAGAGGTCGCCAATAGGTGGGAGGGCGGTCATCAACTGGAAGTCGCCAATGAGCGGAAGGGTGACGATTAAAATGGGGGTGGCAATGGTGAGGAGGGCGCCTTTGCTCAAGAGGATGACACGAACAGGAGGGCGTCTGTGCGGAGGGCGCTGGTCAACAGGAAGGTGCCAGTGGATAGGAGGGCGGTGATCAACAGGAGGGTGCCAGTGGTTAGGAGGGCGGCGATCTACACGAGGGCGCCAATAGGAGAAAGGCCCCGATTAACATTCAACAGGAAGGACTAGGGAACCAATAGGTAGGAGGGCGGCACTGAACAAGAGGGTGCCAAAAGGGAGAAAGGCGGCCTTCAAAATTTCACATGAGGGCTCAATAGGTAGGAGAGCGCCAATAATTATGAGGACACCGATCAGCAGAAGGGCGGCAATGTGTAGCAGGGTGGCGACCTACAGGAGGGCGCCTTCGGGTGAGAGGGCGCTTATTTACAGGACAGCGGCTTACATAGGCGACCACCGTTACGCTTAGAGAGCTACAGCCTACAAATGTGGTTGGAGGGCGCCCGAGGGAGCCCTCCAACCGTATTTGGAGGGCGTATTTGGAATGGGCGTCCTCCGAGGGCGCCCTCCATCCGTATTTTCCCTGTAAACACATTCGCGATTGGAGGGCGCCCTCCAGTCGCGATTGTTTTTCGATTCGATTATATCACAATTGCATTTGCGATTGGAGGGCGCCTTCGGCGCCCTCCAATCGCAAAGGGCGCCTTCGGCGCCCAAGGGGGGGGGGGCATGGCCCAGTGGCCCCCCCCCCTGCCTACGCCCCTGTCGGCAAACGGCTGTCAATGGGTCGGCATTCTCCGTGACTGGGTCGGCAATTGCCGACCCAGTTAACATGTTAAAATACGCCCTAGTTATACTTCTATAGTTTTGATGGTTAAAATCAATTTTTGTTTAGAAATTAGAGTTAGCAGTTTTGTAGCGCTGTTTATTTTACATCTTTTTTATCTTGAATATCTTTCGTTATCTTCAAAACTGTAAGCGTGACAGCTCTTCCCGCTAAACCTTTTATTGGGTCGAAACAGGGCTGCGGAGTCGGAGTCGGAGTTGGAGTCGGTCAGAGTCGACAGTTCTGCCCGGAGTCGGAGTCGGAGTCGGAGTCGCCAAAATTTTACCGACTCCGACTCCGGAGTCGGAGTTAACGCTGCATGGCTCAGCGTCATGCACTGCACCTATTTAACCCTCGCCCGTAGGGTGAGGTGCCTAATTAGGAACCCCCTTAACCCGCGCCCCAGCGGCGATCTCAGTCAACTTCGCCCTAGTGGGGGGGGGGGGGGCATATCCTACCACCCACCTCCAACTCAAAAACTATAGAGGGCTAGAAAGACGCGGTAAAAAGCAGTCGATAGCTCTTAATGCGTACGTTTGAAACTATTTCGGTCATTTTTCATCTTAGAGCAATATTGGGGTCACTGAAGGTCATCAAAGGTGAAAATTTGCCAAATGTCATTATATTTTTCAGAAAACATGCATTTATCTCAGGAACTATGATAGCTAGAAAAACGCATGGAATAGCAATCGATAGCTTTTAAACTCTTCTTTCGATAAAGTTATCATCAAAATTGACCTCAGGTCAACGGTTTAGCCTCCAGAGGGCAAAAACTCCAAAATAGCTGTTTTTACGAAGTGTTTTTTCGACAATTACTTTTGACTAAAAAAAGCCAAGACATTTCTATTGCCAGAATCATGTTCCTCTTGCCAAGACGCATCAAATGAATTATAATTTGACCTTGAAAGGTCAACTTGAAAATTTGACCTCAGGTCAAGGTCATGACCTGACCGGAAAAGGTCATGTTGCATATCAGTCGATGCGTCTCGGCAAGACAAACACAATGAGACCATCCCCAGCGTTCTATCTCTTTCCATTCGAGAGTTATTGGCAAAAAGCTGTTTGTAGCCTCAAATGACCTCTGATGACCTTTCTAGAGGCTATCAGCAAAAAAGACACTTTGGTCGTCACGGGTGGTCCAAATCATTGTAATTCTGAAATATTTGGACTGTTCCTATGCGTACACACGGATTTAGAGGCATTTTCATTTTTCTCCATTGACTTATAATGGTAAGGTCACGCCACTGGCCTGACCTTAGGTCACGGATATGAAAAATCCGAGATATACAAATTATAGGCGCCTATAACATCATGCAATCCACCAAGTTTAAAACCTTTCTGACAAACACTGCAGGCTGGACATGATTGCAAACTTTTTTAGGTTTGGTCAGTAAACTTGACCTGGTGACCTGACCTGACATGACCTGGGGTCAAAAACTTCACAAATTGTCCAAAATTGATGTACGGTTCTCCAGGGTATTAGTCGTTGGTCGCTCGGCGAGCGGGAGGGCAACCAGTTCCGCCCCTGTATCGCGTGACCCCTTGCTCCGCCCAGTTACGCACGAGCGTACTCCACGCCGCGTAGTAGCGTGGGGAGGGGAGCGTTAGAATGGTGGCATGTGTAGAGGCTAGAACCGGTTTCCACCGCCATGCCACCGCCCAGCGACATGGAGCGGGGTCAGTGACCAGGGCACGGGGAAAGGTCAGAGGTCAGCCATAACGTAGAGCTTTGTGTCTCCCTCCCCTCCGCGTGTAACGACCGCACGACGGCGGCCGGCGGCCGATCAAGCTTGACATGTCAAGGTCACCCGCAGTCAACGGGCTCAGAGGGTTGGTCGAGTGCGCATCCGTGGCTGATGACAGTCTCGACCATGTGCTATGGTGCCGATGGACTAGCGTGGGTAACCAGTATAACGCCTTATGGGGCGACTAACGGAGCGAGCGAGAGGTTGAGCCTTGCACGTGCGAAATTTCGAGGGGGTACCTCCAACTGACTTGTGCACGGCAACCTACTCACCGATCTCTAGCGATGTGCCAAATTTGAGCACAATCGGCCCAGCCGTTCTCGAGATCTGGAAGCGGCACCCTGCACGTGCGCACGTGCAAAATGGGTCCCAACTGACTTGTGCACGGCACCCTACTAACCGGCCCCTAACCGCGTACCAAATTTGAGCGCAATCGGTCCAGCCGTTTTCGAGATATGGAATCGACCCCTGCACGTGCGCACGTGCAGCAGCACCCCAACTCTGGCACATGGATATGCAGTGCCTAGTGGGTGCCTACCTACATGCCAACTTTCAGCGCAATCGGCCAAGTAGTTACCGAGATATTGCAACAATTACAAAACTGACACCTCTTCGTTTTGCACGTGGCACGTGCATAAGGGGTCACCCACATGCATAGGGAATAGTCCAATACTTGGTAGAAGGAATGAAGCTACCCTACAAAAATTACCGCGTGTAAATCGGTCAAGTGGTTGCTGAGATATAAGCCTCGCAAAAGCGTCCGCACGGCCGGCCGGCCGCTCATACTCAGAAATTTCCGTTAAAGGAAATAGTTCACTTTCACGAAATCTGCTGGAGTTTTATTTCAGGCTATGCAGGTGAAAAGCACAACAAAATTCCAAAACTGGCGTATGATTGTTACGAGAGATGGAACATTTAGCACGACTTCTTGTTCACAACGCGGCGTTTCTTCAACACGGTGTTAGCGACCTTCTTGGAACCTCTGGACTTGCTGCGTCCACGGCTCGATCCTTTGCTTTTCGCGTTAAGTAGTAGGCTAGCTCCGGATCGGCCATAACGTCGCGGCTAGTCATGTTCTCGAGTCTTTGCTCCGTGAATTCTTGTTTCATTCGACTGAACAGTTCACGATAACGTGCCAAACGAGCGGATATACTAGGGATGTCATCTGATGGAGGTGGTGGAGAGTGACTGTTGGACTGGTGTGGACTGGTGGTGGTGTAGCATATGTAACTCTATGTTCTCGCCGACCTGTGACTCTGAGAGGGGTGCTGACCGGCTAGCGGTGTTATCCGGTGTGGTAGCCCACTCAGGGTCAACGTGGAGCTGGTGGCGCTCTGCCGGATCAGTGAGGTGCGTTTCGCCTGTTGCCTGCTTCAGGGGACCAGAGCTAAATGGCGAATGGAGGACACTCGCTGCATTGCCACGGACTACAGCCAGCGCTAGTCTTTGTCGCAGCCAGGACGATTCACGCGCGTCGCCGGTCACGCTGACTAAACGGCCACCTAAAAGGCTTATGAAGCGGCTTGTTGCCGGGCCGTAGACGCCACTAGTTTCAATTGCCACAGGCTGAATTTGAAACCGATCAGCCAGTCCCGAGTACTTGCGCATCTTTCTCTCCTCAGCGTCCCTGGCTGCAGCGCCGGCAGCAGCGGCGGTGGCCGGCAGATGGGAAGCCGCGTAGGTGTTGACGCAAGTGGCATCCCACACGAGCGATTTTCCCTCAGTAAATGGGAAAAGCGTCAAGCCGTCCGGCCGTTTCCCATCACCACGATCGATGCCGGTGGGCTCAAGAAGAGATGGCAAGCCGACAGTCTGCAGGGCACGCTTAATCACGTCATTGAGCGCGGTGTGGCGGGGATGACGTCCCGCGCTCAGACGGCAGGTCAGCGCATGGTGTCCCAAACTGTCGGCCAGGGAGCCACAACGACACCTATGTGGCTGGCAGACTTCAGCTCCGACGCGCAAAGCAACGGCGACTCTAAGGGTGGGAGGGTCCAGCAGCGTGCCCAGGCTGGCTGAGGGCAAGGCGTGCAACCATGCTCCGCTCTCCACCGTCCCTGCTGCGAAAAGACGGGCTTGCTCTACCTGGGTGGCGGTGGCCAGTAGGCTGCTTCGCACTTTGTCGGCTAGTACGCTGTCCCATGCACGCTGACTTCGTGCAGCGTCACCTGTTGGAGGTTCCGCTGGCTCAGCCGCCATCCTCCAGTCCGTCAAGGTAACTTCTTGTTCCGCCGACAGTCTGGCGCGTAGCGATCCGGGCAGCATCGACATCAGCAGCTGCATACAATGGTGAAGGGATGTTACGTAGCTTGGAAGTGCAAGGTCTTGCGTGCGTCTGATGCCTAGTCCGCCATATCTAGTCGGTAAAACTGCCTGTGTCCAACTGTCCTGGCTAAAGGCGACGTTAGTAATGCTACAAACTGCAGCGCGGAGCGTCTCGTCCAGAGGTTGCAGGAGATCTAGTCGCCTGTACACAGGGGCTGCTCGAAGGATATACTGGAGTTTCGGGATCCACAGACAATTTCTCAGAAGATAGAAGGCCGAGTGCGCATCTATGTGCTGTAGCCGGTCCACCATCCGAGCCAGGTCATTTTTCTTCTCCGCCATTACTTTCTCGGCAGCCGCATCCATCATTGGCGCTCCAAGCATCCTGGCTTCAATGTCTTTTACTAAGGCAGCCCCAGGGATAAATGTGTGCAGACGCTCTATAATAGACCGCGTTTGGTGCTCACTACAGCACCGTGGCAGGATGATCTCGCATTTTGTAGGGTTGACAACAAGTCCTCTAGCTGATAGTGTTGGAATCAACCGTTCTAGGTCACGGCAGACGGTATCGATGTCCCCACCGATAGATCCATCGTCTAAATACCACATATTGAAGGCCGATTTCACTTCTCTGGCTGCAGTGTCAATAGCTAACGAGAAGACTGCTGGACCGCAGGGATCTCCTTGCTGGAGGCCAGTAGCAGACGGAATCTTAAACGTGCCATAAAACAGTGGGGTCGGTTCCGAGTAAGCTTGCCATAGTAAACGATACAGCCCAGGCGCCCGTTCCCGTACGTCTCGGAGAAAACAGTCGCGTCGGATGGTATTAAAAGCATTCTTCATGTCAATCTTAACAAAAACCTCTTCTCCGCTCATGCACTCCATGAACCGCCGGGAAGCATGGACGGCCGCCTCACACCCACCTGGAGTGCCGTAGCCAAGCTGCACCGGACGTAGCTCTTCGCCAAACTCTGCCGCAAGGGGCTTCAACGCGACCTTGGTGGCCAGCCTTCTAAAAACAGAGCCGACCGCTATAGGCCTGAGGCCGCCGTCACGTTTTCTGAGCGCAGTTAAACTAGCGCCAAAGAAGGCGGGACATGCAAAGGCTGGCAGCTCTCCCAAAAGGGCCTGGTTTACTAGGGCTGTGAGTGCGGTAATCAAGCGCACCCCGGCTTCTCCTGCAGATTTGCTTATGAGATATTTTAGGTGTGCGGGCCGGAGGCCATCCAACCCGGCACTAGAGCCGGTGTTGAAGGTGCCGATGGCCGCCGTTACCTCCGCCTCTGACACCTGTCCTGGCAGCTCCATCTCCTGATCTGGGGCGGGCGGGAGATCCAGGTCAGCAGGGGCGTCTGGGTGCTTAAGTTTAAGGCAGGCGATGTTCTCTTCAGACGGCAAAGCCAGTGTGTCGCTGGAGGTCAGGAGCCGGAGAGCGCCCTTGACATCGCCATCGGAGAGCTTGGCGCCCACACGTTTCTTCAAAACTTCACCCTCAGATTGCCGCCGCAGCTGCCGCCGTCCCGGGGCTCCCCTACTGCGATCCTGCAAATGCGTACTCATCTGAGTGTCTGTTTCGGCCATGTATCTCGCAATCTGTTGCTTAAGCTTCGTGTTGAGTGACAAATCGTTTCTTGCATGTCTGTCACGTACTGGCGTGGAAAGAGCGACAAGTGGAAACTGTAAAAGCCGGAACCATGCCGCTTCCGACTTTGTAGCAACAGCAGATTCTATCAGCTGTGTTAATGCCTCAGCCGCCTGGATCCTAACGCCCTTGGGGATCCTAGGAACAATTCTGTTATGCCGTTTCAGCGCAGCAAGAGTACTGGCTAAACAGCTTTTGGAGCCTTCGTTGGTCGGAGCGGTGCTGACAGGTTGAGCTGAGACGGGTACGGTACCCGGAAAACTATCACTTCGTAAGCAGTCCCGGCACCACCAGCGGGCAAGAGACTCTGCTTGCACTTTCGTCAGACGAACACAGGATAGGTGCCAGTGCAACAGGCAACGTCCACACTGAATGGTCCTCTTCCTGGAATTCTTCATCGCGCAGCAGTGGCACATTTTGACTGCTCCTGACTCCGGGCCCGGGTTGGGTTCCACATCGCCAGACAGCAGCAGTAGTAGCACTGGTACGCATAGACGGCCGTTGGAACTACGCATTTTTCTCAACGGTGTGAGTGGACGATAGTGATAGGCCGTCACTGAACGGATGATGGAGACCATGCCGCTGTGCCGTTGTGCAGCGTGGCTGTCACGCTCACGCTGTCGGTGTGACAGTGAGAGTACAATGAGACTCATAATGACTGCTGTTTTCATCGTTCTGCTAGCTTTTACTGCTTCTTCAAAATGCCGATATCAAACACTATTTTCTTCATAATCACAATACAAGCACAATTCAGGGGCCAGGATTGGATCTTTTGCTAATCTGACATATTGGCTATTAAGGATCTCTCTTCAGAGCTAGCACGAGACTTACTACTTAAAATCAAGAGTAAAATTATCGCGTTGGTAAGTCTAAAATTCTAAAACTGGGTCAAAATAATCAATTTTGAAAGGCTTTAATTCAATTAGTTCATTATTCAATCTAACTGCAAATACATCCAGAATACTCTACGTTAAATTAAATTTCGTTTCATGTTTATCTTAGAGTCTTTATGCACGGTCACTATGACCAAATAGGCCGTAAACTAGAGCACTGCAAAACACGTCTGCCAATTCCTAGTCTGCTGGAGTAGTCCAGCAGACTAGGAATAGTCCAGCAGACGTGAAAAATAATTTCACGAAATTATTTTTTTGCAATGGATTTATGATTTTTTATGTTCAAAATGATCAGCAAAGAAAATAAAACCTTTTTATAACAAAAGATTATTTTCTATATTTTAATATAGGAAGAACTTTTCAGTTTCTGTAAGGCACACGCGATCCAGTATGAAAAGAGCATGAGATGAGCATGAGTCCCGAAAATTCTTCAGAAACTAGAGAAATTATTGCGGCCACCGGCATTTGGGTGATCTGCTCGTGCTTTTGTTACTGGAGCGCCTCTTTCCCCGAGATTGCGCCGGCCGCCTGCCATGGACGAAAAATACACGACTTTGAAATCCGGCTGATCGTGGGAAAATACCGCCAGACGTCTCGGCTGTATGCAGGAATTCACCGGGATGTATAGTATATACCACTGCCTCGATGTATAGGCTATAGCCTGCAAGCTGGCTTTGGTGCAAACTGCAAACATGTCAAACATGGTATAGGGCGGATTGTCGATTGATGTAAGCGAATCTGACGTTCAAATTGACAATTTCCTATTCTTATTCGATAATTACGGCCAATTATATTTTATTTTTGGAAGTGTTATTAGGAGCGGAGCAATAAAATCTCATTTCTCCCCTGTCTCTTTACCTATCTCTCAAATCCCTTGCTCACTCATCTTTCTTCTCCATAGGCGGCGGAACGGGGAGGGCACCGGGGCACCGTCCCCCCCCATTTTAACATTAGCCCTAGGGGCGTTGCATGGAAAGAATGGGACCAAAAGTTGGCAGTGCCCCGCCCCCCCCCCCCTTAATTGAAGGTGTTCCGCCGCTACTGTTCCTCTCTGTAGGTATCAGTCTCCTTGCCGTCCTCCCTGAAGTCTCTGTTAGTCTTTTCCTTCATACTTATCCTCCTTTCTCTCACCACCCTCTCTCAGTCTCTCTCTCTCAGTCTCTCTCTCTCTCTCTCTCAGTCTCTCTCTCTCTCTCAGTCTCTCTCTCTCTCTCTCAGTCTCTCTCTCTCTCTCTCTCAGTCTCTCTCTCTCTCTCTCAGTCCTCTCTCGTCTCCTCTCTCCTCTCTCATCTCTCTCTCTCTACTCGTCTCTCCTCTCTCTCAGTCTCTCTCTCTCTCTCAGGCTCTCTCTATCTCTCTCAGTCTCTCGTGCTCGCTCTCGGTCTCATCTATATCTCTCTCTCTCAGTCTCTCTCGCTCTCTCAGTCTCTCTCTCCTCTCAGGCTCTCATCTCTCTCTCCTCAGTTCTCTCTCTCTCTCAGTCTCTCTCTCTCTCTCTCTCAGGTCTCTCTCTCTCTCTCAGTCTCTCTCTCGCTCTCTCAGTCTCTCTCTCTCTCTCTCGTCTCAGTCTCTCTCTCTCTCAGTCTCTCTCTCTCTCTCTTCAGTCCTCTCTCTCTCTCGCAAGTCTCTCATCTCTCTCCGCTCTCCTCAGTCTCTCTCTCTCGCAGTCTCTCTCTCGCTCTCTCTCAGTCTCTCTCTCATCCTCTCTCTCAGTCTCTCTCTCTCTCAGTCTCTCTCTCTCTCTCAGTCGCTCTCTCTCTCTCAGTCTCTCTCTCTCTCTCAGTCTCTCTCTCTCAGGTCCTCTCTCTCTCTCTCTCAGTCTCTCTCTCTCTCTCTCTCTCTCTCTCTCTCTCTCTCTCTCAGTCTCTCTCTCTCTCTCAGTCTCTCTCTCTCTCAGTCTCTCTCTCCTCTCTCAGTCTCTCTCTCTCTCTCTCTCAGTCTCTCTCTCTCTCAGTCTCTCTCTCTCTCAGTCTCTCTCTCTCTCAGTCTCTCTCTCTCTCAGTCTCTCTCTCTCTCTCTCTCTCAGTCTCTCTCTCTCTCTCTCTCAGTCTCTCTCTCTCTCTCAGTCTCTCTCTCTCTCTCTCTCAGTCTCTCTCTCTCTCTCTCTCTCTCAGTCTCTCTCTCTCTCAGTCTCTCTCTCTCTCAGTCTCTCTCTCTCTCAGTCTCTCTCTCTCTCTCTCTCTCTCAGTCCTCTCTCTCTCTCTCAGTCTCTCTCTCTCTCTCAGTCTCTCTCTCTCTCTCTCTCAGTCTCTCTCTCTCTCTCAGTCTCTCTCTCTCTCTCAGTCTCTCTCTCTCTCTCTCAGTCTCTCTCTCTCTCAGTCTCTCTCTCTCTCAGTCTCTCTCTCTCTCTCAGTCTCTCTCTCTCTCTCAGTCTCTCTCTCTCTCTCAGTCTCTCTCTCTCTCTCAGTCTCTCTCTCTCTCTCTCAGTCTCTCTCTCTCTCAGTCTCTCTCTCTCAGTCTCTCTCTCTCTCTCAGTCTCTCTCTCTCTCAGTCTCTCTCTCTCTCAGTCTCTCTCTCTCAGTCTCTCTCTCTCTCTCTCTCTCTCTCTCTCTCTCTCTCTCTCTCTCTCTCTCTCTCTCTCTCCATCCGTCTCTCCGTATGTTCGTCCGTCCGTCTATCTGTCTCCCCAGACCCCATCCGCCCGCCCGCCCGCCCAAGGCCCTAAAACGAGTCCTCAAATTAGTAGGTTAGGGGCATATGCCCCCGGACAGGAGCCTGAGGGGCATTCAGAACAAGTATGCCCCCCCATTCAGATTTACGTTTGATACATTTGTTTGATCGCACGGCCGTGAAGATGTTAGCATCAATATTTCATGACATCACACAGTTTGACGACGCCATGGTTTGTTGATGTTTCCATGGAAACCCAATTTGACACGTGTAATAGCAGCGTGTTGCTATCACCGGTGAAACAGGGCCCAGGTGGCCTACAATTTGTTTTTTTTTTTAGAAAAAAACTATCGTATCAGGGCTATGACGAAAAATAAGTGGCCTAAATCCGATGAGAAGACAGGATTTGGGGGTACCCTAGGAGAAGGTTTGGCTCCGTGACCTGGTATGCCCCCCCCCCCGCGCTGAAACCCTGGATCCGCCAGTGCGTGAAATAATGCATTAAAGATTAAAGAACCATGCAAAGTTTTTTTAATAAATTTTGTCCGAACCTTTTGATGGGAAGGATTCACAAGGACAGAGCCACCGCTAAGCGAAGCTTGTTGCGATGACCCTGCCCTCTACCCTCCGATCGCGCAATTCCGATTCTATGGCAGAATTTAGAGTCCAAAGTTTAACGTGCGCACAAAGCCGCGCACGGCCGGTCCCCTCGCTGACTTCGCCTGGCTACGGCCTGCCACCAACCGCAACCATACCTGTCAGGAGGCCCATAAATGTCGAGCGCCCGTCGCGCTTCGAACCCGGACTGTTATAACCGGGAACGCGTGCTCTCACCACGTGGAGTCCAACGCTCTAGCCAACTGAGCTACGGGACCGGCAGACCTTTTACTAGTTTTACTGGCAAGGGCGATAATGTTCCCCTGAATGTCCTTATTGATCAGTACGAGAATTTCTCTAGAGTTCTCGTAGATAATTTCTCTAGTTTCTGAAGAATTTTCGGTACCCATGCTCTTTTCATACTGGATGCGAATATATGCAAGGCACACATCCTCAACGCAAGACACATTTTTCGGGACGAGAAATAGAATATCTTTGCCTAGGGTGATCGTTGGGCTGTAAAAGCTCCTGATTTATGCTCGTCTCAGCCCAAGCTACGGAACTGCTATTCCAGTTCAAAACCCATGTTAAAAAGTGAACTATTTCCTTTAATCTAAGGAAAGACTCCGCTCGCTTCGCTCGCTCCGTAATAAGCTTTTGTTAACTGCATATGGCTGCTCGGGTGCGTCATCTGATATGACGCTTTGCAATGTGTATGATACGTTTAAAACCTCGCTGGTAGTGGCCGAGAGGAGAAGAGGGGGGGGGGGGAGGCGGATGCCGCCTCTACATGTGTCTATTTGCTGATAGCCGCGAAAGCTGAAATTTTGGAAACCTGACCTTTGATTCCAGCCGAATTTTTATTACAGCAGCTTTATTTTAACCCTCGCCGGCACAGGGGGAGGGGGGGGGGTTGATGCAACCCCCTAAGGTCTTTCGCGAATAACTCGCGTAAAAAGCGGCCGATCGCGACGAAACTTTCAGTACCGTCGCATTGATCAATTTTACACCTACCCTGAAAATTTCATGACCCTGACCCAAATGACCTTTGACCTGTGACCGACCTCTTTTCCGAGACCATGTTTGGCCGGAATCGCGATTCGGCGTATGTCGGCTCGCATTAGCCGCGCGTTTGCAAGCTTTTCGTGGTTTCAAGCGTTCAAACATGTGATTTGATGTTGCTCCCATACATAAGGGTGGGTTTCAAGGTCACCTGAAGGTCAGGTCAGGTCAATGACCTTTGGTGACCTCGGGTGACCTCGGTTCACTTTTTTTGTTTATTTGTTTATTTGTGATTATCACCAACAGAGAAATTCTCCACTAACAGGTGAAGTCAGGAAAATAAAATGCATCAACACACACAACGGTATGAGGGAACCGCACGAGTATGAACATTCATTCAGACTGAAAACAAAATCCACAGTTCGAAGTATAAATATGAGAATGAAGGTAAGAGTGAGCATACGTGTATAAGTAAATATGAAAGTAAAAATAAAGAAAAAAAACTTTGATATTAAAAAACTACAATAAAAACCACAATAAAAACCATCAGATGAGCTGAACAGCGAGTGTAACATGAGCAATGAGATGACTATGTGGATAAAACATGATGGATCAAACGAGCCCTAAAAACTCCAAAGCTGTCAGAGAAGATGTCTGTGCTCGCATTACTTGCCAAAAAGGCGTTCATGTGTTTTGGGATCCTGCAGAACATCCCAGTTCCTATCGTGCTCACGCGTGCTCGTGGTACATTGAACAGTGTGAGGGTGCGGGTCGATCGGGGTGGCACATGTAGATGGAATGAGTCGAGTAAGACTAGCGCATCGATTTTTCCTCGCACAATGTTTCTAAGAAAAAGGATGTCGTGCTGAATTCTACGTTTTGCTAGGGTTGGCAATTTGAAGTGGGACAGAAGACAGTCATAAGAAAGTGAGGCTGTCTGTCCACAAGTGCTATGAGATATGAGCCAGATGAGGAACTTGTGCTGCACCCGATCGACCCGCACCGTGTGGGACTTGGCCGCCCCCGCCCAGACCACGCTGCCGTACTCTAAAATGGAACGCACGTTAGCGTAGTAGGCAGCGAGCGCCGCTCCGCGGTTGAATTTTGACTCACCGACACCGACCTGGAACGAACGGATCAGAAGACCGAGCGCACGGTTTGCTCTGCTGACAATGTCGGACACATGCGGCTCAAATGTCAGCTTCGTGTCCAGTGTTACACGTAAGTCTTTAATTTTTGCAACAGATTCCAGCTCGGTGTCGGCGACACAATACTTGGTCCGGACGGGGGCACGCCTGAGAGTCATCGTGAAAGATTTGCATTTTGCTGGATTTAGGGTCAGTCCCCACCTGACGGACCACGCCGACAGACGGTCAAGGTCCCGCTGCAGTTGTAGTCCGTCAGATGGGGAGAGGATTTTCCGGTAAATTTTGACGTCATCCGCATACATAAGGCAGCCAGATTTCAGTTCGCAAGGCAAATCGTTGATAAACATTGAAAAGAGAAGGGGGGCCAAAAGTGAACCTTCGGGGACTCCGGAGGTCACTGATTTCCAATTGGAAGTTTTTCCGTCCACGATGACTCTCTGGCGTCTGTCGGACAGATACCAGATGAACCAGTTCAGTGCTCTACCGTTTAAATGATAGGAATGTTTGAGCTTTTGAATCAGTAAGGCGTGGTTCACGCTTTGAAAAGCCGCTGAATAGTCGGTGTATTTTTCGAGTTTTACATGTTTTTAGGCTAGTTTTTGGAGCTGAATTCGAATTTAGCAACCATTTGAACATTTACGAAGTAGTTTTGGTGCCTTCGTAACATGTTACGAAGCTGCCAGAGGTGGTTGATACGTATTGCGAATACCCGTCACAACCCCTACCGGTTGACCTGACCTGACCTGACCCGACCTGGTCTAAATGCTTAAAGACATCATCTCTGATCAAAACTGACACGATATTCGTGATCAGCACCCCGGAAAACCACAAAGCAGTCACACTTTACGACTTTCTAACAGGTCCCGATTTTCCCGGTTTTCGGGTCATTGACCTGACCTGGAAGGTCACCCGATGACCTAGGACCTTAAAATTGGGTATCATCGGCTTCCTCTCGTGACGGGCAACACGCTCGTTTTTCCGCGAAGCTCTAGCTCGATCAGGGGCCAAACGCGAGGGGGGGGGGGTCGTACCAACCCTTGTGCCGTCGAAGGACGCAAAATGGCCTGTGCCGGCGAGGGCTAACCCTCGCTTATATTGGTGTTTTGCCAGCGTCTAGCGTAAAGGGGAGGGGGTCCGTTGGACCCCTTTGCCGTTCGGCCCCTGATAGAGCTAGAGGTTCGCGGAAAAAGAGCGTGTTGCCCGTGACGAGAGGAGACCGTTGATACCCAATTTTAAGGTACTAGGTCATTTGTTGATAGGTCAATATGTACTCAAAAGTCGGGAAAATCGGGACCTGTTAGAGCTTCTTACAGTGAGGCTGTTATAAGGCTTTGCGGGGTGCTGATCACGAATTTCAAACTATTTTTTATCACAGATGATGTTTTCGTGCATTTAGTCCAGGTCGGGTCAGGTCAGGTCAGGTCAGGTCACATGTTACGAGGGAACCAAAACTACTTCGTAAATGTTCAAACGGTTTCTAAATGCGAAATCAGGTCCAAAATCTACCCTAGAAACATGTAGAACTCGAAGCAGTGAACTAAGGTCATCAAAGGTCAGTGACCTGACTGACCTTCACGTGACCTTAACACCCACTAAAATTCATGGGATCAACATCCTTTCACATGTTTGATCGCTTAAAGCCACAAAAAAAGACAATAAACACGCTCATATTGTGAGACGAAATACGCTAAATCGCGATTCCGGCCAAACATGGTCTCGGAAAACAGGTCACAAGTCAAAGGGTCAGGGTCATAAAAATGTTAAGGGTAGGCGTAATATTGATTAACTCGAGTGTACTGAAAGTTTCGTCGCGAACAGCCGCTTTTTGCGCGAGTTATTTTCGAAAAACTGAGAGGGGGGTCTGTTCGACACCCTCCTACAAGTGTGAAGGTTAAGGTCAGACCGTTGACCAATGACGTCAAAAGTGAACCTCTGTAAGGTCCCAAAATGTCGCAACGTCGCACCACCTTTCGTACCAGGGGACCTTTCACTGGGGAATGAAGCTTATATGATCTGCATAGTAGGGGAAGTTGGGGCAATGCCGGAGTTGGGGCAAAGCCGAAATTCGAGATATTTCGAAAACCGTAAGACATGGATGCCACCTGTCAGTGATGCTCTGAAGCTTAAGTGACTACAATTATCGCATGTTTGTTACGAGTCGTCATTCGGAATACTTCGGCTGTGAGGGCGCCAAAAGCGTTTTCAAGGTACGCGTTCCTTGTACTACATGCGCCTTTGAAGCTGCATTTCTTACTCATTATGCTACCGTTTGTCTGGCCAATTCGGTCAAGTAATCTTCAGCATGTCTTTGCATAAGTGTGCTGCCTATTTGAAATTTATACGGCACGTTGAAAAGTTATGGGCCTGCAAATGAAAGTATGGCTGGCTGGGGTAATGCCGAAAACGTGCAATTATGCACGTTAAAGCACGCTACGTGGACTTTACTGCTGTAGAATAGCAACGCGAATTTTTAGTCACACAAATTACACTTCCAACCGACACAACGGCCTGTTACCTATAAGGAATTATTTACCTGGCATTTTCTTATTATATCACACAATTATAACTTCCAGTGTGCACCAAGCGTCCTCAAGCTCTTAAAACGCGTGTCAGCTTTGATAAATTATGGATAAAGTTTGAGATAAAGTGGCAAAACATCAATGTCGGCATTCCCCGTAGATCATTTCTCCCATTTTCGGTTTTCCCCGCAGTCCGGGGCAACGCCGAAAAAGTCACTTCTTTGATATTTTTAGTTAGTGCGCTTAACGGTATGCGAATTCATCAAATGCGCCTGGTATGTTTGAAAGGCACTCGAATGACGCCAACAAGAATAGCTTATGTTGTCTACCTTGCGTGCTACGGGCGTCAGAAAAAAAGTATTCGGCGTTCCCCCAACTTCCCCTACTATCTCCTGGAGGCCTCACAACTTGTATGTAGTTATCTCGTATATTTCTTAAGAGTCACCTGAAGTCAGGTCGGTAACGCAACCTCACGATTAATAATCAATGTGGAAATATGAAAACTGTTATTTTCGCGCCGGGAGCCATCTTAAGCTGTCTCAAGCGCATTAATTCGTGATATTATACAATCTTTGCGAGCCCCAGCATTAACTTTTGAATTCTTGATCATAGGCGACTTTATTTATGACGTCACTAAGGTCACAGGAGTTTTCACCAAAAAAGTCCCCATCAAATTGAGCTAGCGAGTCGGGAAGCCACCAGTGGACTTTTGAGGACCTACCGAATCGAATAAGCGATATGACCTCCTTGGGCCAGCTTCGTGGCCTGAGTGGCTCTGCCCTGACCAATGACCATGACCTGAGGTGAACACCTTAAATTGACCTCAACAAAAACAAAGCGTATACTATTCGACGCGCTTGAGCATGCAAAACTCGATGGTGCCATTTCCTTGGCTCTGTATCCACTATGGTGAAGTTGTTTACCAAAAACCGATCCCGCGAGTTGGAACACTTATACTGACCTCAGAGTTTATCGGTTGACCTGAGACATTCAACTCTTCATCTCGTGCGATGCACGCGCTCAGTTTTATCCCCAAGGCGCTAGCTCAATTAGGGGCGAAAAGGCGGAGAGGGGTCGTAATCGCCCCCCCCCCCTCGGCCGGGGTATATGCAGAAAACCCACAAGTCCGTTGAGGGTTAAGCACTAAAGTGATATATTATGATACGGGAAGATATAGGTCAAAACAAGTATGAACACGAGTGGGTGTGAATAAAATTGTATTTCAGGTATGCCTTTTAATTATACGTTCGATTTGCTTTAGTTATTGGTAAGAACAGAGGCAACCAGGAAGAGCGCCCCTGAAGAAAAGGTGGCGCACCGGACGGGTGCGATTTTAAGTTCTAAGGTCAGTCGGGGACCTCTAAGTTCGGGTCAAGCGCTCCATGTTAGGGGTAAAAGACTGGGGGCAAAAAAGCATCCCGATTTCGGCAGCATCGTCTTCGTCATGCTGTGTCACGGCACCCATCCACTCCCTCGCCCGAAAAATAATTAATTCCCTTTTTGTATCAGTTCTTGCATAATCCCGCACATTATCCTGCATGTTGTTTGTAACATTGCATGTTCAGCTACGTTCTACGCAGTACGCACTAACCTAACCACCATCCCACCATCCACCACTAACCACCATCCCGTTCTGTGCTCCCTTCCACCCCACACGAATCAGCCGAGATACTAGTCAGTCGGGCTAGCGCTATCCTCCCCTCCCTTCCTGACTGCACAGCTCCAAAACCTAGAGCCGAGACTTCCCGAGCGCGACCTCTGACCCCACGCGGTCCGAAGGGTCAGCCGATGCCTACGGGCGCGCCGCCCGCCGGCCACCCGGATAGCTTCTGCCGAGTCTCCCTTTCATACACCGTTTGCTACGCGCTCGATTCATTCATGATTCTGTGTTTCCGCGTTCCTCTCGTTAGATGTATCTACTGATGTCATAGGCGATCCCAGGCAGATTGCGGCCAGAATACCCAAAACGGCAGAAAATGAAGTTTTTGGTGAATATCTCGGAAAGTATTTGGCATACAAGGATGCAATTTTACAGTCTCGTGGTAAATGTGCATACACATAATTCGGGTTCATACTTATGCATTTGAACATTATATAGGACTAGATTATCCAAAAAAGCAAAACCAACAAGACTTTTACTGGAGAACCGTACCTACAAAAAGCTACTTCAAGCGGCGCGGCGCTACGCGCCGCGGTTTTTTATTCACACACACAAAAAAGCGACAGGGTGGTAACATATGCCCCCCCCCCCACCACTGGGGCGAAGGTTAATTTGAGCCGTCATTGCTCACGCTCTATGGGTGCCACTGTATCACTGGCTTGATTTTCGGAGAAATCGTTCATTTTTCTATTAAAATCTATTCATTTTCTGCCCTAATATCCACTAAATTATTTGTAGTGAGCATTTTGGCAAACCATTGCAAAAAAAAAAACGCTAATAGGGAGCTCGTCCCGATTAGCGACCGGGGAGGTTCGCTAATAAGTCTATGGGGTTTCCCATAATAAAAATGACAAAAATGTGACGCCTGAAAAGCTGAAATATGATCCCAAAAAGGTAACCTATACGCAAAGCACTCAATCACTGGAACAGGAGCGTTTATCCAACACCTTTATGAAAGTGAAAACTGATCACGTGCCGTACCAAAGGCGAAGAAAAGGCGAAAACCCAAAATTTGCGGGCTACCTCGTATGATATTCGAGGCCCACCCTGGATTTGGCACCCCTCACCCCTGCAGTCGGTGACGACAGTTGGCATCAACCGCCACACATTGCAAGCTTCAGCATCACCTCATTTTCATTTCTCTCTTTTCCCCTTTCTTTCCCTTCTTGAGCTATTTACGACCATGTCGGGCGCAAATAGGAAATATATGTTGCGACACATTTTTAACCACCATGCAGTGCACAGTCCAGCGATTCACTACGGGAAAACAGCAGTCAATGGAAAAAGGATTGTCGATTCAGAATAAAAAAGGTGAATCATTTTTTATCAGCTAGGGCCCATATACGCACGTTTTGGATAAGAAAGTGACCATTTTTATTTAAACTCCTCTAACACGTACCACCAGAAGCACCGACAACCAGAAAAGAATTTAGTTAAATAAACAAAGTATGGCAGACCTTTCACCGAGTTCTCTTGCCAGCTTTTCTGTAGTGAGGTAGGTCGCAAATAGGAAAGGGTCGCTAATTAGGCACCTTACCCTATTGGTGTTTTTCCAGCCGCGAACGTATAGGGGGGTCCGTTGGACCCCCCTTGCCGTTTCGCCCCTGATTGAGCTAGAGCTTCGCGCAAAAAACCAGCGTGTTGCCCGTGACGAGAGGAGGCCGATGATACCAAGTTTAAGGTCCTAGGTCATTAGTTGACCTTCCAGGCCAGGTCAATGACCCAAAAGTCGGGAAAATCGGGACCTGTTAGAACGTCGTAAAGCGTGGCTGCTATGGGGTTTTTCGGGTTGCTGATCACGAATATAATGTTAGTTTTGATCAGAGATGATGTCTTCATGTATTTAGGTCAAGTCGGGTCAGGTCAGGTCAGATCAACCAGTGGGGGTCCTGCCAGGTATTCGTAATAGGTGTCAACCGCCTCTGACAGCTTCGTAGCATGTTATGAAAGCACCAAAACTACTTCGTAAATGTTCGTATGGTTGCTTAATTCGAATTCAGCTCTTAAAACTGGCCTAGAAACAAATAAAACTCGAAAAGGTGAACCGAGGTCATCAAAGGTCAATGACCTGACCTGATCTGCAGGTGACCTTGACACCCACCCTAATGCATGGGGGCAACATCACATCACATGTTTAAACGCTTGAACCCACGAAAAGACTGCAAACGCGCGGCTAATGCGAGCAGACATACGCCGAATCGCGATTCCGGCCAAACATGGTCTCGAAAAGTAGGTCACAGGTCAAGGTCATTTGGGTCAGGGTCATGAAATTATCAGGGTAGGTGTAGAATTAAATAACGCATCAACGCGAGGGTACTGAAAGTTTCGTCGCGATCGGCTGCTTTTTACGCGAGTTATTCGCGAAAAACCGAGGGGGGGGGGGGGTCCGTTCGACCCCCCCCCCCTATACGGGCGAGGGTTAATTGACGATACTGCGTTCGAAATTAGATTTTGTCGAAAAAAGGTCATTTTGCTGTTTTGGACGAACGTTTTCAGCGAAAGAAGCAGAAGTTGGTGAATTCACCTCCTGGTTGGTTATTGACCAGCTTTTTTCTCTTCTGAATTATTATGTGTCCTCTAGAAGTAGAAAAAGAGAGCAGTGCACCAGGACACCATGCTATTATATCACTATGTACATTGACATAGCATGCCTGTATTACCAACACTAGCACTGCTGCTTCTCCTTATATCAATGATCATAAATGGCAAAATCAACTGTTGATGTAACACATTTAAAAAGGCCGTAGCTTAAATCAAAGGATGGAAATCACAGTTGGGAACACTGAGATTAGGCCTTCCAATTTTGAAAGCCTTCCATTTTTGGAAAATGCATACCCCTTTATGGAAGGTCTTTCCAAAAATGAAAGGCTTCCAAAAATGGAAGATTTGACCTCATTCCGTCTCATTCAAGAGGGCAATGATAAGTGTCGAGAAAATCGGGACCCGCTATAACTTCTTGAAGTGAGATTTTATGGCTCAACATGATCTCCAGAAAAAGCTCATAAGCCAACGGTCATTATGGGTCCAGAGGCCAGTTTTACCAACAGAAAAATAGCCGCCTGCCGGAATTTTTGCCTAAAGATCGTTTCACATATGGAGCGTAAGCGGTAAAGCCCTATCCGCTTACGAGCCCATCGCGTTTACGCTCCGTATGTGAAGCGGTCTTGAGGCAAAAATTCCGGCAGGCGTTTATTTTTCTGTTGGTAAAACTGGTCTCAGGTCATGATATTTTCCGGGCTGGTGAAAAAAAAAATGATGGGCTCGAGGGTACAATTTGGTCGTGATCCAATGCCTTTTACGTGAGCTTTTAACGAAAAACCACCCACCGCCCCTATACGTACAAGGGTTAAATGGGATATAGCATAGGCGGCGGAACGGGGAGGGCACCGGGGCACCATGCACCCTTTGATTTTTGCATTTTAACATTAGCCCTATGGGCGTTGCATTGAAAGAATGGGACCAAAAGTCGTAATAAAAGTCGTAAGTAATTGAAGGTGTTCCGCCGCTACCGGGATATAGGCATTAAATGTTTTGTGGAGGAAGTGTCATGTTTTAAATTTGATGCATTGGAAATGCACAAATACCCAAAGAGTTCCAGGACGGTATGGAATTTCAGTAAACTTAGTTGTGTCAGCAATGGGGTCTGGTAGGTGGGGGTAATGGCCCTGCCTGGCGCCCAAAAAGGGGGCACGACCCCGAATGACCTGCCGACCACTGGTATAGAAAAATAAAATTGGTGATGCCAATGTGATGCCGGGCTTACCTGGGTAGCTCTACGTCCGTTCGCCCTCTGTTATACTTTATTCACTGCGGCATCCGATCTCTGAGGAGACAAGACGCCACTAGTAGTCGTATGAATGTAGGCGTAATTAGGACGACGGTGAAAACAGGGCGCCTGGGGCGATTTGATCAAGGTTCGTGAAATTTACACGTGACGTTTGGCATATACAGGGTGACACAAAAAAGCGGTCATCACCAAAATTCGAATAACTTCGGAAGTTAAATTCAGATCATCACCAAACTTCGGCCACTTTAGGTCACACCTATGTAGCGTCCATCCACCAAGTTTCAAGTCTTCACTAGGAATACTTTTAGTACAGTGTGTGTTTTACTGACGCTCTACAATGTGCTCCGGGTGAGCGCCCCGGCGCTGCAGGGCGTAGGCACACCTGCATCCGGCGGGCAAAGTTGTCGATAACCCGATGGCTGTGCACTTTACGGAGTGCAATGGCCTCTGGAGACAGTGTGCTACCCCTGAAACGTTATTCTTATCGGGTTATCGACAACTTTGCCCACCGGGTGCAGGTGTGCCTACGCCCTGCAGCGCCGGGGCGCTCACCTGGAGCACATTGTGGAGCGTCAGTAAAACACACACTGTACTAAAAGTATTCGTAGTGAAGACTTGAAACTTGGTGGATAGGTGTGACCTAAAGTGGCCGAAGTTTGGTGATGATTTGAATAAAACTTCTGAAGTTATTCGAATTTTGGTGATGACCGCTTTTTTTGTGTCACCCTGTAGAAGGCCCTTGGAGTGGGAGAAGTTCCAAATGTCACGTGACTAATATGCCCTCCGGCGCCCTGTTTTCACCGGCGTCCCGTAATTAAAGTTGCGAGCGACGACAGTTTTTGGAGCACTCAGTACCACCGTCCGCCACGCCCGCGACCAATTCCAGACTGGCCGTCTGGCACGGGCGAGGTCAGCGCCCGCTGACCCGGTCGCCCCGGGCGGCGGTTCACTCAGCCGGCTAATCAGCTGGCGGCCCGGCGTTTGACGCGGCAGCGGCTCCGACGCACTATGGGACGGATGGCCCCCAAAATGTCTATTAAATCGTGGATTGCGTAAGACAAAGTTATTTTGGTACGTAAGGGGGTTATTTTATGCGCTGAGTCCGATTTTGACATTAGTTTTATTGTCAGGTTAATATTAACGCACTTTCAAGGCATGATGCATAGTTCACATGCTTTTCGCATAGATTGCTGTCAAATTGTATCAAGTATACTGACTCAGTTTGATCACGAATTCAACCTAAATAACATCTTTTCAACTTTAACGTTGTTTTTTTTTTTTATTCAGGGATGCCTAAAACGATTAACAATATGATTGTGGTTTCAAAGTTTATTCAGGAACATCAAAGCAGATTATCACACATTTGCACGCAAAACGAACACAAGTCAACCGTGTCAAATTACAAATTATCAGGGAACGCGTGATTAGCAACAGTACCTACCAATTGGCAAAATTGAGTCCACAGGTACCCGCTGTTTCTATGCGTTACAAGGCGCCTTGTCCTGACAGCGTGCGTCTACAGCGTCTTAGGCGTCAGAATCGCTCAAGTCGGATTCATCGCTATAGATCCATGGGCGTCGCCACCACTACGGACACTACGGACAGTGTCCGTACAAGTTTTGGAAGGCCCGGAAACTTGTACGGAATGTCCGTACAAGTTTCGTCGACCGCAAATGCAGTCTTCGCACATGTTTGAAGCAGGTTAAAGTTTATCAGGCCCCTATTTGTGGTTAAAGTTACGATCCAAGGCCGCCCCAAAGTCAATGTCACGCAAGAGTAGGTATACAGGGTGTCCCAAAAGTAAGGTCATGATTTAAAGCTTAAATATCTCGAGAAGTAAGAGTCCGAATCACTTCCAATTTTGACACGTGCAAGGCACATCCATAAAATTATTTTTTTGCATGCTTAAACCATTTTTGATCATAACTACACCGAGCAGTAGGCATAAAACTGAGAAGGTCGAAATTCAACTCTTAGAGAGGGTCCGTCATTAAAACAAAGGGTAAATACCGCCCAGTTTTCGGCCCTAAGCAGACCCTATCAGCTCGCCCTATCTCTGAGCTCAAGCATAGTTTCGCCTCAACCGGTAAAACGTCAGAAAAAGGTATAACGTACGCACAGGGCATGTATACTTAGCCACCAGTGCTTCGAGGTCCTGAGGACGACAGCGGGAATCGGGTGAAAATAAATCAAGAGAGGTGGCCGAGAGTCCTCCCAGTGATTCTTCCGCTCGTCGCAACGCAGCTGTGCCGACACCATCAACCAGCAGTGGTTTCAGCAGGATGGAGACTATGCTTGCACCGTCCTGAAGATCATGCATTGTCTCCGAGAGTGGATGTGAGATCGCGTAATTTTCAGTCAGGGCAACGCCATTGAATGGCCTCAGCGGGCACCTGACATTACACCTTCATATTTTTATTCTCTGGGTCCACAACGGAAAGGTTGTCTTTTAGGACAACCCAACGAGCCGGGAAGAACTAAAGGATGATCCCTCCGAGCAAACATAAGCGGCATCTCACCAGAGAATCGCTCCAGAATAGTAGAGGAAGTAAAACGCAGTCTATTCATGCACGCGGCCCGAAATGGTAGCCATGCAGAAAAGCAGCAAATGTGGGGCTACGAGCCAATGTATTGACTCATATGTATATCAGAATAAAATTTTATAAAATGCTCTTTCATATCATGCCCTATTTATTTCTATCCATCGCGTATTTTTGGCGGTGTGGCCAAAACAAATGATGACCTTACTTTTGGGACACCCTGTATAGGGTGTAACGAAGTTATTCGGACATCTATTTCTTATTTATTAGAACTCAGCCCGGCCGCGACCGCTAAAACCGCGCTTTGCCAAGTGGTTAGGAGAGTTGTCAAGATAACGACAAGCATACGACAACAATCAATCTGCAGATTGACTTGTATTCTTGGCAAGGCATGGATAATAAGAACTAGAAGGCCCACATCATGACCCACCAGCCCAACACTATCCACCCCTTAACTTGGTTCTTCTGCCTATCAAACTGAAAAAGACAACGCAATGGACGGGAAAATAGCTAGTGCACCACCTTTGGCCTCACGCCAAGACACATCCAATGCACTGGTCGAGGGAAGACATGAGCGTTTGGTGGAGTGGGCAGCTATTCGCGCTGTATTGTCCTTTGAACCGTCAAAGCGGCTTGTGTTGGCTGCCAGTAACTCATTACTCAAACGTGCCGGCCGTCACCGGCGTCAAACATCCGGCCAAGATCCAGATCTGGGACATGTTCAGCTTATGTGCGATGTTCCAGCTGTGCATTGTGTCACAGAAGACCACCTTCAGTGACGAGTATTACCGAAGCAGCATCCTGGCATTTCACTGAAAACTTTTTTACCATTTCCTGAAGGGTAAACCCGCCATAGCATGGTAGCTTGACACACAGACGTTTTTTACCACCTTCCAGATGGTAAATTTTACTCTTTCATGAAGAGTAAACTCGCCAGGGAGGGGTAACATGACACACAGACGTTTTTTACCATCTTCTGAATGGTAAACTCTTTTGATTTACTCTTGTCTAGAGTGTAACATTTTTTGGGTTACACTCTTTGAAAGGGTAAATCTTTAACGGAACCCTTTTTTAGGGAGTAACGCATCATCTACTCTGTGCTTTACCCTCCTACAGAGAGTATATTCTTATGGCCTACCCTTTGTCACATGGTAATGTTTACTCTTTCCTTTAGTGTAAACCCCCCAGAGGATGGTAACAGACCCACAGACGCTTCCTTCAGAAGCTTCACGAAGCTTCTGTTAACCGGAGCTCACCAACTAAAAAAAAATGTTTCAAGAGCAACAATGTAGGTATATTTGGCTTCCGTACAAACAATACGAGGGGCACACCAACCATGAACATTGTGAGACTCTTCACTTATTCATACAAATTTATACAAAGCGTTCAGCAATGCACAAGCGGTAAATAAACACCACGATACAACTTGAATGCAATTTGAATATGAATACAAGACATTCAGCGCCCTCATATTGGATTAGGCAGAGCGCACAATATTTGAAGTGAGCGACGGCGTTCCTGGGTGGTCGCCCGTGTGCGTGAGATAATGAGACTGGATCACTACAGTGCAAGGCTTTTTCAAAGTCACCAACAAAATGCATAAACTTGTAGCATCACAACAAAATTAATGTACGTACTCACAACACTAGGCCACGTGGCCGTGCATGGGGTCCTGTTAACCAGGTCAAATTAGCACCACTCAACGGCACGCAATGCTCTAGCACATCGGTACTTACAATAAAATGTCCACAGAGGCTCTATAGGCGATGAACAACACACAAGCACAATCACCAAAGGCCACGCCGCGCGGCACCGACACTGCTCACATCCGCTCTCGGAGACCAACGGCCGAAAACTGACAGATGCGCGCGGCCTTCAAACCGCAAACGGCCGATCTCGTTTCTGATTGGCTGATTGTTTCCATTTCAAATATCATCTTCACGAGGGTAAACAAGATCCACGCATGAAACGACTATCTGTACCCGAGTCACGATACCCAGGAGGAAAGAGTTTTCGTGATGTTCTGGATCGCGAGAGTAATATTGATATTTACATGGTAATAATACTCTTCGCTGGCGAATAAGTTCATATTAACCACGTACCGTTACTATGCACATAATGGTAGCAGCGAGTTACCCTTTCAATATACTATTATCTTGCGGGTTTGATGAAAATGAACTCTCCAGGAGGTAGTAAAAAAGTTTTGAGTGAACAAATAATTGGAGCCGCTCAACCGGACGGCACGGGAGGGCTCGATTTCTAAAAACGCATTGATTTTGATTCAAGCCACGCTGCCTTCGTGCAGGCTGGAGCGCTACATTTAAGTCCGTAGGAGAATCAGAGGTGACATTAGGAGAAGCTCTTATCCTTCTGGACTAACGGGCGCCGACTTGGAAATAGTTGTCATCCTAATTTCATAGAGATCTTAAGGATTTTTGGACCGCCCAACTGTATGTGAGCACATACATGCTAATACAGCGTCTGTCCACATCAAACCCACTTCTTGAAAACCCAGTAGCTGGAATGTTACAGGCATTTCTAAATCTTATGAAAGCTGGCGATATCTTCATCAAAAGGAAAACCTCAGGCTGTCTTGTTTCTTAATCACAGCGGGAAGAAAGGTGACCGGATAATTTCGTTACACCCCGTATCCTTCTATAGGCTATTTTACTGATACGTCAGTCATATTACCCTAATTATGTCACTTTTGTCATCCTGAGGCTCTAAATGAATGCTTAGATCAAAAGGAATGACAAAATCGTAGCCAGTGACTTCAAATACAGCAAATGAGACTGATCATGTGTAAACGTCAACCAAAGGCCATTCGAGGTCACATGAGGTCAACATAAAACTTGACCTTTTCAAACAACCTATATGTCATTCGACGTGTCTTGACATGACCAATGCGTTGGTACCACTGCTTTAGGTCTAGGACCTTTTTTGGTGAAGAAATCTGCAAAAAGGCAGCAGCTCGGGGTCGCTAACCTAACCTTTGACCTAATGTCGCTAACTCTTTGACCTAATGTAGGTTGGTATCAATTCTTTTTTTTGTCCCATACCTATTGAATTGTCCACCATGTGAAACATAGTGGAACAGGTATGCAGGAGTGCCCTTCCATGCCCATGTGACCTGGCTACGTTAAATACCATAGAACTTCATTCAACGAGGGGAATTCAAGCACATTAGGTCACATCACTCCCCGCTCTTTTTTTAGCTATGGACAGCCCGCCACCACAGGTATTAGTAAAAAGGTTACCCCTGGGGACCCAGCAGACAGATAGCATGGCTAGTGACGTCCGCTGAGTACCCAGGGCTGACAATGGTTAGGTACTAGGATAACCCGCGCCCTGGTGGGGTCTGTTTATAACGCGACCTGGTGGGGGGGGGGGGCTATTTTTTGCCCCCCTCGTATCTCCGAAACTACTGGACGGATCCACAAAATTCAAACGGTGTTCGAAAGGCCTGTCAAATTTGTCGAAGGAAACCAAATTTCATTGACCTCGGGGTCACCGATGACGTCACAGGTCAGGTCAAAGATGAAATGTTTCGCCGTTCACGGGTCTTCTAGGGAATGCGCTATAACACCGAGGAAAACGCATTTTGTCGAGAATCAGCGATAGGGCGTCAGTTGCCTAGTAGATATGTTGCTATTAGAGGTCACTGACAATACCAGGTCACGTCACAGGTCAGGTCACCAAGGGTCACAGGTCAGGTCACATGAGCCCAACTTTACTAAGGTTGTGTGATGCATGTTTTATGGCCAATTTTTCATTTCCAACCCAATGGTGTTGGTTATAAGACTATCAGGTACGGCTTAGGTCACTTTCTGGTGGAGTTCAGGTCAAGGTCACGTCAAGGTCAGGCCAAAAAAGGTCAAATTTTAAAATTGCAAGTTTTGCATAAAATGGGTATTGATTCGATGCAGCTCGTCACGGGGAGTCTAATGGTGGTCTTTTTTTTTGCGCTACGGGGTCTAGAATTGCTAAAAATTGAGTTTGAAAATTTGACGTCATCAATTTTGAACAGTTTTTTTCGCTATAACTTTGCCAAAAAGAGGTATCAATCTCAAATTTGGTATGTGGATGGTAAGCGGTAAGGACTATCACATATATTCCGGTTTTTGCGAAATTCAAAAAACTTTTTGGATTTTGCGATCATTATATCCAAAAAATATATTTTTTGATTTTTGAGGGTCAAAATCCAAAAATTTCAAAAATCCGAGATAGCAGTTTTGTAGCCCTGTGAATTCTACAGCTTTTATGTCCTTATCATTTTTCTGTATTTGCAAAGCTATAGGCCTGACAGCTCTTCCCGCGAAACCCTTTTTTGGGTCGAAAACGGCAGAACATGACGTCACTCTGACGTCATTTCCGGCCAACCTATCATAGCCTTTGGAAAAAATTTTGGTCACCATATGTAAAATTGATGTCCGGGAGGGTACTGAAAGTTTGGTGACGATCGGCGCAGCGGTTCTGGAGATATATCGAAAAGTCTGGAGGGGGGGGGGGGGGCAAAAAATAGCCCCCCCCCACCAGGTCGCGGGATAAGGACAAAAAGAGACGAAATATGAAAAAGCAAACCGAATTCATGTAAAATGTGTTTCTATTTTTTCCCCAAAACCACTAGGCATTCGGGGGCTATCGCAACTATTCGTCCGAGGTGTGTATGTGGGGGGGGGGGGGAGGACGAAAAACACCCTCCTTGGGTCCGCGTGGGTTAACGCATCTGACGAGTATTACGGCTGACAGAATATGTCCGTACAAGTTGGGGACCCGTGGCGACGCCCCTGTAAGATGTCGACTCTCAGCAGGCTTAACAACACACCTCCCTGCAGCTCAATTAGCTCAGAGCTCCCTTCGCAGCATGGCGCCAAACGCAACCCGACCGCGCACTCTTCCCGTACGTTCAGACGCAACGATGCCGACAGGACCGTCTTTCTGTCATATAAGGTCGGGCTCGAGTTTTATCGGGTCGTTCTGTCCCTGCTCTCCATAACCTGACACCCGGTAGTGCCGAACAGCCACGCACAAGACGGAGGCGCCCCACCATTTGAAACCCCGGCCGCCCCGGCGTCTGACCGACTCAGCCGGCCGACCGGTAATTAACGACTTCACGCGGCATATCTCCGAAAACCGCAGCAATCCGCAGCTGAAAATCTCAGGACAATTTAACAACATGCCAACGACATTAACGATGGCAGAAACTTAACGGAACTCGATGGAACTTTTTTCGTAGAGGTACCTAAAGCTTTGTCTCATAATGTTAGCGGCCATATTTTGACGTCACGTGTTAATTGCACCAAAAAGCTGTCATAAGTACAAAACAATCAATTCAAAAGTGGTCCGTCTGCAAGCCCACTAACCAAGCATCATAATGGTATGCATATTTTCTGACTCCCATTCCAGCTTCATGCCTTTATACAATCTCAAAATACCATACCAGATGCAGCAGTCCGACTCGCGTCCATAGCGGGTGGGACGTAGCCTGTGTTTGAAGTCAAATTAATCGAAAAGGGCACTGCTAGAGACTTAAAATCGTTGCCATATTTGGGTCCGCTGGTCAATTTTACACTGGAAACCACCTTTAGAAATCAGAAAACAAAACTTTATTTTTTTGATTAAGTGGGCATTCTTAGGGCATCCGTCCCATGGTGCGACGAGCCGGCCGCGCCGCCCCTACCCGCCCGGGTGGTGTTTCACCGGTGATGCAGCACGCTGCTATTCTGCTGACGTCACACTTGTGATAGTGGGGCTTGTTAATGTTGACGTCTCCATGGAAACCCAATTTGATACGTGTAATAGCAGCGTGCTGCTATCACCGGTGAAACACCACCCCAGTCTCCACAAGTGCCGATAGAAAGGACAGGAGGACATGCAATAACAAGGAATAATGAATTGTGGCTGATGCGGTAATATAGTGCATTATAAGGCAGTGTATTATTATATACCTAGTAGAATGCGCTTAAGAAATCTTCGGATAAAAAACCCAGCCGCTTAGTGTGCCCACTTGGGCTTTTCACGGATTTTTCCTTAGAAGCATAACTGACCCCGGTTAATGAAGCTACCGCTTATAAATCCAAAGCGCTGTGTCACCAAGGTGGTCTTATTAAGCGGATTCTCCTGTATTAATTAACCCGGCAGTTGCTGGGGTATTTCGCCACCCACAGTTTGTTTGGGGGGGGGGGCGTTAAACGCCTCAAGCCCATAACTCGATAACCAAGAGGCGCAGCGAAACGCACGAGGCGGCTTAGCTTAAAGGGACTATCCCACCTTTAACATGGGGTTTGAGTTGAGATAGCCAAGTTTGCGGCGAGGTTCAGAAACCACTATCTATCTAGGTTGCAACCCCCGCGGCCTCTTGGTGTTGAAGAAATTCGTTCCCTTCATTTGAAAATGGGCCTTGTACAAGGCCCTATCTTCAACATGGAGCGACCGTTAGTGTGACGTCACCTCGTTTAGTCATTCTGATTTAAATGGGTTTGTTCGTTGAAAAATCGCTTAAAACTTGGTCTAAACTTTGTTGTGGTGCCTACAGAGTAAAAAGAATCAGCTTTATGACAGTAATGTGGCCTGGGGAAGGAGGTAATTTTGGGCTGTGAGGTCACATATTTGAAAGTTTGTGTTTGGAATATGGGAAGCCTAAGATGTTTAATGAAAAATAAATGCCAGAACCGTGTTCCTGGTCATCCAATCTACAAAGTCGGGCACAATTTAACTGGTTTTAACAACATTTTAGAAGGTGGGATAGTCCCTTTAAAGTTTATTTCGCGAGCTATCCATAATCATTCAAGAGGGAAAATTCAGGTGGACATCGTTCGCGTCAAAGTAATACCAGTATAGCGCCTTTTGGGGCGACTAACGGAGCGAGCGAGGGGTGAGTCTTGCACGTGCGAAATTTCGAGGGGTACCTCCAACTCAGCAGTGGCGGCGGATTCGATTTTGGCGTGGGGGGGGGGCAAGATCCCAGTCGAGATGATGTCATAGGCAGATCCAGAAAGGCGTTTTCGACGCTGTAGGGGACATACACCCCCCCAAAAAGTGTCCAAAATCCAAAAACTCCTCGGATTTCGATTCCTTACGGATCTACTGCTGAACAGTATGAAGCAAAAAAAAAAATCCTGATAAAAGTGTTATTATTAGGAAACATAAGTTGTCTATTTCGGGCGATGCAGGGGCCAGGGGAGGGGGAGTAAATATTTGCTTTAAATGCCCGCTCCCTGGATCCGCCAGTGGACGATGTAACGCTTTTCGTATTGCTGTATAAGAAAAAAAAGCTCCAATGGGAAAAATTGTGCCATAACCCGATCGCATATTAGATGTTGAAGAACGGTTCCAAACCTTTTGAAGTAGGCGAGCGCTATTCTTCAATGAGGTAACTCGTTTATCGTTGCCATTTCCTCTGTTCATTTTACGTTCGATTTCCGTTTAACCTTCCTTTAAAAAGTATTTCTGAGACTGATATCAACTGAAACTAGTTCACAGCGGGAGGAGACCGCTCAAACATTCAGAGACAGTCGGTCGCATCTAAACCTATTGGACAGCGATCCGCCAGAAACCCTCCCCGCTCGCCAACTAAGCTCACCGAGACGGGCTGTCTCGATGGGTTCATACAGTTAGCCTACAGCAAGGCTTAACCAAGGCCCAAACGCTCGTCAAGCTGGGAACGGAGGGCTGAGGTGATGGAGCGCGGCGGCGGGCTGGGGTGAAGGAACGTTGGACTGGAACGAGAATCCAGAAGTTCTGGTAGGGCGTTTCTTAATTAGGGCTTTAGGGTGCGCTGACTGCGGTAAGGTCCAAATTATCACACCAAATTTTGCCACGACATCTACCGGTTCAGGCACTCGAGAATCAGCGGCCAGTGATATCTGCAAAGACGAAGCATTTACCCAGCTTCAGCCTGGTGTCAGGGCGCCTCAGGTGGCTTTAATTACAGTTGCACATACCAAACGACCTCAGTGCAGCCAGTCTGTGGCCGAAACCATTCGGAACAGACTTCAACGAAAAGTGAGACAAGCTTAGTGCTGCCATTATAGTGCCATTATAGACTTGGGCCCCGTTGGCTTGACCCACTGGAAGGTGGTTGTTATCGGACGCTGCGGGGCATACTCATTTTTCCAAAATGCCTTAGATTTTGCTTTCGTGTTCATAGGCGGCGGAACGGGGAGGGCACCGAGGCACCGCGCCCCCCTCTGATTTTGGAATTTTAACGTCAACCCTGTGGGCGTTGCATGGAAAGAATGGGACCAAAAGTCGGCAGTGCCCCCCCCCCCCTTTAATTGAAGGTGTACCGCCGCTACTGTTCGTGTTTATTAATTTTTACTTTTTTAATAGTGAAACTGAAATAAAGCGGATACTGAACTGTGAACATCCAGTTTTTACACTGACCCCACACAAGCCTCCGAATGCCCAAAGCCGGCCAAAGCAGATCTCTGAGGACTGGCCTTTGGGTGTCTATACCATACCGTGTATTGGTCAATGTCGTCAATGTGTACGACATACGACCTCGGCGTTTACCATTGTATGCGCTGGAGTGGAAACTGTTGCGCTCGAAAAAAAATCAGGGGAGTGGCTTATGAGCGTTCATCAGTCCTAACTACCCGCAAGCGAATGGTTAGCCCTTCCGTCTCTGCTCGCTTGCGATTTGGCATTTATGTAGGTAGTAGGTACAAAATAGAGGCAAACGACCACTGAAGGTATGAGTTGCGTCTCTTGCACACATATATAAATCGAATCTGAAAAGACAAAAAAAAAAATGATATACCTAAAGCGGAAATGGTTAGCATTTACACGTATTCAAAAGGCACCGTTGGACAAACTGTAGGAGCGCATAGCTGCAATATCAGGTTATTGAAATTTTCCTCATGTTTAGGACACAAATTATGGAGGGGCAAGAATATACCTTTGCCCCTCCTCCAAAAGTTTCTTAGGAAACGACGCCTCCTCTGCCACCCCGTATCCGTCGCCCCAGTAAGCGGTCACTGAAGGCCTGGGTTGCCGCTGCGTCACGTTGACGCTTATAATGCCTCCAAAACTAGGTTGAAGAGAGGAAGACTACAATTGAACGTGAATGCTTGCCATTTAAGAAAGGCAACGTATGATGAAGTATTTGGGCATCTGGTTACATCTTCAGATGATCGAACAGAATAATCAGGTATATGGTTTCTTGTCCAAGCTTTGTCACAAATTATGGGGGGGCAAAAAGATACTTTTGCCACCCACGAGTTTGCCAGGGGGGCAGCTGCCCCCCCCTGCCCCCCCCCCCCCCCGAATCCGCCGCCCCTGTCCAACTGACTTGTGCACGGCACCCTACAGACCGGTTTCTAGCGATGTGCCAAATTTGAGCACAATCGGCCCAGCCGTTCTCGAGATCTGGGAGCGGCACCCTGCACGTGCGCACGTGCAAAATGGGTCCCAACTAACTTGTGCACGGCACCCTACTAACTGGTCCCTAACCGTGTACCAAATTTGAGCGCCATCAGTCCAGCCGTTCTCGAGATCTGGAAACGACCCCTGCACGTGCGCACGTGCAGCAGCACCCCAACTCTGGCACATGGATATGCAGTGCCTAGTGGGTGCCTACCTACATGCCAACTTTCAGCGCAATCGGCCAAGTAGTTACCGAGATATTGCAACAATTACAAAACTGACACGTCTTCGTTTTGCACGTGGCACGTGCATAAGGGGTCACCCACATGCATCGGGAATAGTCCAATACTTGGTAGAAGGGATGAAGCTACCCTACAAAAATTACCGCGTGTAAATCGGTCAAGTGGTTGCTGAGATATAAGCCTCGCAAAAGCGTCCGCACGGCCGGCCGGCCGGCCGGCCGCTCATACTCAGAAATTTCCGTTAATCTAAGGAAAGACTACGCTCGCTTCGCTCGCTCCGTAACCAAACATTCCCAGACATTGTTTTGCTGGCAAAGTTCGAACATCCAATCATAAACTACCAGTATAACGCCTTTTGGGGCGACTAACGGAGCGAGCGAGAGGGTGGGCCTTGCACGTGCGAAATTTCGAGGGGGTACCTCCAACTGACTTGTGCACGGCACCATACTAACCGGTCTCTAGCGATGTGCCAAATTTGAGCACAATCGGCCCAGCCGTTCTCGAGATCTGTAAGCGGCACCCTGCACGTGCGCACGTGCAAAATGGGTCCCAACTGACTTGTGCACGGCACCCTACTAACTGGTCCCTAACCGTGTACCAAATTTGAGCGCAATCGGTCCAGCCGTTCTCGAGATCTGGAAACGACCCCTGCACGTGCGCACGTGCAGCAGCACCCCAACTCTGGCACATGGATATGCAGTGCCTAGTGGGTGCCTACCTACATGCCAACTTTCAGCGCAATCGGCCAAGTAGTTACCGAGATATTGCAACAATTACAAAACTGACACCTCTTCGTTTCGCACGTGGCACGTGCATAAGGGGTCACCCACATGCATCGGGAATAGTCCAATACTTGGTAGAAGGAATGAAGCTACCCTACAAAAATTACCGCGTGTAAATCGGTCAAGTGGTTGCTGAGATATAAGCCTCGCAAAAGCGTCCGCACGGCCGGCCGGCCGGCCGGCCGGCCGCTCATACTCAGAAATTTCCGTTAATCTAAGGAAAGACTACGCTCGCTTCGCTCGCTCCGTAATTATTGGTGGCCCTATTTTACATCCTAGGTCATCTAATGTCAAGAAAGATGATAAGCGATTGTTTATAACAATTTTAAATACACATGCTAGCTTCGTGCTCAAAGCATATTCTAAGCTCTAGATCCAACATATAAGAAGGCGTATGAAAACACATCTGATGTGCTCATATCAACATTACAGATCAGCTGATGAGCAGCATGGCTGGTTCCTGGAAAACTGCCTTTCGGATACGAAAAATAACATTTCAAATTGTAATAACACATGTACTTATTTTTTTTCATAAAATCTTTAATTGGTTTGAGATGGGTGCAAAATGATCTGACCCAAGTGAGATGATGTTTTTCGAGAGATGACTTTAACGAGCTCGTTAAAGTACTTGGTCTGTATAGCTCAGAGGTAGAGCATTGGAGCGCTAATCCAAAGGCCCGGGGTTCGAATCCCCGTACAGCCCAAATCTTTAACGAGTTTGCAAAAGATGACGGATGTCATCACTGTCAACCGTGGAAGCCGAATGGCTACCCATCTACGCTGGAGTACGAAAAACATCATCTCACGCTCTCAGTCCCAGCGGATAAAAACAACACCTAAAAATGATCCGCATAAAACTTGGCAGAAAGCTCGTTAAAGTACTTGGTCTGTATAGCTCAGAGGTAGAGCATTGGAGCGCTAATCCAAAGGCCCGGGGTTCAAATCCCCGTACAGCCCAAATCTTTAACGAGTTTGCAAAAGATGACGGATGTCATCACTGTCAACCGTGGAAGCCGAATGGCTACCCATCTACGCTGGAGTACGAAAAACATCATCTCACGCTCTCAGTCCCAGCGGATAAAAACAACACCTAAAAATGATCTGACCCAAGATCTGACGCTGACCTAAAATGATCAAAAACCTTCCTACATTGTCCGGAAACCGCTGACGATTGATAGCTCAATGACACTAGAGCCGTGCATAAGGAGGCGTGAAAACACTTTCCTCGTCTCGATCTATTACTAGAGGACCATGTCATGGCGTGTGAAAGGTGTTCTCAAAATAAAAATATTTAGCCCGCTCCCCTTTGGGCTATTGGCGGACCCTACACGCTCCTTGGGGATGGTGGCCGTTTCGCCCCTCCACCTAAAATCTCGGAAAGTAACCGACCGATTTTGAAAGTTCAAAGAGTCTTCGATAACCCCATCAGCGAACTACCTGGTAACCAAGTTTTCCTTGACCTAGGTGCAACCGATGACGTCACAGGTCAGGTCAAAGGTCGATTTTTTTTCACGGATTAATTGGGCCTTGTCTATATGGAATGCGTTATAACATCAAAGAGAAGGCATGTAATCGAAAATCATCGATAGGTGTAATCGAAAATCATCGAGCGTTGGTTGCCTAATACATATGTTGCTAAAGGTCACTGATGCCAGGTCAGGCCACCGAGGTCAGGCCACTAAGGGTTACAATATAAATCCAACTATACTAGCGTCGTGTGATACACGTTTTGTGGCCAATTTTGCATTTCAAATTCAATGGTGTGGGCTAGACGACCATTGGGGCCGGCTTAGCAGTGTTTCATTTTTCAGCCTTTTTGGTGGCAAATCACACCTAATGGGGAAAATATTTTCATCCCTAAAATATGAATGACCAACTTAACTTCATCTCTGAAAAGAGTTTCATGTATTCCCAACAGCCAGTTCACTTGTCACTTGACAGTTGATGCACCCACATCCTTTTGTTCCACACCCTGTCAAGATCCTGACATAAAATTCTGGTTTATCAGTTAGCATAAAAATTGGCATTACACCATTTTGCAAAAATACTGCAGTTATTTACTTTCTTTTTTTTTTCATCCTAGGATTTTTTCTTCATCGGCACACCCAACCAATATCCAATTTTAGAACACTGCGACTTAGATTACACCCTGGTGAATGTCAGGTCAAGGTCAGGTGAAATAAGGTTAATTTTCGAAGTTGATATTTTGCATAAAATGGGTACCTAGATATTCGCTGCAGCTCATCACGGGGAATCCAAAGGTGGTCATTTTTGCTCTGTGTGGTCTAAAACAGCTAAAAGTTGAGTTGGGAAATTTTACGTAATAAATGTTGAGTGATTTATTTTTTTCACCATAGCTTTGGTAAAAATGGAGCTATCGAGATCACGTTTGGCATGTGTAGGTATAGCAGACCAATAGTTCTGGTATTTTTGGGGTTTGATATAAAAATCACTTTTTAAGTTTTGATGGTCACTTTGTTTAATCCGAGTTAGCAATTTTGTAGCCCTGTTTATTTTACATCTTTTTTATCTTGAACATTTTTCGTTATCTTCAAAGCTGTAGGCGTGATAGTTCTTCCCGCTAAGCCTTTTTTGGGTCGAAAATGGCAGAACATGACATGAATCTGACGTCCTTTGTGGCTAAGCTTTCAAAGACTTTGGAAAAATGTGGTCACAAGATGTAAAATTGATGCCCGGAAGGGCATCATTTTTAGGCTGGTGGCGAAATCTGCTACAGAATAGGAGATATCGACTGAAAAAGAGAGATGGGCCGTTTCGCCCCCCCCCCCTCCCTCCCCCAACGAGGCGTCGGGCTTTCATTCAATTTCTGCTCTCACAGTCTCTCTGAACTCTTTTTTGAACTACAGAGTAACGGAATTGCAAGTGGCAATATAATCTTCCTGCCTGCGCCGGACCAGAGTTTACACATGCAGGCTGAGTTCTAGCATTTATATTTTAAATTTTTAAGCCGTTGAGCTTTTAAGAAGTTGTATGCACTGTTCAGCTTCTTTTTTTTGTCCATCACAGCGGGCTTGTATGCCATTTGCTAATCAAAAACGAATGTAAAAACTTTTTATGAGGTCTGGTAACCTCGCCAAGTTCTTAACTGATTCGTTTAGTAGCCTTTGATTGGGCACTGCCCACGTTGTCTGTCTATGACACTAATAGAGGCTGCTGACATCGTTTGTCGCGGTTAGATAATAATACCAAATACCAATCCAAATCCCAGTGGCTGCTCGATCGCAATTTTCCTGGCCCACCTCTCCAGCCAGGCTAGACTTTGCTCGGCACAGCCGTCGCCTCAGTGCCTCGGGCGGTGACCCGTTCAAAGGGGCTCACAATTCGTATGGTGCCGTGGCTCTCAAACCAACACAGAGCAGTGAGACGCACAGGCTCACTTTCCATATAAGGCGAACAGCTGATTCTGACGCCGGGGTTTCATTTATGCTGAGGCGCCCAATCACAGCGCGGCATTTCAGTTGGTGTCGGGCGCAAAAGCTGCTATGCCCCGCCCCTCCATCATGTGACCCTGCCCTCACGTGGCCTCAGTCACGTGGTGTTTCCACTCCTTGGCGCATGGCGGCGCTAGTCTCGCAGGGGCGGTGGTAGCTTGCTCCCCTGCCGTCCGGGAGTGATGGGTAGCAAGTGCTGGTGACTATGCCTACATTTAGTATGTGCTATGCTATGTGTATTGAGGATTGAGGGCACCTCTGACTCGCTGCGCAATTAAAATTCTGGTATTGATTGGTTGCTTCTGGCATTGTCTTCGCGCAAACCATTGAAAAGGAGGCGGACATTTTTAAGGAACTGTTAAGTACACTCAAATGTTAAAAGATTAGCAACTGCTCATTGAATTTCTGGCGAGTGGTAGTGAAACGTTCTGTTCACAAATGAGTAGGAGAGAGAAGTCATATTGCGCCACCTTAACCCGCGCCCTGGTGGGGGGGGGGGGGCTATTTTTTGCCCCCCTCCAGACTTTTCGATATATCTCCAGAACCGCTGCGCCGATCGTCACCAAACTTTCAGTACCCTCCCGGACATCAATTTTACACATTGTGACCAAAATTTTTCCAAAGGCTATGATAGGTTGGCCAGAAATTACGTCAGAGTGACGTCATGTTCTGCCGTTTTCGACCCCCAAAAAACGGTTTCGCGGGAAGAGCTGTCAGGCCTATAGCTTTGCAAATACAGAAAAACGATACAACATAAAAGCTGTAGAATTGATAGGGCTACAAAACTGTTATCTCAGATTTTTGAAATTTTTGGATTTTGACCCCAAAAAATCAAAAAAATAGATTTTTTGAATATAATAGCCAAAAAAAATCCAAAAAGTTTTTTGAATTTCGAAAAAAACCGGAATATTTGTGATAGCCCCTACCGCCGTCTATCTGTATACCGAATTTGAGATCGATACCTCTTTTTTTGGCCAAGTTATAGCGAAAAAAACTTCAAAATTGATGACGTCAAATTTTCAAGCTCAATTTTTAGCAATTCTAGACCTTGTAGCGCAAAACAAAGACCACCATTAGACTCCCCGTGACGAGTTGCATCGAATCCATACCCATTTTATGCAAAAATATCAACTTTGAAATTTGACCTTTTTTCGTTTCGTTTCGTTTCGTTTCGTTTCGTTTATTTAGGGCTTGTCCAACAAGTGGCTATTACGGCCCAGTCAATACATGATAGGTACACACACCCACACACACACATATACATACATACAATATACACGTCAATATAAAGCAACACCCGCAAAAGCATACATAAAATATCTAAAATCAGTCATGTCACTTGTCAGTCACTATCTAAAGTGCTGCACCAGCTGTCTCCTGGAACCAGTCGCCTTCACCTCCGGCGGCAGGCCGTTCCATGCAGCGGCGGCTCTATACGAAAACAGCCGCCTGGTCGCCGCCAGTCGAACCCGCGGCAGGTCGAGCACAGCTGCGCCCGCAGCCGTGGCCCGCGTGACTCTATTGGAGACGGCGGCACGCGGGCGAAACATGGACCGCAGCGAGTCGGGGGCGCCGGCGGCGTACAAGGCGCGTTGCACGTTCACCGCGTCACGGCGTGCGATGAGCTCACCAATGCCGGGCCAGCCGAGCGCGCCGAGGGCGGGGGTGATGTGGTCGAATTTGCGGAGACTAGAGACGAGCCGTACAGCGAGATGGATGGTCCTCTGCAGCCGGTGCAGGTGGGATTTGGGGGCACCACCCCAGACTGACGAGCAGTACTGGAGGTGGGGGAAAACGTGGGTTTGAACGAGGATTTTAAGGATGTCAGGGGAGAGGTGATGGCGAATTTTGAACAGTGATATAAGGATTCCATTTGACCGCCGAACGATAGAGGATATATGTGGCTCCCAGCTCAGGGTTTGGTCGAGGAGAACACCCAGCACCTTGATGTGTTTTGTTGGCCGAATAGTTGCATCATCTACGTTAAGGGTGAAGTTTTTGACTTTATCAACTGAATTTTGAGTGCCAAGAAGAGTGAAGCAGGTCTTCTCTCCATTCATTTTTAAACTGTTTAAGCTAAACCAGCGTTGAAGTTGCTGAATGTTCTCCTCGGCCCGGGACTTCAGCACTTGGATGCCAGTGGGATTGGAGGGTGCTGAGTCCAGGATTTGGGTGTCATCCGCGTAGGATATGAGTCGGCCATGGGGGAGGAAGCAGGTAAGGTCGTTGACGAAGATGAGGAAGAGGATGGGACCCACGATGGACCCCTGGGGAACACCGTGGGAGAGTGGGAGGGCCGTTGAGGAGCGGATGAGTTGGGAACGGCCAGAGAGGTAGCTGCTGAACCAGCGGGATGAGATGCCATACCACTCGAGCTTGTTCAGAAGCATCGAGTGGTCGACACTGTCGAATGCCTTGCTCAGGTCGACTGACGTCACCGCGGCAACGTCACCACCGTCGACCCTGCGAGCCGCCCATTCGACAATGTCGAGTATGGCATCTTCAGTGGAGTGGGATGGGCGGTAGGCATACTGGGATGGGGAGAGGATGTGGTTAGTGATGAGGTAGGAGGTGAGCTGAGAGCACACAACCTTTTCAAGGATTTTGGAGAGAGATGGGAGGATGGATATGGGGCGGTAGTTGCCAGGCTGGTTGGGGTCACCGGATTTGTGGATTGGTGTGACGATGGCAACTTTCCATGCGTCAGGGAAGGTAAGGGTGGATATGGATGAGTTGATTAGGTGAAGGATGGGCGGACCGACTGCAGGGAGACAGCTTCTGATCGCAGCGATCGGAATGCCATCAACCCCAACAGCCCTCGACGCACTCAGCCGGCTGATGGTCAGAATCAGGTCTGGCAGCGTTATGCATTGAGGGGCGAAGGCGCTCGCACATACCCTGGGAGGCCGCGGGCCGGCAGCGGGGGTCTCGGTCCCCTGCGCGGCCCGCGCGGCCTCAGCTGCCACACGAGCGCCGACACCGGCAAAATACTCGTTGAGCTGGTCGGCGCTCAGCACATCACGGTCTGGTGGCTGTGCGCCTGCAGAGCCTCTCGCAGATAGGTTAGCACCAAATCGCTTAAGTCTATTCCAAAAATGTTTCGCATCACAGTGTAAAGACTTTTTTTTGACCTGACCTTGACCTGACCTTCACCAGAAAGTGACCTAAGCCGTACCTGATGGTCTTATAACCAACACCATTGAGTTGGAAATGAAAAATTGGCCATAAAACATGCATCGCACAACCATAGTACCTAAAGTTAGGTTCATGTGACCTGACCTGTGACCTGACCTGGTATTGTCAGTGACCTCTTTTAACAACATATGTACTAGGCTCCTGACGCCCTATCACTGATTCTCGACAAAATGCGTTTTCTTCGGTGTTATAGCGCATTCCCTAGAAGCCCCGTGAACGGTGAAACATTTTATCTTTGACCTGACCTGTGACGTCATCAGTGACCCCGAGATCAATGAATTTTGGTTTCCCTCAACAAATTTGACAGGGCTATCGAACGCCGTTTGAATTTTCCGGATCCGTCCAGGAGTTTCGGAGATACGGGGGGAGGGCAAAAAAGTGCCCCCCCCCCCACCGCGCGGAAGGTGGCTGGTAGGCCCACCGCCTGCCGGGTTAAGGTGGCGGTGCTCCCCCCGCTTCCCCTACTTAACTGAATCGTTTACTGTTAACGCCAGAGCCCTTGAGACCCTATTTTTTCGCGATTATTTTTTAATGCGTGGAAGAATTTCAACCAAACTCAGGACATGGCCGTTTCAAGACCTGCCGAAACTTTTACAATTTAGATATTTTGTCGCCGTTTCAATATTTCAGGCACTTCTCATTGACTCGTAATGTTAAATTTCGAGCAAGATTTTCACCCGGTGTGTAGAGGCTATCATCAGTCAGTCTGTGATACGTTATGACGTCACAGTTAAGCCCCGCCTCTGTGGTCTTGGCCTGCGGCGGTTTCGGGCTGGTGCGCGGTCACTCGCGCTGTGGCGGGGAGCGGGGATGGTCGAGCGGTGCCGAAAAAACGGCGGAGTTGTGCGTAAGGTCTTGTCTGACAGTGCCCAAAGAGCGACATGATGACTGAGGAGCCATGAATGCTCAATGCGCATTGCTTGTACAATGCTGATAGGTTCGCTGACGGCTGATATTTGTTTTATTTTTCATAAGCTGCAAATAACGGGCAGATGGCATATACCTGACATAAGGTTAGGAAATATTCACCTGTATTTAAAGCCTATGGCGTTGTAGATAATGTGATAATGGGGTGTCGGATGTCATCAAGTAGTTGCTGATCTGTACATCGCTATGCAACCATCGAACAACGCAATAATTAATTAATTGCCTTCGCTTCACATCATAACGCTCGCTCGTATTTCAAACATACCTATATCCTACATGGAACATCGTATTTGTTAGGAATCTTTAACGTTTGTTCGAAGCATGTGTGAGTAGTAGGTTGAGGAGTATTGGCCCTCTTGGTCCTATATACGAGAGTCAACAAGAACCTAACATTTACTTGACCGTCTGCTGCAATTGATACATAGCACGTGGAGCGTCAGCGAAATTCATAGTCCTTTACAGATGGCAGGGGTGTCGTTTGTACAGAGGTCGCTGATGGGCACGGGTCAATGCCGCAGTCGTGGGCGGAGCCTAATGTCATATGACGTATGAAAGCCTCTATCCAGGATGGAAAAACAGTTAACATTACGAGTCAATGACAAGTGCCACAAATATTTAAGTGACAACAAAACGTATTTGAAGAAAAAGTTTCGGCAGGTCTTGAAACAGCTATTTCCTAAATATGGTTGAAATTGTTCCACGCATTAAAAAATAATCGCGAAAAATTGGGTCTCAAGGGGTCTGGCGTTAACAGTAGTAGCTTTTGATTAGGCACTGCCCACGTTGTCTGTCAAACTTTTCGTGTCAACGAGAAGAGGCTGCTGACATCGTTTGTCGCGGTTAGATAATACCAATCCACGTCTCAGTGTGGCTGCTCGATCGCACTTTCCCTGGCCCACCTCTCTCACCAGGCTAGGCTAGGCCCGGCACAGCCGTCGCCTCAGTGCCTCGGGCGGTGACCCGTTGAAAGGGGCTCACAATTCGTATGGTGCCGTGGCTCTCAAACCAACACAGAACAGTGAAACGCACAGGCTTACCTTCCATATAAGGCGAACGGCTGATTCTGGCGCCGGGGCTTCATTCAAGCTAAAGCGCCCAATCACAGCGCCGCATTTCAGTTAGTGTCGGGCGCAAAAACTACTATGCTCCGCCCCTCCATCACGTGACCCTGCCCTCACGTGGCCTCAGTCACGTGGTGTTTCCACTTCTTGGCGCATGGCGGCGCTAGTCTCGCAAGGGCGGTGGTAGCTTGCTCCCCCGCCGTCCGGGGGTGATGGGTAGCAAGTGCTGGTGACTGTACACTCAAATGTTAAAAGATTAGCAACTGCTCATTGAATTTCTGGCGAGTGGTAGTGAAACGTTCTGTTCACAAATGAGTAGGAGAGAGAAGTCATATTGCGCCACCTTAAGGATATCGGCCTATTGCGGCTAAAGTTGACCAGCTGTCATATTTGATGATGGGTATCTAAAATTGTGCCTCAGTTATTTTGGCATCAAATAAAATTTAAAAACTCCCAATTTGTATCACACCCAGAAAAAATAACAAGAGGAAAGTATTCCGACACACCTGCAAAGGGCACATTTACGGACTCCCCTATCAAAAAGCGCCCATGCCTCTCATGTAAAATCGCCCTATTCAAAACAACGGTTTACCACCTAACTAAGTAGCCTATTTGAACGTGTCAGCCCATTGACCAGTTATGCTGTGAAGGCTAAGGTAATGGTAAGGTGAGCGCTCTAATGATCAAAGTGTTCAATGAAATGTCTCCCAACCACCAGATGCTGTTTCTCTGGGTTGAAGAATAGGGCGCAAATAGGGTGGGCGCAATTAAAAATGGAACACATTTTTCATGAGCTTGAAATATGGCGGCGACAGCGAAACCACAGTGGTGATAAGCTTTCAAAACTGCCATTAAACGGACAATTAACAATGATAATTAGTTGAATCACCATTTCTAAGATAAACCATGACACTAGCAAAGGTCGAAATGGACTGTTTCGCGTAAGAAAGTAGAGAACGTGACTGAGGCCACGTGAGGGAAGAGTCACGTGATGGAGGGGCGGGGCATAGCAGCTTTTTCGCCCGACACTAACTGAAATGCCGCGCTGTGATTGGGAGCCTTAGCATGAATGAAACCCCGGCGTCGGAATCAGCTGTTCGCCTTATATGGAAAGTGAGCCTGTGCGTCTCACTGCTCTGTGTTGGTTTGAGAGCCACGGCACCATACGAATTGTGAGCTCCTTTGAACGGGTCACCGCCCGAGGCACTGAGGAGGCGCTGTGCCGGGCAAAGTCTAGCCTGGTGGGAGAGCTGGGCCAGGAAAATTGTGATCGAGCAGCCACTGCACTGGGACGTGGATTGGTATTATCTAACCGCAGTACAGTCACCAGCAGTTGCTACCCATCACCCCCGGACGGCGGGGGACCAAGCTACCACCGCCCCTGCGAGACTAGCGCCGCCATGCGCCAAGAAGTGGAAACACCACGTGACTGAGGCCACGTGAGGGCAGGGTCACGTGATGGAGGGGCGGAGCATAGTAGCTTTTGCGCCCGACACTAACTGAAATGCGGCGCTGTGATTGGGCGCCTTAGCATGAATGAAGCCCCGGCGCCAGAATCAGCCGTTCGCCTTATATGGAAAGTGAGCCTTTGCGTTTCACTGTTCTGTATTGGTTTGAGAGCCACGGCACCATACGAATTGTGAGCCCCTTTGAACGGGTCACCGCCCGAGGCACTGAGGCGACGGCCGTGCCGGGCAAAGTCTCGCCTGGTGGGAGAGGTGGGCCAGGGAAAGTGCGATCGAGCAGCCACTGGGACGTGGATTGGTATTATCCAACCGCGACAAACAATGTCAGCAGCCTCTTCTCGTGCCATAGACAGTGTCTTTGACACGAAAAGCTAGACAGACAACGTGGGCAGTGCCCAATCAAAAGCCATTAAACGATCCAGTTAAGAAGTTGGCGAGGTAGCCAGATCAAATAAAAAGTTTTTAATTCGATTTTGGTTGACAAATGACATACAAGCCCGCTGTGTCTGTGATGGACCAAAAAAGGAGCTGAACAGTTCATACAACTTCTAAAAAGCTCAACGGTTTAAAAATTCAAAAGTTAAATGTTAAAATTCAGCCTGCATGTTTAAACTCTGGTCCGGCGCTGGCAGGAAGCTTACATTGCCACTTGCAATTCCACTACGTTGTAATAGAGTTCTGTGAGAGCAGCAACTGAAAGCCCCGTTTAGGGGAGGGCGGCGCGAAACGGCCCCCTCTCTCCTTTTCAGTCGATATCTCCTAAAGTATAGCAAATGGCGCCACCAAACTTTCAAGACCCCTCCGGGCATCATTTTTACACCTTGTGACCAAATTTTTCCAGAGCTCTTATGAAAGGTTAGTCACAAATGACGTCAGAGGGATGCCATGCTCTGTCATTTTCGACCCAATGAAAGGTTTAGCGGGAAGAGCTGTCACGCTTACAGTTTTGAAGATAACGAAAAATATTCAAGATAAAAAAGATGTAAAATAAACAGCGCTACCAAACTGCTAACTCTTATTTCCGAACAAAAATTGATTTTGATCATCAAAACTATAGAAGTAGGTATAACACCCCGAAAATACCAACAACTTTCAAAATTAAAACTGAAATATATGTTATAGAACTATCTGCTCTAGATATGCCAAACTTAAACTCGATAGCTCCATTTTTAGCAAATTTATGGCAAAAAAAGAACTACTCAAAATTTAGTACGTAAAATTTTCAAATTCAATTTTTAGCCGTCACAGAACACACAAAGCAAGCCAAAGGCCACCATTGGATTTCCTGTGATGAGCTGCATCGAATAGATACCCCTTTTATGCAAAATATCAACTTTGAAATTTGACCTACTTTGACCTGACCTTGATCTCCACCAGAATGTAATCTAAACTGGCCCAAATGGCCGTCTAGCTCACATCATTGAATTTTAAGTGTAAAATTGGCCTTAAAACATGTATCACACGACCCTAGCATAGTTGGGATCATATTGTGACCCTTAGTGACCTGACCTCTGTGAAATGACCTGGCATCAATGACCTCTTTAGGCAACATATGTATTAGACAACCAACGCTCCATCGATGTTTTTCGATAACATGCCTTTTATTTGATGTGTTAACTGACTGTAACGCATTCCTTAGACTAAATCGGTGAAAAATGCGACCTATGACCTGACTTGTGACGTCATGGGTTGCACCTAGGTCAACGAAACCTGGTAACAAGGTAGTTCCCTGGTGGGGCTATCGAACGCTCTTTGAATGTTAAAAATCGGTCGGTACCTAACTTTCCGAGATCTCAGGTGGAGGGCGAAACGGCTGCACCACCGATCAGGTGGTAGGGTCCGCCAATAGCCCAAGGGGGCGCGGAATATTTATTCACTCATACAGTATCATTTATTTTGAGAACACCTTTCTCAGCCATGACATGGTCCTCTCGTAATAGAACGAGATGAGGAGTGTTTTCACGCCTCCTTAATATGCACGGCTCTAAGTGTCATTGATCTATCAACTGTCAGCGGTTTTCGGACAATGAAGTTCTTAGTTATTACTGAATCCAATTTTATTTCAAACGATTGTCACTGTGCTAGTTTTCTTCTTATACGTTTTTGAAAAAGCGCTGAAGAAGTCTTTGATAAACGAAACCGGTCCGCTTATTCTTTTTCCCATTGTTTTTTGAATATATTCGTAGACTACTGGCTCTTTACTACAAAATTTGAGAATGTTTGGTATTACTTTGACCCGAACGATGTGCAGCTGAATTTTCCCTCTTCAATGATTATGGACAACTCGCGAAATTAACTTTAACCTAAACTACCGACAAGCAGAAGAAAATCCGATACAAGCCTACCTTAATCCTCTCACCTTATTCAACCGTTAAAACGTTCAAGGCATTTGTTCAGTCCGAGTCGCTATGTCGACCACCCGCGCCGTGCTGGGGGGGGGGGCGTTTTTACGCCCTTCCCCCTCAGGTTTTTCGCGAATATCTCAAAAAACGGCGACGCGACGCGTAGCGTCATTCGAGGTCAGGTCACCAGGTAACGTCAAGTGACCTTACCTCAGACAAAAAAAAAAAAAAAAAATTCGAAAGCTCGTTGTAGCTACACCGACTGAGCGATCACTTTAAAAACTGTCAGTAATTGCTTAGGGTAACAGTATGTATAAAACGGATACCTCGGATTTTTTATGTCTGTGACCTAAGGTCAAGTCAGTTTTGTGACTGCTCCATTAGGTATAAGTCAATGGGAGAAAATTGAAATGCGCCTCTTTTGGACGAATTTCGTTCTACACCCTCTCAAACATCGGTCCATAGGTAAACATGACACACTGAATCGGAAAATTGCACCTGTGACCCCTGTGTGTGCCCCTGAGGTCATTTTAGGACATAAAAGGTCTTCAGCAGTTTTTTTTTTTTACTTTTGACAGAAACGTGCTAGAGCGGTGAAAACACCGTTGATCTGAGGTCAAATTTGAGGTCAATCAGAGCGTGCCCTCAGGGGGCTAAACCGTTGATCTGAGGTCAAATTTGAGGACATGTTGGCGAAAAAGCGTTAAAAGAGCTATCGAATGCGCTTTTCCGCGGCACTGTAGCTCTATTGGTTCCCGAGTTAGCCGTCGGGTGTTCGAAATCGTTGAAATCAACAAAATTTGACCTTTGATGAACCCTGGTGACCCGACCTTTGCCCTGACCTTAAAATGACCGAGTGTTTTCCTCCTTATTTTTGACGCTCTTTCGATTGTCGCTTACCGCGTGTCGCTACGTGGCCCAGGAGCCGAGTTAGACGGAGGGGCGTAAAACGCCCCCCCCAGCACTCGATGGAAGACGGAGGGGCGTAAAACGCCCCCCCCCCCCAGCACTCGATGGAAAGTTCATGCCACCAACACGGCGCAGGTTAATTGTTATGCTAGCTAGCTCCTGTTGTAAGCTGCGGAGTCGTGGACCTGATCTTGAAGGAACTGGGCCTAACATTTTCATAGCAAACGTAAAAAATGTTTAATAGGTTGTGCAAAAAATAACATCTTTTATGAAACATTTGCGAAACCTTCAACATCATCCCCCGACCCCATTAGTGCCGAGCTCCCAACGACGACCATAAAAGCGTCCCCATCCCGTCATAGGCGGCGGAACGGGGGGGGGGGGGGCACCGGGGCACCGTGCCCCTTTTGATTTTGGCATTTCAACATTAGCCCTATGAGCGTTGCATGGAAATAATAGGACCAAAAGTCGGCAGTGCCCCCCCCCCCCTTAATTGAAGGTGTTCCGACACTACTGCATCCCGTCAACATGGGTTTATCACAAGGATGCCAAGATTTGATTTCCAATCCGAAGCTGTAATGATGGAAAGCAAATTTGCATTTTACATGTGAAACAAGCTGACACAGCTAAATATTTCCTCTCTCGCTCCCTCTCACTGATTTACCCATTGCCCTCTTTCTCATTTTACCCTCTCTGGTTTTCCTTTTCAGTTTTTTCTCTCTCTCTTCTCTCCTCCCGTCCTTATCCCTTCCCTCCAGTCTTTCTTAGCTCTCTCTCTCTCTCTCTCTCTCTCTCTCTCTCTCTCTCTCTCTCTCTCTCTCTCTCTCTCTCTCTCTCTCTCTCTCTCTCTCTCTCTCTCTCTCTCTCTCGCTCTCTCTCTCTCTCTCTCGCTCTCTCTCACTCTCTCTCGCTCTGTCTCTCGCTCTCTCTCTCTTCGCTCTCCCTCTCTCCCTCTCTCTCCCTCTCTCTCTTTCTCTCTCTCCTCTTTCTCTCTCTCCTCTCTCTCCCTCTCTCTATCCCTCTCTCTCTCCCTCTCCATCTCTCTCTCTCTCTCTCTCTCTCTCTCTCTCTCTCTCTCTCTCTCTCTCTCTCTCTCTCTCTCTCTCTTTCCTCACAATATTCTCGACTGTCACAGCGTTGTAGGGCTTGTTTCCAGACAGGTCCAGGCGCTCCCCACTTCGCAAGGCCCCAGCCCACACGGCCCAACCGCTCGAACGCCCTCCGGCGGATGACCTCTGACCTCGGCGACCTGACCCCAGCCGACCGATCGCGTCACTCTCCACGCCTCCGCCCCGCTTCCCCCACTACAGCTGCGTAGTAGTTGTAGCGTGTGCAAAGGTCACGTGACATTATTTACTTCTGCGGCTTGTTCGGCTGGCAAGAGATGGCACTAGTGGTCTGTGGATCAGAGGCGGGGCTAGGTTCTACGACTTCTTGGGGCACACTTTAGGGCAGAAAAGAGGTTTTTTGGCTCCCCGTCCCAAAATGCTTCGAATATACAAAAACAAGTTAGATATTCGAAAATCGGAGGACCAAACGGATCGTTTGACGCACCTTGCGCGACTGACAATAGATCGGTCTTCAAACTACTGAACAAAAACGAGGTGATTAGTAGCAAGTGCTGGTGACTGTACGTCAGTACGGGAGAGTGGGGTAAGATGCCCAGGTTGGGAAAGACGCCCCACCCCCTCTAGCGGCGAAACAAAGAATAGAACCTGGAAATTAATGTTCTTAGCGTAAAGCGGAAGCCTGCCTTGTTAACTGCACATAAATTTGCGAAGTTCAGTTGGGCAACGGCTGGCTGGTGATTGCATGTTTTTATTTGCTGCTTTCAAAATATACTTTGGTGTCAAAACATTGTAAATATCAAAGAAGGTAGATATAATTTTTGCGTCCCTTGCTATAGTCGTGATACATTAACATGCGGGTACTGCGTCCCAAACAGTTTGTTTCAGGCAGCGGCGCCGCCACGCTTTTATGAGCACTACGTTCACCCGCATGCAGGTTAGTGGTAGGCTCAGGCACGACACCCAGGGTGGGATGAAAATTTTCCCAACTTTCCAAGGTGCCTACTTACCAGTAAAACGCCTTTTGGGCAAAGAACGAGCGAGCGAGATAGTGAGCCCTGCACGTGCGGAAGGGCGAGAGGGTACAGTGGATCTTATTAGGATCTCCAGACGTAACTAGATGGCGTTGAGCCTTAGTCGAGTCCATGTCAACTTCAAGGAGAGGTCACTACCGAGCTGGGCCCGATGGGGAGGTGGGCGGGGAGGGGGGGGGGGGGGCGGGTGGCGAGGTCACGGTGCGGGTGACCTGTCAAACAGCCCCGGCGCGGTGGGGCACTGCTGTAGGCAAATGGCGCACTCCAGTGTTGTTCCATATCGCAGTGGTGGGCCGGGCGGCCGGTTAGCTTGACAGCTTGGAAGGAAAGGATAATGAGGCATGGTTTTGCTGTGGCCGGTTCACCTACTGTTACTTATGATGCACCCAGAGTAATGCAAATGTGGCGTTGATAATGCAGCTGGCAATGGAATGCTAGCGAATGCTCCGAGCGCCTAGCTATAAGGATTAAGATTATTTATGTCTCCTGAAATTTTCGTTGAATATAATTCAAGCACTAGAGAGATCGTATTCTTTCGCCAGTTTTTTGACCGGCTGGCGTTTCTTGCGTAGAGCGCGCCCTTGGGCAAAGATTTAGGTATAACGCAGGTGATTTTTTTTTTTGCTGGTAAGACGCCTTTAGGGTCAAATCAAGCAGTGGCGGCGGAACACCTTTAATGAAGTGGGGGCACTGCCGACTTTTGGTCCCATTCTTTCCATGCAACGCCCATAGGGCTAATGTTAAAATGCCAAAATCAAACGGGGGCACAGCGCCCCGATGCCCCCCTCCCCACCCCCCCCCCCTTGTTCCGCCACCACATGAAATCAAGTCGCTAAGAGACGATGAGGAAAAGTGGACGAACGCCACATTTCTGTGCATGAAGTCTCGAGTTATAAAAAGCTAAAAGTTATTTTACATGTAAGCTAAAAAAAAAAACAATAAGATCAGTTAATAAAAATATTTGACCCGAAATTAACTTCTGTTTTGTCTGACCATGATTGCATGTATGACCCCGGTCCAGCCTGGTTCAACTCGGCCCAACCTGGTTCGGCTCCCCCTATGTTAATATAAATTTGGCCCGAACCTTTTGAATGGAAGGAATCACAAGGACAGAGTCCCCGCTAAGCTGAGCTTGTTAAGCGTTGAAACCTGCCATCTACCCTCCGATCAAGCAATTCCTGGTCTATTGCAGACTATGGTTTTGAGGTTTAGTCTATGGCAAAATGGTCTGTGGTTTAGAGTCCAAATTTTAACGTGCGCAAATAGCCGCGCACGGCCGGTCCCCTCGCTGACTTCGCCTGGCAGCGGCCTGCCACCAACCACAACCATACCCGTCAGGAGGCTAAAAAAACGTCAAGCACACGTCGTGTTTCGAACCCGGACTTTTGCAACCGGGACGTGCGTCTTCACCACATGGCACATGGAGTCCAACGCTCTACCGACAGAGCTACCGGGACGGACATTTACCTTGGGGTTTCGCCTCGTGACATTGACAGACGTCAGACACTTTGGCCGAACTTTAGCCGAAACACTGAGCAAGCTGCGCAGGGCGATAGGTGCTCGTAGCGTTGAGGTTGGGTAACCTGTGAGCTGAACGCGATGTCGTGAGTTCGAGCCCCACTCCGGGGTCTGGTTTTATCTAGACACAACCAAAACCTTTCCTTCTACTGCAACACAGCTAAGCACGATGACATCTTTCCCCAATATCTTTCCCCAATATCCTCCCCAAAAGTCAAAATTATCGCTTATAAGCGTTTAGCTAAGTTTCATTTTTTAGGAAAATATTTTTGGTCATTTGTCTGGAGCCATTTCAACTCTTTTTTTCTTTTCTGATTCTTTTCGACCCGATAAAACCCACCAAAACTGAACGTGCCAAATGAAAAATATCTAACTCAAATAACAGTTTAGAAAAGCCTCTATGAATACGTCCTAGATTGTTTCAATTATCATTGTTCAACATTTTGGCTGCAACTGACGCTGCCTCTGGCTTGCCCGTTTGTTTGAGATAATGATTCCCTTCAGTCGCGTTCTTGCCGGTTCCACATGAACAGGATACCACCATACCGGAGTGAACGCACCCGCAACCATCATCCCCTCCCCTCAGCCTCGGCGCAGTGGCGGGCGGCCCTGGACGGCCCACTCCCGGCGCTACGCACGCCCCATGCGCCGTGATACCGCGTCACTCCCCCTCCCTCCTTCCCCCACAATGACCGGTGACCTCACTTCCCTCGGGATTTGGACTCGCCCTACCCCGACCGTAGCGCCACGTGGTGGCTCTGGAGATCTTAAATAGATCCACTGTACATCCAGCGGGCTTGCGCAGAGCACCCTTCTAACCGGTCGCTAGCGGTTGTACCAAATTTGAACGCAATGGGCCCAGCCGTTCCTGAGATCTGGAAGCCGCATTCTGCACGTGCGCACGTGCAAACGGGGTCCAAACTGACTTTTGCACGGCACCCTACTAACTGGTACCCAACCGTGTACCAAATTTGAGCGCAATCGGCCCAGCCGTTCTCGAGATCTGGAAGCGCCCCCTGCACGTGCGCACGTGCAGTAGCACCCTAACCGCAACACATGGGAATGCATTGCCTGGTGGGTGCCTACCTGTATGCCAAGTTTCAGCGAAATCGCCCCCGTAATTACCGAGCTATTAAAATGGGAACAAATTTGACACCTCTTATTGCTGTATTTTGCACGTGCGCTGGGGGTGACCCAAATGCATCGAAAGTATCCTATTTTTGGTAGAAGGGATGCTGCTACCCTACAAAAATCACCGCAAGTCAATCGCCCAAGCGGCTGCTGAGATATGAGCCTCTCAAAATCACTACTTTTGCAGGACACCTTGAACACCCTTGACTTTTCACGTGGCACGTGCCACGACGGTCACTGAGGTGTATCAAAAGTAGTCAATTACGGGGTAGAAGGGATGGGGCTACCCAGCAAAAAAGACCGCATGCCAATCGGTCCAGCGGTTGCTGAGATATAAGCCTCTCAAAAGCGTTACAGGCCGGGCCGGGCCGCTCATACTGAGATTTTTCCCTTATATCGAAAAGACTCGCTTCGCTCGCTGCGCTCGCTCGCTCGTAATAATACCAGTAAAACGCCTTTTGGGCGAAGAACGAGCGAGCGAGATAGTGAGCCTTGCACGTGCGGAAGGGCGAGAGGGTGCTTCCAACGGGCTTGTGCAAAGCACCCTTCTAACCGGTCGCTAGCGGTGTGCCAAATTTGAACGCAATCGGCCCAGCCGTTCCTGAGATCTGGAAGCGGCATTCTGCACGTGCGCACGTGCAAACGGGGTCCAAAATGACTTTTGCACGGCACCCTACTAACTCGTCCCCGACAGCGTACCAAATTTGAGCGCAATCGGCCCAGCCGTTCTCGAGATCTGGAAACGCCCCCTGCACGTGCGCACGTGCAGTAGCACCCTAACCGCAACACATGGGAATGCATTGCCTGGTGGGTGCCTACCTGTATGCCAAGTTTCAGCGAAATCGCCACAGTAATTACCGAGTTACTGAAATGGGAACAAATTTGGCACCTCTTATTGTTGTATTTTGCACGTGCACTGGGGGTGAGCCACATACATCGAGAGTATCCTATTTTGGGTAGAAGGGATGCTGCTACCCTACAAAAATTACCGCAAGTCAATCGCCCAAGCGGCTGCTGAGATATGAGCCTCTCAAAATCACTACTTTTGCAAAACAGCTTGAACACCCTTGACTTTTCACGTGGCACGTGCCACGACGGTCACTGAGATGTATCAAAAGTAGTCAATTACGGGGTAGAAGGGATGGGGCTACCCAACAAAAAAGACCGCAGGCCAATCGGTCCAGCGGTTGCTGAGATATAAGCCTCTCAAAAGCGTTACAGGCCGGGCCGGGCCGGGCCGGGCCGGGCCGGGCCGCTCATACTGAGATTTTTCCGTTATATTGAAAAGACTCACTTCGCTCGCTGCGCTCGCTCGCTCGTAATCACCAAAACCTGAAAACTCTCCGGATTCGTCACACGGATTGTCGAGAAGTCAACATTTTCATTAAAAATAATACAAAATGAGTAAAACGAATGATCTAATAAACACCCAGCTGACCAAGGGAAAGACGGCTGTCCCTGCCGTCCCTCCCTTGGCTTCGAACCGATTGCAGTCTGCAGAATGATGTATGTAGTTACAGTTGCACTTACACTATGGGGGCCTGGGGCAGAAGCATGCCTTTCCAGCCGGCGAGTTTGTAATGGTGAAAATTTTCTTCGGGACCACCTTCATAAATAGCAATTTCGACTGTTATTTGAAAACATTTGTACAACTATTCTGTAGTCAGATTAATCCGAAGTCCTACTTAATCCTTTTGTCTGTTTAGTCGAAATGGCTTGAATACAATAAACAAAACAAAGCAACTCAGATTCAGACTCTGTATTTTCATGTTACCTATACACTGCCTTTCTGAAGTTGTGAGACTCCTAATGGATACTAGGTCCTGCAAGGTTCATTTCCCTGTGAAAGCTCCTCTGGGAGTGAGGGCGTTGCGAAGTTGCGACATCTGAAGACCGTGCAGCGGTTCACTTTTGACTTCATAGGTCAGTGACCTGATCTGACCCGAAAATGCAGTTGGTGTCAACAGATCCGGCTTGATTCAAAGGTCAGGTATGCCTAGCTTCAGTTCTCTATCACCGGCGTGTTCGGAACCATCGCGAAAAAACTATGGAGGGGCGGCACCCGCCTCCCCCCCTCGGCCGGCGAGGGTTAAGGCCAGTACAGGGCCTGCAAAGGGCAGTTTGAGGCGTTTAGATGCCGACTTGGGCCATCAGAGGCTAATGTGGGTCCAGGCCATCATGGGCCCTCAGAGGTCAGTGTGGGACCCTAAAATACCTGCATGGGCTTACCGGCATGTGAAAATACCGGCACGGGATCTGAGGGCCCGCAGTGCGGGGCCCTCAGATCCAGTGTTCTAAAATTGGATTCTGGTTGGGTGTGACGATGATGACAAAAAAATCTAGGATGAGAAAAAAAGCAAGTGAAAACCAATATCATATTCACAAAAAAAGGCGTAACGCTACGCTGGTTGATATTAAAAGAACATGCCATTCCTGACCTGATGGATGTGGGTAGGGCAAAGTCAATGCAAATTTGGAGGATGAAATAAAAAATGATAATCAGATCGTTACCAACAATAACAGGTATTAGCAGAGCAGACGTCACAACCAAACCTGACCGAACGGGAACCCTACCTACAACCTACAAACCTACAACCTATTACCTACCCTGCAAACCTACAACCTACAAACCTATGTAGTGTTTATTCCTGGTTGGAAAACTTTTGTTTGTGTGACGTCTGCTCTACAAATGCCCACTATAGTTCGTTTTTCTTAAGTTTGCCCCTCACTGTAAACGTCTTTTTGAACAAAGCACGAGAATTGCTAGCTGAATTACTGAGAAAACTGGTTGGCGCACACTGATTTGACAAGATTTCACAGACGATCAATTTCATCAAATTTATTTACTATTTCACAGACTCGTAAATCGTATTTGCCAATACCTACAGGCCCACAGGGATAGACGATTCCTCAGGAATTATGTCTGAACTAAAATATAAAATACACGGCGCTTAACATAACGTCAAATCGTCGGTGTTCAAAACTTATTTTTGAAAATATTATTCATATCTACAATACAATGTGCGCTAACCAGTTTTCTCAGTAATTCAGCTAGCAATTCTCGTGCTGTGTTCAAAGAGACGTTTACAGTGAGGGGCAAACTTAAGAAAAACGAACTATAATAAATATCTACAGAGGTCAAATTCCTGCATCAACAATGTTTCAATTTCCAACCATAATATGGATAGACTACCTGCGAGGTAACCCTACCCGCTCTGGACACGCCTAAGAGCTGGACTTTTTGATGACGTCTTCGGGTGACGTCATGTCGTGTGTGACGTTTCATGAGCAGGTAAGGAAAAGTCACCACCGCTGGCGAACATTGGTGCGGTAAATGGCAAACACAAATGCTGCGCAGAAAAGACAAATGTGTAACTTCAGACAACATTCGTTCGGACGACAATGTCAAGGCGAATCAAGAAGTTCTTCATGCGGTTGTTAGCTATCTGTCGTGCTATTTTAGTATGATTGTTATTAGCAGTTTATTTGTGAAATGTATTATCAAAATCAATGTTTATTGAACGCAGATTCAGTTTATTTTCAGATGTACCTAGGTACCCTTACACTTCACTCATCTCAAGCTGTTCAAACACCCTTGACAAAGTCGCTTGAGATGAAACGTTGGGTATAATTTATACTGTGTTTTCTCTGCATTATTAACATATTCATCATATATACAATATAAGGGCCACATGCTTTTTACAGGGAGACATGTCAGACAGCCCAGCAGGATGAGGCTTCGTCAAGCATCATTTTTAGCAAAGCTTTTCTTGCTTAAAATCCAGTCTGCAAAACATGGCAGGGCTTACACTTTGGCTTACACTTGACTCCCAGCTGTTGTGTCTTTGCTATGTGATGTTAAACATATAAAACATCTTACTATTCATGTATGCGCCATGACTCATGTAATCTTTTCACAGCCAAGACGCTCCTAAGGTACTGGGAATGTGGGGAGTGCAGCAGCATCAGTGCAGCACCGATGGTCGGATGCGACGGCTGTGATAAATGGTACCACTTCCGTTGTGCGGGACTGACTAAGGAGCCAGGTAAGCGCAAATGTTTTCTGTCTCAGTATTTTTGTTGCAGCTATAGTAATAAATGAAATATTTTCCGCACTGTTCAGCCAAACATGTATTTCAAACAATCTGCTTCCCAACCAAGGGCGTCGCCACGGGGGGGGGGACGGAGGGGATCTCGTCCCCTCTACTTTTTAAAATTTTAACATTACGCCTATGGCGTTGCATGGAAAGAATCGACTTGAAATGGTCCTCGTCCCCTCCAAAATGGTCAATGTCCCCTCCAGTCGTCGCACCGTGGCGTCGCCCCTGTTCCCAACTACACAAATTTAGTCAAACAATGTGCCAATATGGAATTTTCAGGTTCAGTTGAATGAAATAGGAATAATGGTAATTGTAGATTACATATACCTGCAAGAGAGGAAAACAGAATACATTGTATTGCTTGTCCTTCACCGATACTGTTATTTTTCCATTTTTAGAAACACCGACATGGCGATGCAGGTGGTACTGCCTGGTGAGGCCGCGGTCTCCGGAATCGCCTGCAGACGAAGTCACCTGGCGTCCATCTGCACATCACTTGCAGCAGTGAGGCCTGCTGACAGCGTCTGGCAGTGTCGGCAACGTGCCAGACAGCTATCTGGAGTCCTGCTCACCGCAGGTCGCCGACAGGAGGGGCGACGCATCGTCTCCGAGGTCGCCTCAGCAGCAGTGCGACCCCAAGTGGCCGTCTTCTTAGGCTTCAACTAGATTGCGAACAACCTATACTGAGACAACGCTCATGACGTGTGATCCGGTACCGCTACCGCACTGCGTGCCTGTGCCCGCCGTGAGCCGCTAGTGCATGGGTTCGACCATGAGAATATGTGTTTATGTTGCTTTTACTATTGTTTATACGTTGAAGTGACGAATTGTTTATTTTTCGCAAGCCTCCGCTGTCCGGTTGCCTGCAGCTCCATGCAACGCCAGCTGTACTGTTGTTTTAATGTTGTCTCTCCGCTCAGCTGTACTGTTGCCTCTCCGCTCATAACAACCTATGCTTAGACAACGCCCATGACGTGTGATCCGGTACCGCTACCGCACTGCGTGCCTGTGCCCGCCGTGAGCCGCTAGTGCATGGGTTCGACCATGAGAATATGTGTTTATGTTGCTTTTTATACTATTGTTTATACGTTGAAGTGACGAATTGTTTATTTTTCGCAAGCCTCCGCTGTCCGGTTGCCTGCAGCTCCATGCAACGCCAGCTGTACTGTTGTTTTAATGTTGTCTCTCCGCTCAGCTGTACTGTTGCCTCTCCGCTCAGCTGTACTGTTGCCTCTCCGCTCATATATTACACCCTCTATATGAATGGCACTACTGATTGTCACACCCACTGTCCTTATTGTCCGTAGTGGTGTCTACGCCCATGTTAATACAGCGTGCAGAATCCAGATTCTATTGAGGAGAGTTGAGCCAAGTCACCATAGGCTCGGGAAGAGAGCAACGTGGAGGCCCACTGCCCCTTCCCCGGCCCCCACTGGGGGCGCCAGCCACCCCAACTTTTGACTGGATGTCAAGAGCGTCGCCACGAGGGGAACGAGTCGCCGGCCAGCCAAGGTAGCCAACGGCGTGTGAAGGTTGCCTGACCTCGAGGAAACTGAGATGGCACCAACAGAGGTTTTGTTAAGTAGGCGACCAAAATTCGAGCGGCAGCAACCTGGGCACCTTCACAGATAGCAGTGCCGCATATCAGGGCGCCTTCGACGTTGAGCTGGGCGCCGATCATCAGGACGCCGGGGGAATATGACCCAATATCCCCCGTAAATATGTGCCTCGGAAGGGAGACCCAACCATAAAACTGAAAGCTCGCCGTATTTTATCACTATTTTTCGACCAGGTCCATAGATTTCCGTCCGTGAATGCCCCTAGAGGCATTCAATTTTTTGAATGCCTCTAGGGGCCAAAGTATAATATGTGGCGAAAAACAGACTTCTTCATTGGAATCAGCGTCCAAAACTGTACACATGGACCAGTTTTTATGAAAATCTAAGGGGATCCCCCTTCCCCAAAAAAACTTTGAATGCCTCTAGGGGCCAAAGTATAATATGTGGCGAAAAACAGACTTCACCGTTGGAATCAGCGTCCAAAACTGTACCCATGGACCAGTTTTTATGAAAATCTAAGGGGGTCCCCCTTCGCCCCAAAAAAAAACTTTGAATGCCTCTAGGGGCCAAAGTATAATATGTGGCGAAAAACAGACTTCACCATTGGAATCAGCGTCCAAAATTGTACACATGGACTAGTTTTTTATGAAAATCTAAGGGGGTCCCCCTTCCCCCCAAAAAACTTTGAATGCCTCTAGGGGCCAAAGTATAATATGTGGCGAAAAACAGCCTTCACCATTGGAATCAGCGTCCAAAACTGTACACATGGACCAGTTTAAATGAAAATCTAAGGGGGTCCCCCTTCGCCCCCAAAAAAACTTTGAATGCCTCTATGGGCTAAAGTATAATATGTGGCGAAAAACAGACTTCACCATTGGAATCAGCGTCCAAAACTGTAACCATGAACCAGTTTTTATGAAAATCTAAGGGGGTCTCCCTTCGCCCCAAAAAACTTTGAATGCCTGTAGGGGCCAAAGTATAATATGTGGCGAAAAACAGACTTCACCATTGGAATCAGCGTCCAAAACTGTACACATGGACCAGTTTTTATGAAAATCTAAGGGGGTCCCCCTTCCCCCAAAAAACTTTGAATGCCTCTAGGGGCCAAAGTATAATATGTGGCGAAAAACAGACTCCACCGTTGGAATCAGCGTCCAAAACTGTACCCATGGACCAGTTTTTATGAAAATCTAAGGGGGTCCCCCCTTCGCCCCCAAAAAACTTTGAATGCCTCTAGGGGCCAAAGTATAATATGTGGCGAAAAACAGACTTCACCATTGGAATCAGCGTCCAAAACTGTACACATGGACCAGTTTTTATGAAAATCTAAGGGGGTCCCCCTTCGCCACAAAAAAACATTGAATGCCTCTAGGGGCCAAAGTATAATATGTGGCGAAAAACAGACTTCACCATTGGAATCAGCGTCCAAAACTGTACCCATGGACCAGTTTTTATGAAAATCTAAGGGGGTCCGAATGTGATTCTGAAATTGAATCTGAATGCCTCTAGGGGCCAAAGTATAATATGTGGCGAAAAACAGACTTCACCATTGGAATCAGCGTCCAAAACTGTACACATGGACCAGTTTTTATGAAAATCTAAGGGGGTCCCCCTTCGCCCCAAAAAACTTTGAATGCCTCTAGGGGCCAAAGTATAATATGTGGCGAAAAAACTGACTTCACCATTGGAATCAGCGTCTAAAACTGTACACATGGACCAGTTTTTATGAAAATCTAAGGGGGTCCCCCTTCCCCAAAAAACTTTGAATGCCTCTAGGGGCCAAAGTATAATATGTGGCGAAAAACAGACTTCACCGTTGGAATCAGCGTCCAAAACTGTACACATGGACCAGTTTTTATGAAAATCTAAGGGGGTCCCCCTTCGCCCCCAAAAACTTTGAATGCCTCTAGGGGCCAAAGTATAATATGTGGCGAAAAACAGACTCCACCATTGGAATCAGCGTCCAAAACTGTACCCATGGACCAGTTTTTATGAAAATCTAAGGGGGTCCCCCTTCGCCCCCAAAAAACTTTGAATGCCTCTAGGGGCCAAAGTATAATATGTGGCGAAAAACAGACTTCACCATTGGAATCAGCGTCCAAAATTGTACACATCATGGACCAGTTTTTATGAAAATCTAAGGGGGTCCCCCTTCCCCCAAAAAACTTTGAAGGCCTCTAGGGGCCAAAGTATAATATGTGGCGAAAAACAGACTTCACCGTTGGAATCAGCGTCCAAAACTGTACACATGGACCAGTTTTTATGAAAATCTAAGGGGGTACCCCTCCGCCCCAAAAAAAAACTTTGAATGCCTCTAGGGGCCAAAGTATAATATGTGGCGAAAAACAGACTTCACCATTGGAATCAGCGTCCAATACTGTACCCATGGACCAGTTTTTATGAAAATCTAAGGGGGTCCCCCTTCGCCCCAAAAAACTTTGAATGCCTCTAGGGGCCAAAGTATAATATGTGGCGAAAAATAGACTTCACCATTGGAATCAGCGTCCAAAACTGTACACATGGACCATTTTTATGAAAATCTAAGGGGGTCCCCCTTCGCCCCAAAAAAACTTTGAATGCCTCTAGGGGCAAAGTATAATATGTGGCGAAAAACAGACTTCACCATTGGAATCAGCGTCCAAAACTGTACCCATGGACCAGTTTTTATGAAAATCTAAGGGGGTCCCCCTTCGCCCTAAAAAAAACTTTGAATGCCTCTAGGGGCCAAAGTATAATATGTGGCGAAAAACAGACTTCACCATTGGAATCAGCGTCCAAAATTGTACACATGGACCAGTTTTTATGAAAATCTAAGGGGGTCCCCCCTTCGCCCCCAAAAAACTTTGAATGCCTCTAGGGGCCAAAGTATAATATGTGGCGAAAAACAGACTTCACCGTTGGAATCAGCGTCCAAAACTGTACACATGGACCAGTTTTTATGAAAATCTAAGGAGGTCCCCCTTCGCCCCCAAAAAACTTTGAATGCCTCTAGGGGCCAAAGTATAATATGTGGCGAAAAACAGACTTCACCATTGGAATCAGCGTCCAAAACTGTACCCATGGACCAGTTTTTATGAAAATCTAAGGGGGTCCGAATGTGATTCTGAAAGTGAATCTGAATCTGAGGCTGTCTTGACAGACGTCCTGTCGCCTACGACTCACGATGCAAAAATCGTATGCGACATCTTTGGATATTAACCCTCGCCCATGTAGGGGGGGGTTTGGTGCAACCCCCCCTGAGGTTTTTCGGAAATAGTGCAAAAACGGCGGCGCGCAGCGCCGCCAAATTTTGGGTACCTTATGGGGCAAACCTTGCGCATCTTTTGATAAAAAAAAATTTGACCGGGTCATGTCAGGTCACGGAGTTATGACGTCACAAAGGGAACAGCCTCCGGCCGGATTTTCACAAACTGAGTGCCAACGCCCGAGGTTTCCTGCCGGTGGTACGAACATCGGTTGATGGATCGTGATGAAACTTCCCATGCATGTTGGGGCAAGTATTGGCTATCATATGGTATAAGAAACTTGACCGGGTCAGGTCAGGTCACGGAGCTATGACGTCACAAGAGGAACAGCGTCCGGTACTATTTTTGAAAAGCGCCCGAACCACTATTTTGCTAATTCTTGTCACCTCGATGGGAATATGCAGCAATATTAGCTTCTATAGGGAGCAAATGGACCTCCCAAATCAAAAAATACAATCAGATTTCAAAAATTTAAATTTTGATTTTTCGAATTTCTGCCGCCGATTGTGACCTTGCCGACTTCCGGCGCTCCCAACGCGCCATTTTTAGAGCTAGGGAAACTAAATACATACCAAACGATAGAGAATTGATCAAGGAACACGATAGTGAAGGTTTCAAGTCGATATCTTCCACCGTTTTGCCGCAATCGCCGCGGAAAGTTGAAAAAGTCTATTTTTCCGAAAAAATTGACCTTTGACCGGTCAAAAGTAGGTCAAATGTTGACCTAGGACCAAAAAATATACCACCAATCGCGAGATCTCGGCGAGAGCAATCCGCTGGTCTTTTCCGCTAAGCTCTACGACGCTCCGTTTTCAAACGCCAAGGTGGGGGTCGCACCAACCCCCCCCCCTGCATGGGCGAAGGTGGCAGATCGCCGTTTACGGGCGAGGGTTAAAATTTATTAAAAAGCTAGGACCTTCCTAATCCCACCTACCAGCTTCATAGCATGTATTGGGCAGATCCGGGACTCCCGTATCTTTAATTTATTCCTAGAGATGTGCCAAGGTGTGCTTTCAGTCATCTTGGCTTTCCCCCGGCCGAAGGCTTCGTGTTTTAAAGACCTCTAGAAACTAATTGAAATGAATAATTGGCGGTAAGATTGCTGCAAAAGCATCAGACATTAATGCAAAATAAATCGTTACTGGTTTTATAACCTCATTTCGCGTATGAAACCAGCCAAAGTCCGCAGAGTTTTAGATTCATCCCTAGGGTGTGCCAGGGTGGCGTATCAATCATCTTGGACCTCTGCCCGACCCGACGCCTCAAGTTTTAAAGGCCTCTTTAAACTAATAACGTTAATAATTTGTGATGAAATTGATATAAGATGATCAGAAAAGAACGCAGAGTAACTTGCTATTGGTCTCAAAACATTATTTTGCGTATGAAACCAGCCAAACCCCGCGGAGTTTTAGATTCATCCCTAGGGTGTGCGCAGGGTGGCTTTTCTCATCTTGGACCTCTGCCAGGCCCGACGCCTCGAGCTTCTAAGTCCTCTAGAAGCCATTGACGGACATAATTTGTGATGAAATTGATATTAGATGATCAGAAAAGAACGCAGAATAACTTCGTATTGGTCTCAAAACATTATTTTGCGTATGAAACCAGCCAAACCCCGCGGAGTTTTAGATTCATCCCTAGGGTGTGCGCAGGGTGGCTTTTCTCATCTTGGACCTCTGCCAGGCCCGACGCCTCGAGCTTCTAAGTCCTCTAGAAGCCATTGACGGACATAATTTGTGATGAAATTGGTGCAGTAGAATCAGAAATGAATGTAGAATAAGTTGGTATCTGTCTCATACCCCTATTTTGTAAATGGAAAAAGTTAGAGCCCACCAAGTTTTAAATTCATCCCTAGGGTGTGCGCAGGGTGTGCCTAGCTGACTGCGAGTCCAAAGATGAAAATTTTGTAGGCGTATCCTGCGCAGCTTAGTCAAAAGCGAATTGCGGAGGCAGTATTTAATTTGCGCAAGCAGCGGCCCATACGTTTTGCGTTGGCAGCAAACCACTAATCATAATTGTTATTACGGAGCGAGCGAAGCGAGCGTAGTCTTTCCTTAGATTAACGGAAATTTCTGAGTATGAGCGGCCGGCCGGCCGGCCGGCCGGCCGTGGTCACGCTTTTGCGAGGCTTATATCTCAGCAACCACTTGACCGATTTACACGCGGTAATTTTTGTAGGGTAGCTTCATTCCTTCTACCAAGTATTGGACTATTCCCGATGCATGTGGGTGACCCCTTATGCACGTGCCACGTGCAAAACGAAGAGGTGTCAGTTTTGTAATTGTTGCAATATCTCGGTAACTACTTGGCCGATTGCGCTGAAAGTTGGCGTGTAGGTATGCACCCACTAGGCACTGCATATACATGTGCCAGAGTTGGGGTGCTGCTGCACGTGCGCACGTGCAGGGGTCGTTTCCAGATCTCGGGAACGGCTGGACCGATTGCGCTCAAATTTGGTACACGGTTAGGGACCGGTTAGTAGGGTGCCGTGCACAAGTCAGTTGGGACCCATTTTGCACGTGCGCACGTGCAGGGTGCCGCTTCCAGATCTCGAGAACGGCTGGGCCGATTGTGCCCAAATTTGGCACATCGCTAGAGACCAGTTAGTAGGGTGCCGAGCACAAGTCAGTTGGAGGTACCCCCTCGCAATTTCGCACGTGCAAGGCCCACCCTCTCGCTCGCTCCGTTAGTCGCCCCAAAAGGCGTTATACTGGTGTATATGCACAAGCATTTATCCAGAACACAAATCTAGGCTGGTGTGATCAAGGTCATCCAACTTCCAACATCTGGCTGTTAACTGTTTGAATGCGTTGAACATTTTTCAAAGATGAAATTGAAAGAATTCCATTTTTCCTGGTTTTGGGGATGAAAATATTTTGCCCATTAGGTGTGATTTTCCACCCAAATTTCCGAAAAATGGAACACTGCTCAGATCCCATGCCTCAGATCCCATGCTCAGAGGCACCTAAAGGTTAGTCTTGGGACCCCAGAGACAGAAATGATGTCACCAGAGGCCGGAGTGAGGCCCTCAGACGCCGGCTGGGCCCTTGAGGCCGGTTTAGGGGCCCTTAAATGCCAGTGGAGGACCCTCAGAGGTCAATGTGGGTTCTCATCCCTCAATGTGGGCGCTTGACCGCCACTGAAGGGCCCTCCGAGATCAGTGTAGGACCCTCAAAGACTGGTATGGGAGCTGTTAATAGCTGGCGTGGGTTTCTTGAGCCTCGTGGCAATCGAATAAGGGCCAGAGCCCCATACACCCATGGGGGCCCTGCCCATTGGTTGTTTGGGGGGGGGGGCAAATGATATGATGGCCCCCTGATTAGCCTTTGGAGGGGGGAAGGGCATGGTCCTGATCCCCCTCTGCGACCGCCACTGCACTGAAAGTGCGAAGGGGGAGGGGCAGATACCCACAGACATTGCTGGCCCCCAGCCTGTTTGAACCGAGGCAGGGGGCACGGTCACCCTGGCCCCCAGCTACTACGCCTGTGACGAACTATGCCGACTCCAAGCAGATCCGGTCAAGCGTTGGTCGTTTGTATACCATTCTCCTGCACCTTACTAGTATTGTCTTATTCCTTTTCAGTGCCCGCTCATGTCCCGCGTCTCGTATTCAACAAAATGCTGCCACCAGGACTCACAGTTTTGTCTCTGATATGGTTTCCTTCATTGAGTGAAGGAAAGTGCGGTCAATAACGCTGTAGAAACAAAAGGGAATCTTCACTAAAGGGCAGGTTGAATAGTCGTCAAGTTCTGGTGTTTAGGGTACCGGGTGGTAGGTACTTACAGACAGACACTAAAGTCAGCAAAAAGTGGGGGGCCAGTTAACATTGCTGGCCCCCCACCTCCGAAAGTGGGGGGGCCATGCCCCCCCCTGTTCCACGCCTATGGTCAACGGACGCGTCGAAATAAACAACTTCTATAGAAGTGCTATAGCACTCCACTCTTCTACTCTGCAGATCTGAGATCACTACCACCTTGCTGACCTTGCTACCACCCAAGCCCTATATCATTATGAGCAAGCAATCACTCACAAAAGGCCTCTAGGTACACCAAGGCCCTAAAACTCTACACCACGCTCGGCGCTTGCTCGGCGTGGTTCATTCCCATGGTTGAGCCCCAAGGCCCTATATATGGTTGAGCCCAAGTTGAGCCCTTTAGACTCTTTAGCGCCCTGGTTGAGCCAAGCCGCCAAGCTTCCTTGAGTTGTTATGGCAACAAGAGCGTACCTTATTTTTTAGCAGTTCAAAATGACAAATGTAATTTTGGTATGTCAAAACTGGTCAAAACAAACTGAAGTTTAGTGACTTTTTTCAATAAAAAAACTTAAAAAAACGTAATTAAAAACTTTTTTAAATAAATTAACCATTTTTCACATTTTGAGCAGTACGTACTGTACGTAGTGGATTTCCAAGTCAAAAATTGCACTACGTACAGTGTACGTACTGTACGTAGTGGTGGCGGCGCCCCTGGTTTCAGGGTGTAGTTTTATGGCTAACAAATTGTACTGATTTAATGTTACTTCGGTACCTTGGGCATGGGTGTAGTTTTCCAAAAATCATTGGGGGTGCTCAATAGCTTTCAGAAAGGCATGCCATATTTTTCGTAGGACTTTTTTTCAGCTGTTCTTTTTTACTGTATCAGGCATCATGCAAGAAATGATGTTAAATCGATTCGAGAGCTTGTTTTAATAGCGCCACTGTAAAACAATTTTGGCTCACCCAATGCATTCATAATCACGGAAGTTTTTGAACATATTTCAGAACACGCTGGGTCAGGGGCCCGGGAACGATTTTCAAGTTGGGGCGGCGAGCCCAAAATACCTGACATGATGCATATGAAACAGTGGCGTAGCTAGGGGCCTAAGGTGACACGTACCCCCCCCCCCCCCATCGGGTTCAAAGGGACCCTCGGGTTCCAGGGGCCCTGCGGCGCCATTTGACCGGTGAGGGTTAACGATGGCCCATAGACCTCTGTAAACAGAGGTCTATGGATGGCCTATGTTTACAGAGGTCTATGGATGGCCATATTTCGACTCAGAAGGGCCCCATGGGGATTGTTAGAGCACCTCGTGGGGCCCTAAATAGCCACACTAAGATCTCCATAAGGGCCCCACGCCGGCATCTGAGGGCCTCTTACGGCTTTTAAGGGCCCCTCGGTGGTCTCTAAAGGCCCGGGACTGGCCTCTGGGAGTTCTTATCGGCCTATGAAGTGCCACTTCTAGGGGCATTTGCCGCCTGTGATGGTCCCACACTTATTTTTCTGAGGGTCCCATAACGGCAACTGTGGGGGCCTTCGCTCATCGGTGCCTTTGAGGGCCCACACCGGTGTCTCTGAGGGTTTAACACCCCCAACTCTGAGTGCCTACACCGGTGCCTATAAACCCTATATCAGCGGCTCTGAGGACCCAGGCCATTGGCCAACACCTGCGCATCTAAAGACCATGCCCACTGGTGACTTTTGAGGACCCCACACCAGTGACTCTGAGGGCCCCACCGGTGTCTGACAGTACTATGCTGGTCTCTAAGGACCCCACAGGACTTCTTCTGCCGGTCTAAGGTCCCCTTGCCGGTCACTGAGAACCCCTGCAGGCTGGTAGAGGGTTCGCGTCAGCAGCTCTTAAGGCCCCACACCCGTCTGTAACGGCTCCACACCAGCGTCTATGAGGGCCCACAGCAACGCCTGTATAAAGGACCCTCACCGGTGCCTCTGAGAGAATCACACTAGCAGCTCTGAGCGCCCACACTGGCACCTGCATGACGGCCCCACACCAGTGTCTCTAAAGGCCCCTTACCGGCGGCTCTGAGGGCCCTACCCCGGTGATTCTGAGGGTGCTACCGATAACCGAAGGCACCACACAAGCCCTTAGTGTCGCTGAGCTTTAATCCCATACCGGCCTTCCGAGGGCGTCACGTCACATGCACTCATTGCCCCACACCTCTCCCTCACACCCGGAGCGGGTTAACTGTGTTATACCTATAGCAACGATTTTACCACCGTTGTACGTTATGTATTTCTCAAAGTTGTTTCAAAATGGTCCAGTATAAAATCTGGCCTGCCAAACTTATGGCCAAGGTCAGGGCCAAACCCAAGAGGGATGACCATAGCAGATGTTGTCAAATCGATACTGTATCAGCAGAAACCATTCAGGATGGCAGTTGATGTTTAGATGTATAAAGGAATCAAGAAGGAAAGAAGCCCGGAAAAGGGAGGAAAGATCCTTTCTCGCTGCCTCAAAGTTGAGGGGGCACCGCCCCCTCGGCTCTCAAGTTGGGGGGGGGGGGGGGCAAGCGCCCCCGCTGCCCCCCCCCCCCCCCCTGTTCCCGGGTCTATGCGCTGGCTTTAAAATTTTAAATTCAGGCCCTACCGGACTTTTGGTAGGTCCGTGCTTAGGCAGCCTGGTCTGCATAGCTCTGCACGAATGAGCATATATTGAGGGCTATCCAACATGACGCCTGACGGGACAGGCTCGATGGTTAGGTACTCTCCGGACATGGTTCTCGTGAAATATTGCATTTTGTTCCTGGAACTTAAACCTCGCCGGCACAGGCCATTTTGCGTCCTTCGATGGCACAAGGGAGGGGGGGGGGTTGGTAAGACCCCCCTCGCGTTTGGCCTCTAATCGAGCTAGAGCTTCGCGGAAAAAAAACGAGCGTGTTGCCCGTCACGAGAGAAAGCCGATGATACCCAATTTTAAGGTCCTAGGTCATCGGTTGACCTTCCAGGTCAGGTCAGTGACCCAAAAATCGGGGAAATCGTGACCTGTTGGAAAGTCGTAAACTGTGGCTGCTATGGGGTTTCCGGGGTGCTGATCACGAATATCGTGTTAATTTTGATCACAGATGATGCCTTTAAGCATTTAGACCAGGTCGGGTCAGGTCAGGTCAGGTCTACCGGTAGGGGCCGTGACGGATATTTGTAGTACGTGTCAACCGCCTCTGACAGCTTCGTAACATGTTACGAAGGCACCAAAACTACTTCGTAAATGTTCATATGGTTGCTAAATTCGAATTCAGCTCCAAAAACTGGCCTAGAAACATGTAAAACTCGAAAAAGTGAACCGAGGTCACCAAAGGTAAATGACCTGACCTGATCTTCAGGTGACCTTGACATCCACCCTAATGCATGGGAGCAACATCAAATCACATGTTTGAACGTTTGAAACCACGAAAAACTTGCAAAAGCGCGGCTAAGGCTAGCCGGCATACGCCGAATCGCGATTCCGGCCAAACATGGTCTCGGAAAGTAGGTTACAGGTCAAAGGTCATTTCGGTCAGGGTCATGAAATTTTTAGAGTAGGTGTAAAATTGATCAATGCGAGGGAACTGAAAGTTTCGTCGCGATCGGCCGCTTTTTACGCGAGTTATTCGCGAAAAAACCTTAGGGGGGTTGCATCAACCCCCCCCCACTCCTGTGCCGGCGAGGGTTAAATAATAACGCTATATTTGCCGTGCTATATTTACATTTATTTACTCAAAAATGATTAAACTTGATTAAAAATGTTTAAAAATAGCACATTGATTTCAATAAACGAAAGTCATAGATATGCTGCCGGATGCTGGGGCTCCAAATGAGGAGCATGGAGATGCCAGCTTGTCCACCTCCAGCGCGTCTCGAGCACAGGGCGATACTATGCGCGTTCAATGCTCATGTTAGGTCCGTCCTCCAATACGGAAGTGTCATTTGTAGCGGTGCAGCCCAGTCCCACCTGGTACGGCTGGAGCGGCTACAGCACTGCTTTCTCATGTGGCTAGGGGCTAAAACGCTAAGAAGCTGTCATGGACTATCGTAGTCTACTGCAAACCTTTAAAACTGAGTCCATCAAAGCCCGCCTCATTCATACCGATGTCATGTTCTTGTACCAACTCCTTCACCACCGTACCGACTGCGCTTAGGTGGTATCGATGTTTGGCCTTAACCCTCGCCAGCACGGGGGGGAGGGTTGATGCGACCTTCCCCCCTCGGTTTTTCGCGAATAACCCGCGTAAAAAGCGGCCGATCGCGACGAAACTTTAAGTACCTTCGCATTGATCAATTTTACACCAATCCTTAAACTTTTATGACCCTGAGCCAAATGACCTTTGACCTGTGACCTACATTCCGAGACCATGTTTGGCCGGAATCGCGGTTCGGCGTATGTCGGCTCGCATTAGCCGCGCGTTTGCAAGCTTTTCGTGGTCTCAAACGTTCAAACATGTGATCTGATGTTGCTCCCATGCATGGTGGATGTCAAGGTCACCTGATGGTCAGGTCAGGTCACTGACCTTTGGTGACCTCGATTCACTTTTTCGAGTTTTACATGTTTCTAGGCTAGTTTTTTTAGCTGAACTCGAATTTATCAACCATTTCAACATTTACGAAGTAGTTTTGGTGCCTTCGTAAAATGCTACCGAAGCTGTCAGAGGCGGTTGACACGTTCTACGAATACCCGTCACGACCCCTACCGGTTGACCTGACCTGACCTGACCCGACCTGGTCTACATGCTTAAAGACATCATCTTTGATCAAAACTAACACGATATTCGTGATCAGCACCCCAGAAAACCCCATAGCAGCCACACTTTACGACTTTCTAACAGGTCCCGATTTTCCCGACTTTTGGGTCATTGACCTGACCTGAAAGGTCGGCCGATGATCTAGGACCTTAAAATTGGATATCATCGGCTTCCTCTCATGACGGGCAGCACGCTCGTTTTTTCCTCGAAGCTCTAGCTCGATCAGGGGCCAAACGCGAGGGGGGGTCGTACCACCCCCCCCCCCCTTGTGCCGTCGAAGGACGCAAATTGGCCTGTGCCGGCGAGGGTTAATGTGCCTGGGAGGCGTAACCGCCGCACGGGCTTGTTTCATGGGCCCTTCGGGAGAGTGAACACCGTAAAGAACTGTCTTTCTGTGCATATTCCTCGGTTGTGCAATCAATTTTTGGCACAAGGTCCGTCGGTGGACTTTTACCACCCTTCCACGTCCTTCCGGCGTGAGGCTTTCCAGTACGCCCAAACACTGGGCAGCTATGGGATCTCTCTGTCATCATGTCCCACTTGATTCATTGACCCAGGTTGTGTTGTACTGAACTTTTAGAATATTACAGAAAATTGGATATTGTTAGGCTGGCGGCTGCTTATACATGCTTGTATGGTTTACCCAAACAGAGGAACTAAGTATGGTGTTGTGAATGTCGATAAATTTTACAGCCATTGACATTGTTTGCCAACCTTCATTTATGTTAGATTGGAGATCTTACTTAGTCCCAAGCACCATAATATCAGATGTAATGTAAACACAAATATCATGCATCTTAATTTGTGGTAATTTGTTCAATGTATATTCTCTTAGTCACTGAATTGAGTAAGCATAGTATTTGCATGATTCACTGAGCTCATTACAGAAGAAAATTATTGTTACTGGAGAATACTGGAGAAGAAAATACTGATTATTGAGGGCCTTGAGTCAGCTGGGAATGTTTTGATGAGGCTGGGGGTGCTTTAAGGAGGCAGGGGGTGCTTTAGGGAGGCAGGGGGTGCTGAGCTCAGGATTGGGGGTGCTTGAGCACCCACAAAGAGATATAAAGTTACGCTTATGACCTTGGGGTAAGATGCCCCCTGTGCTGATGGGGAAAGACGCCCCCCCCCTAAATCCGTAGGCTGTCCTTCAAGCAGCCCGTCAACTCATTTATTACATACTTGTGATGAGAGACAAAAGCAAATCTGGGACTATTGAGAGTCCAGTACGGTCGGGTGCTCCCCATGCCGGTCTCTCGGCCCACACAGCGACTTTTTGGGCGGCATCTGACTCTGAGAGCCCTCACGACGGCCTCTGTGGGCCCCATTATTGGCTCCAGGGCCCCTCACGACATCCTTTGAGGGCTCCCACGTTGGCTCCACGGGCCGCGCTGGCATCTGAGGTCCCCACGATGGGCTCGAGGGCCCTCAAGCATCATGAAGACCTATAAGGGCCCCACAGTGGTCTCCAAACGCCACCACGGAGGCTTGTTTGGCCGCGCTGGACTATGATGGCCCTAACGATGACCTCTGAAGCCCCTTACGACTACTTTTGAGGGCCCTTACGATGACGTTTGGTGTCTACTGCAGGCTCACAGCGGGAAGAAAGGTGACCGGATAATTTCGTTACACCCCATATCCTTCTATAGGCTATTTTACTGATACGTCAGTCATATTACCCTAATTATGTCACTTTTGTCATCCTGAGGCTCTAAATGAATGCTTAGATCAAAAGGAATGACAAAATCGTAACCAGTGACTTCAAATACAGCAAATGAGACTGATCATGTGTAAACGTCAACCAAAGGCCATTCGAGGTCACATGAGGTCAACATAAAACTTGACCTTTTCAAACAACCTATATGTGATTCGACGTGTCTTGACATGACCAATGCGTTGGTACCACTGCTTTAGGTCTAGGACGTTTTTTGGTGAAGAAATCTGCAAAAAAGCCGCAGCTCGGGGTCGCTAACCTAACCTTTGACCTAATGTCGCTAACCCTTTGACCTAATGTAGGTTGGTATCAATTCTTTTTTTTGTCCCATAGGTACCTATTGAATTGTCCAGTGTCCACCATGCGAAACATAGTGGAACAGGTATGCAGGAGTGCCCTTCCATGCCCATGTGACCTGGCTACGTTAAATACCATAGAACTTCATTCAACGAGGGGAATTCAAGCACATTAGGTCACATCACTCCCCGCTCTTTTTTTAGCTATGGACAGCCCGCCACCACAGGTATTAGTAAAAAGGTTACCCCTGGGGACCCAGCAGACAGATAGCATGGCTAGTGACGTCCGCTGAGTACCCAGGGCTGACAATGGTTAGGTAGGATAAGGACAAAAAGAGACGAAATATGAAAAAGCAAACAATGCATGTAAAATGTGTTTCTATTTTTTCCCCAAAACCACGAGGCATTCGGGGGCTATCGCAACTATTCGTCCGAGGTGTGTATGTGGGGGGGGGGGGGGGGGGGGGAGGACGAAAAACACCCTCCCTGGGTCCGCGTGGGTTAACGCATCTGACGAGTATTACGGCTGACAGAATATGTCCGTACAAGTTGGGGACCCGTGGCGACGCCCCTGTTGCTTCCTTTGTCAGAAATTTTACCATGCCACTTCTGGTCGTGTTTAATGATACGGTATTTTCATGGTCATTGGTCAAAAATCACAATTAGGTATTTGCGAGAATTCGAGGCTGACAAGTTAACCCTCGCCGGCTGAGGAAAGGGGCGGGGCGGGGCCCACCATCGTACTTTTTTGCGATAGCTTAAACCACGCTTGTGATAGAAAGTTAAAATTTATCATATTAACTTTTGACTCAAGCCAGATCATGTGACATCAACCGCGTTAGGCGCGTTTTCAGGTCAGGTCAGGTCACTGACCTATGACGTCATACGTAAACTTCTGCACGGTGCTAAACTGTGAATGTCACAAATCCGCAATGAACCTAATGCCAGAAGAGCTTTCACAGGGAAATAAAACGGACAGGACCGTGTCCTCCAGAGGCCTCACAACTTGTATTGTATATCTCGGATTTTTCCTCGAAGGCCACCTGAGGTCAGAGGGGTGTTCACGGGCACCGCACACTGCTGCGTGCGGTGTGTGCGGTGCGTCCAGCAGGCGTGGGGGTAGGGGATGGGTAGGCGGTTCTGACGTCACGGCTGCGTGCGGTGGACGGTCCGCTGTGGCCAGTCCCGACCGGCCACAGCGATCGCTGTGTGCGGTGACGGAAGGCTGACGTAGGGACGAAGTGGGCGGAGCTTCGAGGCTGTGTGCGGTCCGACCGCACACAGGGCCCGTGAACAGCCCTCTGGTTACTCAAGTGACCTTGTCATCATAAGCCGACATCATAGGGGGGATATGGAAACTTCAATGCCGATTGGCATTTGGCCGACGACCGAGGTCGTGCGATGGTCAGCACACAGAAGACGCGTTTACATTGGGTTTGTTGCTGTAGCGGCGGAACACCTTCAATTAAGGGGGGGGGGCACTACCGACTTTTGTATACAAGCGACACCACTGCATAATTACATACCCAAACGCCGAAGAGTGAGATGTCGTACTTACCACTTCATTGGTCATCAAATTTGTGGTCGATCTCGTGGTGGATCTCTGTCAATCGGACTTATAGAAGCCGAGTTATGCCGCCGCGGTCCAACCCGTACGACCGACCACTTTGCAATCTAGCTGGATTCCGCTGGATGGAGGCACATCGGTCACAACTCACATGCAAAAGCTAGATTTGAAAACTGTTGAATCACCCAAGGCTATCAACCAACAGCTGAGGATCACGGGGCGGCGCTGTTTTCTGCTTGATATATTTAGGCAAATACGTTGATATTTTTTTATTCAAATTAAAACTAGCCTTTTCAAGATTTTTCAAAAGATGTTTTTTCTTTACCCAGAGCAAATATGTATTTCAAGCTAGCAATTTTCTACCACGACAATATTTCTGCTAGATTTAGTAAAAGTAAGGTTCTTGAGAACGGCTGTTCACAGGCCCTGTGTGCGGTCGGACCGCACACAGCCTCGAAGCTCCGCCCACTTCGTCCCTACGTCAGCCTTCCGTCACCGCACATAGCGATCGCTGTGGCCGGTCGGGACTGGCCACAGCGGACCGTCCACCGCACGCAGCCGTGACGTCAGAGCCGCCTACCCATCCCCTACCCCCACGCCTGCTGGACGCACCGCACACAGCGCACGCAGCAGTGTGCGGTGCCCGTGAACACCCCTCTGCTGTAAGCAATCATGTTTGTCGACAATTGCAAGACACCTAAAGACAATTGCGAAGAGGTTCACTGGTCCCTTGTACTTTATATGCACGTGGCATTGCCGCTACCTGACCGCTTGGAACAGCGTGAGAGTTCCGGTTAGCACCTTGGTCCACTGGATGTGGTGCTTAACCCAAAACCAACCAACCAACCTTGTACTTTATGGCATCTTGCTATTTGACTGGGGAGCATTCCGGTCTAGGGGTAAGTTACTTGCCTGTACACCTTTTTAGGCGCAATTTCAAAAATTTAAAGACCAAATTCAAAAAGTTTACATTCAAAATGCACGTGAACGTTTTGAATTTGGTCTTTAACTTTTTGAAATTGCGCCTAAAATGCTGTAGATTCGGCCATCCGGGTTCGATTCCCGGGCAATGTGAATGCATGTGGCATTGCTGCTACCTGACCGCGTGGAATAGCATGAGAGTTCCGGTTAGCGCCTTGGTCCACTGGATGTGGTGCTTAACCCAAACCAACCAACCAAGCGATTTGAATAACTTATAAAGTGCATACAACCATTTATCATGAAAAACTTCAAATAAACAAATATAAACAAATTATCCACAAATAAATTGAAATAAATTGAAATGAAATGTGTTCAGCGAACAAGTGACGTTATCGGCCAACTTTTGATGAACAAACAGCAAACAGCAGAGCTCACCAACGCTCATGAACTGCTCATGAACACGATGAAGAGGGGGTGAATAATGACCCTCAAGAATCTGTCATGCCATTTTGCGGCAGAATTTGGGCAGAATATTCTGCTGTGATGTCATACATTGGAAGCTCTGCCCCTTGCTCTGCCCACTGATGTAACGACAGGACCTCGACGATCCTGTCCTGTCGAGGCCAAGCCTTAGTATACGGGAAGGCCGGGGAGGTCATGACCCCCACCTTCGAGGTGGGGGGCCAGCAATGTTAACTGCCCCCTCCCCCACTTTTTGCTTTCATAGGCATAAGAACAGGGCAGGGGGGGCCATGGCCCCCACTTTCGGAGGTGGGGTAGCAATGTTGTGTGCCCCTTCCCCACTTTTGCTGACTTTTGTGTCTGTCTGTACTTACCACCCATCAGTGGCCTTAAAACTTGACGATTCTCCAGCTTCCCCTTTGATGAAGATTTCCTTTTATGTCCCATAATTACCCGGACATTGTTAATTAGCGTATAAAATAAGGCAAACATGATTGCGCTTTCCTCTTTTTATCGTCCTATATAGTCAACTAGGGTGGCTGTGAAATAGCACATGCAATAGATACGCTTGTTACAAGATCAGCCGACAATGATGGAAAATGCCGGCCATTGCTGGTCTTAGTTGTTTTACGGGTCTCCCGAAACTGGGTGTAGGCCTGTTTTCTTTCACCTCTTGCCGGAGGATAATACGATCATATAAGATAAACTTGACATCAAAGTGTTCCCAGGCCATAAGGTATTATCCCCCAAAACAAAAATTTCTGCCTACGCCTCTTTTGCTGCGTTTTTTTACATCTGGGGTGGAGAAGCTCCATGTCTGAACATTGGACAACTTTGGCTTCCAACAGATTTGATTTCCAAAACAAACCCGTTCATGGCCATTTGGTTCACGGCATCCAGTTTTCGCTCTGGTAGAATATTACCGCAGTAGTACTCTGTGCTAACGGTTGTCTTTGGGCCATCATATCAAGCCCAATGAGTGCGCGATGACTACAACTGATGTATCTTGGTGAGTTATTGACTACAACTGATGTATCATGGTGAGCGTCGTGACACGTGCGACGTGAAGGGCCAAGAGTGTTTGTTATTCTGCTGCAGTAGCGATTTTGGGTTGCTCATATATCTTGAACCCTGAACTGCCACGCCGATTGCGCTCAAATTTGGTACACTGTTTGGGACTGGTTGATAGGGATGTGTTTTTTTTTATAGCGCGCATGTGTTTTTTTATAGCGCGGAGAAAAAAGTAGGGATTGTTAGGGTTAAGCAGGGAGTCACCGATGTTAGATCCCTCTCTGGGTCTTTTCATAGGGGGTCACGGTCCTGACCCGAGATAGCTGAGCTGTGTCGCAGCCCTGACCTCAGACAGCTGAGCTGTGCACGCCGTCGGCTCGGCCGTCAGTCGCCACAGCCGCTGACGCCAGTGTACAAACAGCTCCAAACAATATCCGGCCCTGTATAGCAGGATAAGCCATCAGAGGCGGGAGGGATCACCGGGACGGGCTGCATGGTACAGGACGGGCTAGGAACACGTCAACTCCAGCATGACGTGTTCCCAGTGTACCTGCATGTAGTTTCTTTATTCCTCAGCAGTTGTCATCCCCTTGGCGTTAGTGTTTCGCGTCCCTCCATTGATCACTCCCGCCTCTGATGGCTTATCCTGCTATACAGGGCCGGATATTGTTTGGAGCTGTTTGGACACTGGCGTCAGCGGCTGTGGCGAATGACGGCCGAGCCGACGGCGTGCACAGCTCAGCTGTCTGAGGTCAGGGCTGCGACACAGCTCAGCTATCTCGGGTCAGGACCGTGACCTATGAAAGGACCCAGAGAGGGATCTAACATCGGTGACTCCCTGCTTAGCCCTAACAATCCCCACTTTTTTGTCCGCGATATAAAAAACACATGCGGTTAGGCTACCTGTGTCGAATCAATTAAAGATTATTATGTCAAAGTTTCAAAACATCAATCCGGTCTGCATGTCTGACTGCTCGCAGAACGGTTCTAGAGGCAGTGTCAGCTCGCGCGGAACGGTCCTCAGATGTGTCGACTTTCAAGCGCGGAACGGTCCTACTGCGCCACCAGACTCCTCTCCCTCTCCCCTCCCCTGACCTTCTCAGGTGCCAGCTGAGACGCTGGTCGGCCTACAGAACCTGCTCGTTCACCTGCGGGCAGGGGCGGATCCAAGGGGGGGGTCACATGGGTCATGGCCCCCCCCCTTGAGGCCCGGGGGCCCAAAGACCTGCCAGGGGCACCACCGGCCTATCAGGGGTATCACAGTCCTGACAGGGGCACCACAGGACCGCCAGGGGCACCACAGGCCTAGCAGGGACACCACGGGCCTGGTGCCCCTGGGCCCTGACAGGACTGTAACGCCCCTGACAAGCCTGAAGTGTCCCCGGCAGGCACGTGGTGCCCCTGACAGGCCTGAGGCGCCCCTGCAAGGCCGATGGTGCCCCTGGCAGGCCTGTGGTGTCCATGGCAGGCCTGTGGTGCCCTTGCTAGGCCTCTGGTGCCCCTGATAGGCTTGTAATGCCCCTGGAAGGACTGTGGTGCCCCTGGCAGGCCTCTGGTGCCCCTGACAGGCTTGCGGTGCCCTTGGAAGGACTGTGGTGTCCCTGGGCCCTGACAAGCCTGAGGTGCCCCTGACAGGCCCGTGGTGCCCTTGTGAGGCCTGTGGTGCCCCTGGCAGGCCTCTGGTGCCCCTGGCAGGTCTGTGGTGCCCCTGGCAGGTCTGTGGCGCCCCTGGCAGACCTGTGTTGACTGGTGCCCCTGCTAGGTCGCTGGTGCCCCTCACAGACCTGTGGTGCCCCTGGGCCTTGACAAGCCTGAGATGCCTGGCTATGACAGGCTCGTGGTGCCCCTGATAGAACAGTGGTGCCCTTGCTAGGCCTGGAGTGCCCCTGGCAGGCCTCTGGTGCCTCTGCTACCCCTGCACCCGGAGAGGACTATGGTGCCCCTGAAAAGCCTGAAGTGCCTCTCGACAGGCCCGTGGTGCCCCTGACAGGCCCAAGTTACCCCTGCGAGGTCGGTGGTGCTCCTGACAGGCCTCTGGTGCCCCTGGCAGGTCTGTGGTGCCCCCCCCCTGGCAGGCCTGTGTTGACTGGTGTCCCTGCTAGGCCGCTGGTGCCCCTCACAGGCCTGCGGTGCCCCTGGAAGGACTGTGGTGCCCCTGCCCCTAGGGGTGCTCATGGGCCCAACAGGCCCGTTGTGCCCCTGACAGGCCTGTCGTGTATACTTGCTAGACCTGTGGTGCCCCTGCTTCCTGGCAGGCCTGTGGTGCCCCTGCTTCCTGGCGGGCCTGTGGCGCCCCTACAAGGCCGTAGGTGCCCCTGACAGGTTTGTGGTGTCCCTGGAAGGACTTTGGTGCCCCTGACAAGCCTGAAGTGTCAAGGACAGACCCTTTAGACGCCAGGGTCAAGTTCGTCGGACTGACAACGATTCGCTTACCTGATAACGTTCCTGGTAAGTACTCACTACTCAGCGTCCACAACATATATACACATAACACATTCATACATATATACTTGCTCAGTGTCCCAAAATTTACCAGTTTGGGTGGGAAATGACATCCAAATCAAAATAATTTTCCACTCTCACCTCCAACTTTCCAGAGCAATTTTTCACTCCCTATTTTAGCAATAAAGAGCATCTGCGGGTACCTTTTACCTCCCTCCATTTTCGATTCAATTATCTTATAAAGCAGCTCCCACATCCTTCAACATTCACAAATACATTGTTGATCCCTGTTTTCCGCTCTTTTTTGTGCCTTCCTGACTGGCATTTTTCCACTCTCAGCCCTCGTTCTAGTGACGAATATTCCCCTCTGACACCCAAGCCGAAATATAATTTTGGGACGCTGTACTTGCTTACAATTGGTAAATGTGGTTGTGGGTAAGAGTTAAGATACTGACTAAAAAAAAAATAAAATAAAAAAAACTGAAAATGGGGGCACCACCAAAATGAAGTGGACGAAATCCGTTGAGTTTTTAATTTTGGGTATAGGTAGGGGCACCACTTCGATTCATGACCCTCCCCTTGGAGTTTTCCTGGATCCGCCCCTGCCTGCGGGACGTCTCGGCAGAGAACGCGCACCTCTACCAGTACCGACTCTGGGACGCTAAGAGGGTCAAGGTGGAGACTGCCCAGAACAGGGTATGTAACACAGACCGTAACACAAACCGTAACGCAGGTCGTTACACAGCGCGTAAAATAGATTGAACACAGACCGTAACATAGATCGAACACAGACCGTAACACTCATGGCTGCGTACGTGCGGGCACTCGGCCGGCCGGAACTGGGCTGGACCCATTGGGCAATGAACAGGTGCTTTCTCTGACAGCGTCACCGTTGCAGGTCAGTCAGGGACACACAGACACTGCACCCGGCGCCCTTGTGCATGGTACACGTCTCGCGGGTTTTAGCGGTAGGTTTTGCACCTAGAAAATTTAGTGTACTTCAGGCTATATCTTCGTCGTCTTAAGCTTTTAAGTGTTGAAGATGCGATCGACTTGTTGGGTAACAAGCCGGCCATGATCGTGTAAAATGGCTTCATCGTAGATCGATTAGTTTCTGAGATATAACCGGAAATGTAAAAGTGCAAAACCTACCGCTTAATCTCGCGAGACCTGTACCTGAGCCCTGAGCGCGCCCATGTGTCGCCCCCAGGTCGTGTCGCCGGACGGTTCTGTGTGTCGGACTGAAACCTGAACCTGCCTGAGTGTTATGCTATGACCCCCCAGGGCGTGTCGCCGGATGGGGCGGCCGGCTACCGGGACGGGCTGCGGCGGGCCACCAACGGCCACCCGCTCTCCGCCGAGGAGGTACAGAAGGTCGTCAGCCGGGTGAACCAGCTCTCCAGCTAGCGGCGCAGAGGTCAGTCACCGCACCGGGCGTATTGCACGGGGACCCTAACAGACGCCTCACTCCTTTCCCTCATCTCAGTTGTTCTTTCATTTTTTTATTATTATAAATAATGGAGATAGACCAGAGCATTTTCGGTGCATTTATTAGGGTCATGTTACTCCAACGGGGTTGCGTTGTCGGCACAGTCCTGTCTGGTCTGTGTGCTGCGGCGATGCTCTGCTATCCGGTGACCCAACGCCACTGTCCGCTGACCGAGTGTCGGCTCTCTGCTGACCGTGTAACGTCTGTCCGTCAGGGTGGTGGCCGTGAACGCCTGTCTGACGGCGCCGGAGGGCAGCGCCGGCCGGCTGCTGTCACTGCTGGACCAGCTGCGGCCGCCGGACACCGGAGCGCTGCCCGACTGGGGTCTACATCCTGGTACGTTACTGGGAGCGGCACGGTGTGTGTTGGGTGCTTCTGACGGTCAGTTGTAGTAACTGTTAGTTCCTCTACTGGCCACCAGGTGAAAAGCGTATTAGCTGTACAGCAATGTAGAGTTGCTTCAGCTTTGGCGTAAACTTTCTCCTCTTCCGCTCACCATTCACCACCAGAGTCAGCAGCGTCTCGGCTGGCGGTCCAGTCAGTCAGGGCGAGTGTCTTCACTCGCCACAGCGGGCCGGACCCATTACAGGGCAGCAGAGTTACCAGTTACCAAGCCTTGGCCTATAAAGAAAACCAGGAAATAGTAGCAATTGCATATATGTAATGATTCTACTCTATTACGATTGAGCTAGCGAAGCGTATTCCTGTAACGTTTTTAATAGGCTTGTAAGTCAGCAATCGCTGGGCTGATTGACCTGCGTTACTCTTTGTTGCGTAATCCTATCCCTTCCATCTCGTTATTGAGTACAACTGATGTATCTTGGTGAGTTATTGACTACAACTGATGTATCATGGTGAGCGTCGTGACACGTGCGACGTGAAGGGCCAAGAGTGTTCGTTATTCTGCTGCAGTAGCGATTTTGGGTTGCCCATATATCTTGAACCCTGAACTGCCACGCCGAATGCGCTCAAATTTGGTACACTTTTTGGGTCTGGTTGATAGGGATGTGTTTTTTTTTTTATAGCGCGCATGTGTTTTTTATAGCGCGGAGAAAAAAGTAGGGATTGTTAGGGTTAAGCAGGGAGTCACCGATGTTAGATCCCTCTCTGGGTCTTTTCATAGGGGGTCACGGTCCTGACCCGTGATAGCTGAGCTGTGTCGCAGCCCTGACCTCAGACAGCTGAGCTGTGCACGCCGTCGGCTCGGCCGTCAGTCGCCACAGCCGCTGACGCCAGTGTACAAACAGCTCCAAACAATATCCGGCCCTGTATAGCAGGATAAGCCATCAGAGGCGGGAGTGATCACCGGGACGGGCTGCATGGTACAGGACGGGCTGGGAACACGTCAACTCCAGCATGACGTGTTCCCAGTGTACCTGCATGTAGTTTCTTTATTCCTCAGCAGTTGTCATCCTCTTGGCGTTAGTGTTTCGCGTCCCTCCATTGATCACTCCCGCCTCTGATGGCTTATCCTGCTATACAGGGCCGGATATTGTTTGGAGCTGTTTGGACACTGGCGTCAGCAGCTGTGGCGACTGACGGCCGAGCCGACGGCGTGCACAGCTCAGCTGTCTGAGGTCAGGGCTGCGACACAGCTCAGCTATCTCGGGTCAGGACCGTGACCTATGAAAGGACCCAGAGAGGGATCTAACATCGGTGACTCCCTGCTTAACCCTAACAATCCCCACTAGAGGTGGCAAAACATGAAAATTTTGGGAACTAGACTCGAACCAGACCCGGCTGGACATTTCTGAAACCAGTCGGACCATGTCTTAGTTGGAACCGGAACCAGTTGGACCCGTTCCCCAAAAGTCAATTAATACAAACTACTTGTAGGAATCTTTAGTTGCATCAAGTGAAACAGCCTATTTCCCAATGGGAATACTCATGAGCTACTGTGTGCAAAGAAACATTCGCTTCATTGACTTCATATTTTGCAATAATGTGTAGTGTGGAAGATGTAAAGTTTGTAGGACCCGGTTGGGCCCGTCCGAAAATTTCCAGGAACCGGTCTGGACCCATATGGGTCCAGACTGGTTCTTTGGACCGGGTCCTCGGGTCCACATTTTGCCACCTCTAATCCCCACTTTTTTGTCCGCGATATAAAAAACACATGCGGTTAGGCTACCTGTGTCGAATTAATTAAAGTTTATTATGTAAAAGTTTCAAAATATCAATCCGGTGTGCATGTCTGACTGCTCGCAGAACGGTTCTAGAGGCAGTGTCAGCTCGCGCGGAACGGTCCTCAGATGTGTCGACTTTCAAGCGCGGAACGGTCCTTCTGCGCCACCAGACTCCTCTCCTTCTCCCCTCCCCCTGTCCGCTGGTCTATGTCAGACACCAGTACACCACTGACCTCCCCTACCCTCCCCTGACCTTCTCAGGTGCCAGCTGAGACGCTGGTCGGCCTACAGAACCTGCTCGTTCACCTGCGGGACGTCTCGGCAGAGAACGCGCACCTCTACCAGTACCGACTCTGGGACGCTAAGAGGGTCAAGGTGGAGACCGCCCAGAACAGGGTATGTAACACAGACCGTAACACAAACCGTAACGCAGGTCGTTACACAGGGCGTAAAATAGATTGAACACAGACCGTAACATAGATCGAACACAGACCGTAACACTGGCTGCGTACGTGCGGGCACTCGGCCGGCCGGAACTGGGCTGGACCCATTGGGCAATGAACAGGTGCTTTCTGTGACAGCGTCACCGCTGCAGGTCAGTCAGGGACACACGGACACTGCACCCGGCGCCCTTGTGCATGGTACAGGTCTCGCGGGTTTTAGCGGTAGGTTTTGCACCTAGAAAATTTAGTGTACTTCAGGCTATATCTTCGTCGTCTTAAGCTTTTAAGTGTTGAAGATGCGATCGACTTGTTGGGTAACAAGCCGGCCATGATCGTGTAAAATGGCTTCATCGTAGATCGATTAGTTTCTGAGATATAACCGGAAATGTAAAAGTGCAAAACCTACCGCTTAATCTCGCGAGACCTGTACCTGAGCCCTGAGCGCGTCCATGTGTCGCCCCCAGGGCGTGTCGCCGGACGGTTCTGTGTGTCGGACTGAAACCTGAACCTGCCTGAGTGTTATGCTATGACTCCCCAGGGCGTGTCGCCGGATGGGGCGGCCGGCTACCGGGACGGGCTGCGGCGGGCCACCAACGGCCACCCGCTCTCCGCCGAGGAGGTACAGAAGGTCGTCAGCCGGGTGAACCAGCTCTCCAGCTAGCGGCGCAGAGGTCAGTCACCGCACCGGACGTATTGCACGGGGACCCTAACAGACGCCTCACTCCTTTCCCTCATCTCAGTTGTTCTTTCATTTTTTTTTTATAAATTATGGAGATAGACCAGAGCATTTTCGGTGCATTTATTAGGGTCATGTTACTCCAACGGGGTTGCGTTGTCGGCACAGTCCTGTCTGGTCTGTGTGCTGCGGCGATGCTCTGCTATCCGGTGACCCAACGCCACTGTCCGCTGACCGAGTGTCGGCTCTCTGCTGACCGTGTAACGTCTGTCCGTCAGGGTGGTGGCCGTGAACGCCTGTCTGACGGCGCCGGAGGGCAGCGCCGGCCGGCTGCTGTCACTGCTGGACCAGCTGCGGCCGCCGGACACCGGAGCGCTGCCCGACTGGGGTCTACATCCTGGTACGTTACTGGGAGCGGCACGGTGTGTGTTGGGTGCTTCTGACGGTCAGTTGTACACCTTTTTTTCAATCCGAATCGGCATCCGGTCAGTTAGTTTCGGCAGATCTGCATTAGGAACGTCAGCTGGAGTGCGCTTTCGACAAACCACGCTCCAAACTCGGCATAGTGCAGAGGCGTGACATGGGGCATTTAATTTCGACACTGAGCGTGGTTTCGACACTGGCCAATGGATTTCGGCACACGGCATAGGACTGTGACATCGGGCATCAGAAAAAGGCAAATTTCATTTTACAATGGCAATGGTCATTCAGTTTCGTTGCCGTTATAACAAGCAAAATCAAGCAAATTTCATACAACATTTTGTGTATTGAGGTGTTTCCAATGCTTACCACTTGAATTTATGGCATTTCATCCTTTTGTTAGACTTCCCTTGGTTAATGGAACACAAAATACGCCAAGGCCGCGGTTTTAAGGTCTGAACGTTTTTTTCTTCTGTGAATGGAGGGTGAGTAGGCTGGCAAGCCATGTCAGAGTCGTGAGATGAGAGGATCATGCGGAGGAAGCATCATTGGGTGTCTACCAGTGACCGGTGAGCTGCGGCGGCTGACAAGGCGCCGGTATAAAACTGTCCCGCTACGGATATGCAGCCAAAGCGATCGATGGGTCAGCCCGTAGGGTTTCCACCTTTCCAGAGGGCAGTTTTTTTTTGTCCGGAAATACAGTTGACCATGACTGACCACACCGCCGTCCTGCAAACATTGTTGCCGCTCTCCGGTGACATGCCTATTCCCATCTCGGCAGACCTGAACCATCCGCGCTGGTGGTCAGCGCCACTCACAATGTGTCGACAGGTCGACACAAATGAAAAAAATCAATATTTTTGTTTTTCATGCAAGAAATACGGCTAAAACATTGTCAGCTTTGGATGCGTTGAAAGGAGCGAGGCCCCGAATGACCCCCGTCAACCTTTGAATTCGCCAGGAGCGTGGCCCCGAATGACCCCCGTCGCCCTTTGGATTCGCCAGTGCTTCCACATTGTCACAGAGTGACGCACGGATGGTGACCTCGAATGAGGTCAGCTGGTGTGCCGGAAGCGGGTGATGTTAGGGACGAACCGGTGGTAAGGTTCCAGAGCGACTGACGAAATTAGGTGCCCGTTGCCGTATTCCAATGAACGGTTGCCGATTTGGATTGAAAAAGGTGTGGTTACTTAGCAACCAAGCGCCCATATTGAGTGTCTCTTTACAGCACCGTGGAACATTTTAACGCACATTCTTAAAATGCCTTTCCGAAAAGATAAGAGTTGCTTAATTCACTGATGAGATAAATTGACCATTGTCTAGCTTGGATGCAAGCTGCCGACGTAAAATGCAATATGACAAAACAGAATGCCCTTTGTCGATATTAAATGCCCCTGCCGTTGTTCAATGACCCTGGTCGAATATCAACAGATGCTAGTCTAAATCCGTAAAACGTGTCGAAATGCGTGCTCCAGTGTCGAGTTGTTGGAGTGCCTGTCGAGATAAGGTGCCCGCTGCCGTAATTGAATGAACGGATGCCGATTCGGATTGAAAAAAGGTGTAGTAACTGTTAGTTCCTCTACTGGCCACCAGGTGAAAAGCGTATTACACCTTTTTTCAATCCGAATCGGCATCCGGTCAGTTAGTTTCGGCAGATCTGCATTAGGAACGTCAGCCGGAGTGCGCTTTCGACAAACCACGCTCCAAACTCGGCATAGTGCAGAGGCGTGACATGGGGCATTTAATGTCGACAATGAGCGTGGTTCCGACACTGGCCAATGGATTTCGGCACACGGCATAGGACTGTGACATCGGGCATTGGAAAAAGGCAAATTTCATTTTACAATGGCAATGGTCATTCAGTTTCGTTGGCGGTATAACAAGTTATATCGAACAAATTTCAAACCATATTTTGTACATTGATGCGTTTCCAATGCTTACCACTAGACTTTATAGCATTTTTCCTTTTCTTAGACTTCCCCCTTGGATAAATGGAACTCAAAATACGCAAATGCCGTGGTTTTGAGGTGTAAACATTTTTTTTTTCTTCTGTGATTGGAGGGTGAGTAGGCTAGCAAGCCACGTCAGAGTCGTGAGATGAGAGGATCATGCGGAGGAAGCATTTGGGTGAGTCTACCAGTGACTGGTGAGCTGCGGCGGCTGACAAGGCGCCGGTATAAAACTGTCCCGCTACGGATATGCAGCCAAAGCGATCGATGGGTCAGCCCGTAGGGTTTCCACCTTTCCAGAGGGCAGTTTTTTTTTGTCCAGAAATACAGTTGACCTGACTGACCACACCGCCATCCTGCAAACATTGTTGCCGCTCTCCGGTGACACGCCCATTTCCATCTCGGCAGACCTGAACCATCCGCGCTGGCGGTCAGCGCCACTCACAATGTGTCGACAGATCGACACAAATGAAAAAATCAATATTTTTGTATTTCATGCAAGAAATACGGCTAAAACATTGTCAACTTTAGATGCGTTGAAAGGAGCGAGGCCCCGAATGACCCCCGTCGCCCTTTGGATTCGCCAGTGCTTCCACATTGTCACAGAGTGACGCAAGGATGGTGACCTCGAATGAGGTCAGCTTGTGTGCCGGAAGCGGGTGATGTTAGGGACGAACCGGTGTTAAGGTTCCAGAGCGACTGACGAAATTAGGTGCCCGTTGCCGTATTCCAATGAACGGTTGCCGATTCGGATTGAAAAAGGTGTGGTTACTTAGCAACCAAGCACCCATATTGAGTGTCTCTTTACAGTACCGTGGAACATTTTAACGCACATTCTTAGAATGCCTTTCCGAAAAGATAAGAGTTGCTTAATTCACTGATGAGATAAATTGACCATTGTCTAGCTTGGCAGCAAGCTGCCGACGTAAAATGCAATGTGACAAAACAGAATGCCTTTTGTCGATATTAAATGCCCCTGCCGTTGTTCAATGACCCTGGTCGAATATCAACAGATGCTAGTCTAAATCCGTGAAACGTGTCGAAATGCGTGCTCCAGTGTCGAGTTGTTGGAGTGCCTGTCGAGATAAGGTGCCCGCTGCCGTATTTGAATGAACAGATGCCGATTCGGATTGAAAAAAGGTGTAGCTGTACAGCAATGTAGAGTTGCTTCAGCTTTGACGTAAACTTTATCCTCTTCCGCTCACCATTCACCACCAGAGTTAGCAGCGTCTCGGCTGGCGGTCCAGTCAGTCAGGGCGAGTGTCTTCACTCGCCACAGCGGGCCGGACCCATTAAAGGGCAGCAGAGTTATCAGTTACCAAGCCTTGGCCTATAAAGAAAACCAGGAAATAGTAGCAATTGCATATATGTAATGATTCTACTCTATTACGATTGAGCTAGCGAAGCGTATTCCTGTAACGTTTTTAATAGGGTTGTAAGTCAGCAACCGCTGGGCTGATTGACCTGCGTTACTCTTTGTTGCGTAATCCTATCCCTTCCATCTCGTTATTGAGTACAACTGATGTATCTTGGTGAGTTATTGACTACAACTGATGTATCATGGTGAGCGTCGTGACACGTGCGACGTGAAGGGCCAAGAGTGTTCGTTATTCTGCTGCAGTAGCGATTTTGGGTTGCTCATATATCTTGAACCCTGAACTGCCACGCCGAATGCGCTCAAATTTGGTACACTGTTTGGGTCTGGTTGATAGGGATGTGTTTTTTTTATAGCGCGCATGTGTTTTTTTTTATAGCGCGGAGAAAAAAGTAGGGATTGTTAGGGTTAAGCAGGGAGTCACCGATGTTAGATCCCTCTCTGGGTCTTTTCATAGGGGGTCACGGTCCTGACCCGAGACAGCTGAGCTGTGTCGCAGCCCTGACCTCAGACAGCTGAGCTGTGCACGCCGTCGGCTCGGCCGTCAGTCGCCACAGCCGCTGACGCCAGTGTACAAACAGCTCCAAACAATATCCGGCCCTGTATAGCAGGATAAGCCATCAGAGGCGGGAGTGATCACCGGGACGGGCTGCATGGTACAGGACGGGCTGGGAACACGTCAACTCCAGCATGACGTGTTCCCAGTGTACCTGCATGTAGTTTCTTTATTCCTCAGCAGTTGTCATCCCCTTGGCGTTAGTGTTTCGCGTCCCTCCATTGATCACTCCCGCCTCTGATGGCTTATCCTGCTATACAGGGCCGGATATTGTTTGGAGCTGTTTAGACACTGGCGTCAGCGGCTGTGGCGACTGACGGCCGAGCCGACGGCGTGCACAGCTCAGCTGTCTGAGGTCAGGGCTGCGACACAGCTCAGCTATCTCGGGTCAGGACCGTGACCTATGAAAGGACCCAGAGAGGGATCTAACATCGGTGACTCCCTGCTTAACCCAAACAATCCCCACTTTTTTGTCCGCGATATAAAAAACACATGCGGTTAGGCTACCTGTGTCGAATTAATTAAAGTTTATTATGTCAAAGTTTCAAAACATCAATCCGGTCTGCATGTCTGACTGCTCGCAGAACGGTTCTAGAGGCAGTGTCAGCTCGCGCGGAACGGTCCTCAGATGTGTCCACTTTCAAGCGCGGAACGGTCCTACTGCGCCACCAGACTCCTTTCCCTCTCCCCTCCCCCTGTCCGCTGGTCTATGTCAGACACCAGTACACCACTGACCTCCCCTACCCTCCCCTGACCTTCTCAGGTGCCAGCTGAGACGCTGGTCGGCCTACAGAACCTGCTCGTTCACCTGCGGGACGTCTCGGCAGAGAACGCGCACCTCTACCAGTACCGACTCTGGGACGCTAAGAGGGTCAAGGTGGAGACCGCCCAGAACAGGGTATGTAACACAGACCGTAACACAAACCGTAACGCAGGTCGTTACACAGGGCGTAAAATAGATTGAACACAGACCGTAACATAGATCGAACACAGACCGTAACACTGGCTGCGTACGTGCGGGCACTCGGCCGGCCGGAACTGGGCTGGACCCATTGGGCAATGAACAGGTGCTTTCTGTGACAGCGTCACCGCTGCAGGTCAGTCAGGGACACACGGATACTGCACCCGGCGCCCTTGTGCATGGTACAGGTCTCGCGGGTTTTAGCGGTAGGTTTTGCACCTAGAAAATTCAGTGTACTTCAGGCTATATCTTCGTCGTCTTAAGCTTTTAAGTGTTGAAGGTGCGATCGACTTGTTGGGTAACAAGCCGGCCATGATCGTGTAAAATGGCTTCATCGTAGATCGATTAGTTTCTGAGATATAACCGGAAATGTAAATGTGCAAAACCTACCGCTTAATCTCGCGAGACCTGTACCTGAGACCTGAGCGCGCCCATGTGTCGCCCCCAGGGCGTGTCGCCGGACGGTTCTGTGTGTCGGACTGAAACCTGAACCTGCCTGAGTGTTATACTATGACTCCCCAGGGCGTGTCGCCGGATGGGGCGGCCGGCTACCGGGACGGGCTGCGGCGGGCCACCAACGGCAACCCGCTCTCCGCCGAGGAGGTACAGAAGGTCGTCAGCCGGATGAACCAGCTCTCCAGCTAGCGGCGCAGAGGTCAGTCACCGCACCGGGCGTATTGCACGGGGACCCTAACAGACGCCTCACTCCTTTCCCTCATCTCAGTTGTTCTTTCATTTTTTTAAAAATAAATAATGGAGATAGACCAGAGCATTTTCGGTGCATTTATTAGGGTCATGTTACTCCAACGGGGTTGCGTTGTCGGCACAGTCCTGTCTGGTCTGTGTGCTGCGGCGATGCTCTGATATCCGGTGACCCAATGCCACTGTCCGCTGACCGAGTGTCGGCTCTCTGCTGACCGTGTGACGTCTGTCCGTCAGGGTGGTGGCCGTGAACGCCTGTCTGACGGCGCCGGAGGGCAGCGCCGGCCGGCTGCTGTCACTGCTGGACCAGCTGCGGCCGCCGGACGCCGGAGCGCTGCCCGACTGGGGTCTACATCCTGGTACGTTACTGGGAGCGGCACGGTGTGTGTTGGGTGCTTCTGACGGTCAGTTGTAGTAACTGTTAGTTCCTCTACTGGCCACCAGGTGAAAAGCGTAATAGCTGTACAGCAATGTAGATTTGCTTCAGCTTTGGCGTAAACTTTCTCCTCTTTCGCTCACCATTCACCACCAGAGTCAGCAGCGTCTCGGCTGGCGGTCCAGTCAGTCAGGGCGTGTGTCTTCACTCGCCACAGCTGGCCGGACCCATAGGGCAGCAGAGTTATCAGTTACCAAGCCTTGGCCTATAAAGAAAACCAGGAAATAGTAGCAACAAGCGACTTTGTCGCTTGCTTTGCGTCGCGAGGATATGGTTTGCGCATAATTGACCAGTTCGAGTAGTGGATGTTTCACGTCAGTGGGACATCTATAAGCAAAGATGTACTCGAAAATGTGAATTTATGGCCACTTGCTATTAATATGGCATAAGGTCAGTATATGGGTCAAGTTAGGTCCGTTGGATTATGTCAGGACGCGCTGAGTTGTGCCAGTTCACAGTGGTCACTGAAAGTCGGTAATCACAGGGGTTACCTTTGGCCACGCTGGAGCATGTCATATCAAATGGGTTATATGGGGTCAGGCCACCGTCACATCGGTTCGTGCCATGTCACAGGTGTTATATGTACTATGTCAAGCCAGATCGCAGGGTCTACCTCTGCCTGTGCCCGGTCAGTCCCTCACTGGGCGAGGCCTTATATTTATTTGATAATTAAGAAGTTTTAAGCGGGGCCCAAATGAATAATTGCAAATGTCACTGAAGAAGAACTTTACAGAGAAGGGCGGTGCAAGAACGCTTTGATACTTTTCTTTGCATTTTACCAATTCTATTTCGATTTCCCGACGTGACCGTTTTACACAGAAACATATATGCATAGACACAGACATGGTCAAGGACATTCAAGCGTTCAGCCGCCGATCACCGCAGCGGTGACGCAGCATGCTCCCTTGGCAGCTACAGAGACCCACCAGAACGCTATACTCGGATAATCTTTCTGCATATGCTCTCGTGAAGATAAAAGAAATATAGGTAGCCATTACGCTTGCGCTCTTCACCAAGAACGTCTGTCTCTTCGACGCAGCTGGGCGTCGTAGTGGTACCATTTATCACGGCCCACACCGTACACATCGGATACATAGTGACCTGAGTGTGTACCGCCACCGTAATTACTCACAATACCACCAGTATAGCGCCTTTTGGGGCGACTAACGGAGCGAGCGGGAGGGTGAGCCTTGCACGTGCGAAATTTCGAGGGGGTACCTCCAACTGACTTGTGCACGGCACCCTACTAACCGGTCTCTAGCGATGTGCCAAATTTGAGCACAATCGGCCCAGCCGTTTTCGAGATCTGGAAGCGGCACCCTGCACGTGCGCACGTGCAGAATGGGTCCTAACTGACTTGTGCACGGCACCCTACTAACTGGTCCCTAACCGTGTACCAAATTTGAGCGCCATCGGTCCAGCCGTTCTCGAGATCTGGAAACGACCCCTGCACGTGCGCACGTGCAGCAGCACCCCAACTCTGGCACATGGATATGCAGTGTCTAGTGGGTGCCTACCTACATGCCAACTTTCAGCGCAATCGGCCGAGTAGTTACCGAGATATTGCAACAATTATAAAACTGACACCTCTTCGTTTTGCGCGTGGCACGTGCATATGGGGTCACCCACATGCATAGGGAATAGTTCAATACTTGGTAGAAGGAATGAAGCTACCCTACAAAAATTACCCCGTGTAAATCGGTCAAGTGGTTGCTGAGATATAAGCCTCGCAAAAGCGTGACCACGGCCGGCCGGCCGGCCGCTCATACTCAGAAATTTCCGTTAATCTAAGGAAAGACTACGCTCGCTTCGCTCGCTCCGTAATTACGGTGGAACTTGCTCTCAGTTTGTTATCCGATGTCAAGTCTTATACGATTTTCAATGGATGGTTATTGTTACGCTCTCCCCAAACCACGTCTCTGGCAAAAATTGGGTTCAGGCGCTGATGTAGCATTATGCCGATGTTAAGACTCACAGACATATCAAGATTAATATATGACCAAGGACCTATTGTCATGTCATTCACAATTGTCCATGTATCAGATGTTCCTGGCTCAGTATTTATTAATAGGTGGTTTCCCCCTCAACCATCGTCTCGTATTTTACGTTTTTCTCAGCCCTCCTTTTTCGCTGTACATTTCGCTGTGTCTATTTCCGTGTTCCGATGTGAAATTTTCCATGATGGGCCCTTTTGTTTGTCCTCATAGATCCTATGTGTCGTGGATCGCGTTCATTTCCTCACCTGTCGAGTTCCAGAATTTGCTGTTCCTGTTCCCTCACGCCCATCGTCAAACCGCAAACCTCCAGAATAAAGAGATGTAGATAACGTGAAACTCCATATATGTGCGTGTCCACTTCGGCATTATGTTTATGCACTCACCTTCCACACTATTTACATGCAGCTGTGCAGCCTGTCTAAGTACGGCTAAGATACACGTGCATTTCATAGCAATACGTGCATGCAAATGTTATAGCTCAGCGTACATACACCATTGGCGGCTATGACACACACCTTTGGAGGACAGATGTATAAATACCGACAATTTTCTGTACTTTTACAACAAATGTGAATATCAAAGCTATAAAACATCACTTATCATACAAATATAAGAAACATCCAATAAAGAAGATATAAAAAGGTCGAGCAGACGGTGCTCACCGGCGGCAGACTCTGGCTGGCAGTGCCCCTCTAACGTAGGACCTCGGGGTAGACTACTTTGCGGGTCGTTGGCCCGCCGAACAGCTCTATGCCGCCAATGCTACCCACTCGGGACATTGCGACATAGAGCTGTCCGTGAGAGAACACGGGGTTCTTTAGGCAGACTCCCACACGCTTCTTCGTCTGGTCCTGGCTACGGCTGATCGTCATCCCGAAGGCCACGCTCACGGGGAACTGTAGCCTCCGGAATGAAAATCCCAAGCCAGAGTCAGCCGAAGACTCGAGTGGGAGTCGCGGAACAAAAATACTGTTGCCGCGGTCCGGTCCGGTGAGCACCGTCAGCTCCAACACGTTGTGCATCAGCGTCTTTACGACACAGAGGGTGCCGTTGACAGCCCGAGGTGCATCCAAATTCCTGATCAAAATGACCGGAGCGCCGGTCTTCAGACGAATTTTGTGGGCCGGCATTCCAGAAAGTTCGATGTTGTTTAGCACCTCGGTTGCCAGCGGCACCGCGTCAGGGTCGGCCATGGAGTCCACGCTTGTGTACTCCATCTCTGGTCCAGGCATACGCGCGATGACCAGGTCGTTGACCTTCTTTGCGTCGGAATTTAGGACGGTCAAAATGGCGCGCTCTTCGAGCCAGCCCAAGTTGGGCAAATTTTGGGCCAGATCGGGGTATATCCGGTCTATCAGCTCGTCCAGAGTCCGAGCCGGACTCAGGACGGCTGGCGGGAGCTGTACAGTGTCGGGTGTGCCTGGACACAGAGGGAGCCGACCCGAGCCAAGCTCGGCCAGGAACTGGGCGTACTGGCCCGCCCCCGCGTCGCCCTGGAGCTGCACCCGCATGTTGGTGTGCAGCTCCACACACACCACCTCTCGCCAGAGGGGCGACGCCTTCAGAGAGGCGGCCACTACCTGGTGGCGGGCAGCGCCGCGCACCACCGGCAAAATCTGGTGCCAGTCACCGGCAAAGAGCGTGAGCAGCCCCCCCAAACGGCCGGTCGCACCCCCGAATGTCCCGGAGGGTCCGATCGACCGCCTCCACTGCCCAGCGGTGGGACATGGCAGCCTCGTCCCACACCAGGAGGCGGCAGCGCTGGATGCTGTCGGCTGCCTCCGTCCTCTTGCGGATGTCGCAGGTGGATGTGGGAGTCAGTGAGACGGGGATCTTGAACCGGGAGTGGGCGGTGGTGCCGCCGTCCAGGAGGCTGGCGGCGACGCCTGTGGTAGCGACGGCAATGGCCTCGCCACCCTCGGCTCTGACGGTGGCCAGGAGGGTGTTCTCCAGGAAGGTTTTCCCGCACCCTGCGGATCAAGCAATAAGGCTATACTGTGGAATAGTGCTTTCAGCAAAGGACAGATAGCGATGCTTTAAAGGAAGTTGCAAAGTTGTATACGAAAATCAAAATGCGATATAGGGCAGTGTAAGAGAATGGTCTCCACCTTTTTGCTTGACGACAGTCAGCACAGGACACACCACGAACCGGAACCATCATTTGTTTTTCTTTGTATTTTTATATCCCCGTTCTTACATCAAACGCTTATGAATAAATCGGTGTTGACATTGCTACACGCTATTTGAGGAAGGGGAGAGCACTAAATTAACGCCATGAAATTTTCCAGCATTGATTAGCAGGACGTACGCAGTTTTCGGGCCGTCACGTTGGTGCTAGAGGTGTCAATTTCAGAAATTTCTTGTCCGATGTCCGTCCAATGTCCAAAATCCTAGCTCACTTTTGTCCGAAAAATGTCCAAGGCATGGATTTGTCCGAAAACTGTCCGAAAGCTGGATATGGAAAGAGAGGATGGGTGAATTGATCTATATTAGGTATATGTTATTATGTACCACATGATAACTAAATAACAGATATCCGCCATCTGGTTTTGAGTGCAAAATATTGGCAACTAAAAATGTTGAAGCAATATCATATGCAGTAGGGAATGGGCATTTGGGCAAAAGGCCTAATCTGATATACAACACAAACACAGCATATTGTGACAAGCCTATTCTTCTTTAAAATGTGCTACAGCCTACAACTGAAGCTGAGTAGGCAGGAATAATGCAAAACATTGCCTTATCCCTCAAACTTGTGTTCTCAAATATTGACTTCTTGCCGCATCCCTTTTTTGACACTAAGCCACTTGATGATGAATTAATACAGCAATAATGCAAGAAGCTAGTCACTTACAATAATGCATATCTTCATCTTATATCACACTGGCTGACATGTAAAGAAGAACACTTTTTGCAAAAGCAAAATAGTTCAAGTTCATGTAAGAAGAAAAATGTGAGATAGGTAGGTACATCTGGAATAGAGTTGCAAAATTTCCCTACCGCACTACCGGCATGCCGGTAATTTTTCACTACCGCAGGTTTTTTCGTGGTATTTGGCATATTCTGCCGGTAGCATGCCGGTATTTTTGATTTTGCACCAAAAAAAAAAAAAAAATATCAGCAAATGATTCAAACTTTGGACACTAAGAGGCTATTGAATTGTAATAACAGCAATCTTAGCCACTGCAAAATACATTTTGTGGTAGAAGTTCCATTGCTAAGGGTAATTGTACACATGAACCTCAGCATTTCACAGGTTTGGCTCTAATAAGAATTGTCAAGAATCTAGGTACTGTGGTCTATCAAAGGAAGAATACTCATTCATGTTGCAAAAGCACAACCAATTAGTAAGTCTAATGGTAGGTAATAGGTATAATGCAATAAAATAAATTAATGTTGATGGCAACATTCCCTAGGCAAAATGCAGAATCAAAACAACACAAAACACATTGTTTGGAAACTGGCCTTGAGTCCTGAGATGTGGTCTGAGATACTCTACAAAGAATTTGACACTGAAAATCCAGCTGAAAAGGCAGGTGTTAGGAAGCCCTGAGCCTAACTTCGGTCCCAAAATGAAATGAAAATGAATTAAACTGGCATTTTGTCTTATCTTTACAAGAAAACACAACATGCAGACCAAATGAATACAAAGTGGCGCAATATGATCAGCTGATCAAGCAACCAAGGATTGACTTTTAAGATCCTCTGTCCCCTAAAAAAAGGATGTAAGCTGATGACGTAATATTTATTCATATGCCCTTTTGGTTGAATTACTCAAGAGAAGTGGATTTTCTTGTAGTGAATAACACTCACAGTGTTGATTTTATTGGATTTTAATATCGTGTTGGATGATTTTTATCAAAAAAATCATTCACGAGGCAGTAGTTTGCAGTCCTAAAACTTTTTTTGCAGTGTTTTAATCAGCTGGTTAAAAACTGTGTTATGGCGCATATGTTTCGATCCTTTATAACCTTGTGTTTGTTCCTGCGTTTGAGATGGGAGAGGATATTATATCGTTTTTATACATATTATTTGGTGACTTCTCAGGACAAGTGAGTTATTAACACATATTTTTACATGATTCGTATCTTACTCACGAGCCAGCAAGCCATGGCGGATAGGAAAAAGCAGATGTTGATCTCGCTACCTCAGTTAGGAACATGGCTTAATCTGTAGTTTTTTTATATTGTGATTTATGACTAGCTATAGTTCATTTTAGGGTAATGTGGAAAATAAGAACGCTTGTGGTAAATGTGATTGCTGCTCACTGTGCAGTCTTCAGGAACACATTTCAGTAATTCAAGTTCTTTTTGACCTTGCTTTTTTGATGAATGTGTGTAGGCTTTTTGTAGGCAATACCTCTTTGATTCCAGGTGATATTTTAACAGCTGTAAACTGGAGTTGAGTTTCAAAATTGTGGTATTTGTGGGGCTAACTCAGCCAAAATCAGGCTGCTGGAGTTTTGGTTGGACAATGGGTGGCTGCTGGGTGGGGCGGTAACTGAAATTGCCAAAATGTGGCATCTCAGTAGGGGTAAGCCAGAATTAAGAATGCAGGTTTTTAAAGGAAGACTGCCACCTTCAAAAAGTTTTCTCAGATCGGCCCATGATTTTTTCCCTGGATAAAACGAAATTTTAGAATTCACCTGGCAAGCTATCATCACGTGAATCGCGTAAAAAATTATCGATTATCATAAATTATCAATCGGATAATGTCTAGCGACAATGTTGACACATCACTAGACTTCAAGGTCATAAGATATGGAAGCGGGTTTTGTCGCCATAAACGGCGCGCATGTTACAATTGAAATATACAATGATCCTTGCTTTGGTTATGTATGTCGTGTTTACGCTTTTGGAATTGCCTGTTTTAATGAGTTATGTTATCTATATCTTAAAATATTCCAATTCTGATTCATCTGATAGGTATATATATACATGTATTTTGGCATGTGATATTAAAAGCTAGACTATTTCCAGGTTTATATGAATAGTGATAGACTAAGTTGAGACAAGTGCTATTTGAATAACAAATACCTATGGTATTGGAAAAATTGTCATGAATCTGATAGTGTTTCCATTCCAGCACCAATTTCCCAGTCTTCAAAGTGTGGCAGGGAGCTCAATCCGTGACAAGATGTTTGGGACAGTCAAAACATTGCCCCAAGCGGAATGCCGAGACCTGGGCAACCCAATTCCTTTCATGAGGGCCCCTCATGAATATGATGAAAATGATATAATTATGAAGTGCATCATTTACTAAGTATGAGAAGCGAAATGAATCAATGCTGTGACAAGCTTTCAACTTCTGCCCCAGATTTCCTTGCTTCTGCCCCAAAATTCCTCAAACCTGCCACAACCTGTGGTGTGTGCCCTGACAACATATTGTCAAGACCTGCCACGTTTTGCAGACTGGCCCATTTCTGTATGCCTACCTTCCAGGTGAAGATGCCTGGTGAGCGAGGGAGAGGACGAGGACGGGTGAGGAGAGGAGGTGGTCGAGGGGCAAGAAGAATTCTCAACTTTTCACCCACCGCCCAGCCCGAGCCCCAAAGGTAAATAACTGAATGTTTCTTACGATGCGATGTGAAAGTATGAAACAATTGTTAATATTTATTTAATTGCCATGTGTGGCCTAGCCTTTATCTAGGTTGCTAGCCAATATATATTTTAAGGTGATTATTGCAATTAAAATTATCATGTACCTACCTTGAAAAGTCAGGTACACTACAAGCAGAAATAATACAACCTAATCTAACCTTACCTAACCTTACCTAATGTAAGATAATCTCACCTGACTCATTGTGTGGTTTGGTGGAAGTTATAAATGTTTTGTGAAAAAAAAAAATATGGTTAGTACACAAAACATTTCTAAGGATGTGTTCTTTCTAATCATGTTTTAATTTTGTGAGTCTCTTCATTTTCTAAAGAGTGCAAAAGGAGGTATTCAACTCTGCTCATGATAATTCAAAAGGAATTCTTAAATACAATGCACCCATAAATCACTGATTTTCACTTTGTGGTTCATCAGAAAACACATTCAACATCATTGTCTTTCTATAATGAAAGATGGCACTAAAACATGAACCACTTTTCTTTCAGAAAAGTGGTGCTAGGTGAACTTGATACAGGTGAACTTATTACTTAATACTTAGGACACATGTCTTGACACAAGTCTTGATCTTATCGTGGGAGGCGGCTCGGGTTGGAGATACACGTACACTGGTTATTAGGGAGACCATTAGGTACCATTAATGATTTTACATTGCTGTGCGATACGAGGTTGTACCTAGTGATGTTGCGTCATTTGTGGACTTCCCCCCTGCGAGTTGTCTGGTCCTAGGATTTCATGCACATCTTCCTTCACTTCAAACTGGGATTTACCGGTGACGTGTTTTCTCTGTGTGCGCCAGGTGTACCAGTGGAAGCTCCTGCACCACGTCTTTAAGGACCACCTTGTGATGCTGAACCCGGTGCACCTTTCCCTACAAGTGCACCGTCTGTACGGCCACATTCGCATATGTATACAAACAGTTCGAGAATGACGTCTACAGCCCTCACTCTGTCGTCGCCAAGAAGATTATGGAGTCGTTTGGCCGTAGGAAGGCAGCTGCGGCGGCGGCCGCCACCGGACAGCCCATCAAAATCAACAACGAGATCACAATTCACAATCATCCCTCACACGGGCTCGGGCGGTGCGGCAAAGGGCTCGTCTCAGGCCAGCTCGACGCCGGTGAAGCGGCGGCGACCGGAGTCGGCGCCGGCTCCCGTGGAGCGTGAGTGCGAGCTGTGCGAGCATCGCGCGCTGCCGTGGTGCAGCCGCGGCCGCTGACGGAGCACTACGCCTGCACCAGGGCCGGCCAGAGCTCGAGTTCACGCCGCTGATGCGCGACCCCAAGTGCGCCACCTTCGTCACAGAGGAGATCTGCGAGCAGCTGCGCCGGCGCGCCGCCGCCGAGGACTCCGACAGTGGGGTCGAGGTGGAGGTGAGCGACGCGAAGGACGGCGCGGCCGGCGGCGCCCCGTCCGCCTCCGGTGGCAGCGCGCTCAGCAAGCTCAACGAGGAGACTCACGCCTATTGCCGCGGCGCGGCCCCGCCGGCTGGTGACCGTCCGGAAACCCAAGCCGTTCATGGGTGACTGAGTGAAACGAATGGACGTGCATGTGCGTTTTTGTTCTGTGTATGCGTGCGTTTGGAAATGGCGTCTCTATGTGCGTGCTTGTTTTGTAGAAGCGCTAGCGGTGCCGACGGACCCAGCGATGGCGCGGAGGGCTTTGATGTACCGTGTGTCTTTGATGTTGATGCATTCTCGTGTTTTGTTGGTCGCGCGCCCAGCAGCACCGTGTACATAGCCGGGGGCGTTCCTGCTCGACGCCACGTTCTGTTCGTTGTATCTCAATGCCAGCTTTTTGCTCCAAGTCCCGCTCGTGGAACACGCGACTCGCTCGATTCAAATAATAAATATACACTTTATTTCTCTGACAACCTGATGTCCTCTCTCTCCTCTCTCCTCTCTCCATATAAAAAAATACGGCCACGGTGAGTAGGTGCCGGCCGGCGTTAACTGCCTCCGGCCGGACGGTTCTCAGTTGATATGTGACAACAGTTAGGAATGTAACACCGCCATAGTACCCTCCATCACTGCCGGGCGCGGCGGTCCCCGCACACAGGACCGGCGGGGGGGGGGGGGTAGCGACCGCCGCCAGCTGCTGGCCGCCCATCAGCTGCAACACCAGCTGCTGCAGATGGACAAGCTGCTGGCGGTCCTCGTTTAGCACGATCAGCTCCTGTTCGCGCGCCGCCGACACAGCGTTCACAGCGCCGCCGCCGATGAATTGCTGCAGCCGCGCGCGCAGCTCCTTTCGCTCTCTGATGAGACTGAGACTGAGCCAGCCAGAGCCAGAGTCGAGACTGAGCCAGCTGAGTCTTGACAGACCGGACAACACACAAGGCGCCAAAAACGAAGCAACATGATTGGTCGACACATCGAACCGTCTGTCACAGCGACTGTGCTTGGACCACGGCCATCCCGCAATAGTGACAAGACAAGGCATTATCCTGAACACGCGCAGAATCACGCCCAAAGTCAATCGACACACCAAGAAACGTAAAAACATGCAACGGAACGAGAACTAATTTATTGAAATTAATACACAACCCAACACTAGTCAGAAACGCAGCGATACCATTCAGCGTCCTTGGACATGAAAAGAAAATCATCTAAATACGCCAAACACCTGACGTTAAATCTCGACTCTACAAGTTCACTGAAAGCATCTGTTAGGTACTGCATCTCCGAAGGAGATGCAGTACCTAACTGCATCTCCTTCAGTACCTAATAATGCAGTACCTAATAATGGTACTGCATCTCTACCTAATAATGCAGGAGATGCAGTACCTAATAGGGCCCATTGGTAACAGAGAAAGGGTATAAGCACGTTTTACCATCATACAAAACACCAAAAGGACGTGTGGAACGTGCGCGAGAAATGTGATGAAATCCATCTTTTAAATCAATCTTGATACCGGTATAAACCCCAAAACGATAACTCTAACGCATCCCCAATAGACGGCAAAGAGCACGGCCGGCACGGCAAGAGGGGCGTAAGCACTGACAAATCGTATACCAGTCTGGCCACAGTCGCACTTTTTGGCACAGTAGCAGGCCAACTAAACAGCGACTCGCTCGCGACCGGTGCCGACGGCGATGAAGATTCGTCGTCACCAGCGTCCTCCCCAGGCGCGCTGCCGACGGGGCACGCCGCCACCGGCCCGCCAGCATCACCGTCGACCGATGATGTCTTCAAAGAAGAGCCGTTCCCCTCAGTGGCGGCAGCAGAAGAGACCGCAGGCGGCGGGGACCCGGAGCAGGGCACAGAGACGTTGCCCCCCGCCGCGCCTCAAACGCCGACCTAAGCCGGACGTCTCGGCGAGCCGGGCCCGCGGCGCGCGGCGGAGCGCGCAGGCTGGACGGCCAGGCGGGGCGCGGGCGTCGCCAGCTCCGCCGTCGGGTGAGCTCCGGAAATGATGATGGAGAATGATGGAAGGATGATGTCATGGAGCCGCGGATGCTGCTCCATGGCAGAAATCACCTCTGCAGCTGCGCCGTGCGGATGTTGGTGGCGAACGCCCCCTGGGCTCTGAGTCAGCTGGCTGGTGGCTTGCGCGCTCTGTGGGAGAGCAGGACAAGGTGTAAAATGCTGCTACGGGACACGTAAGCAGATGTAATACCTCTGCTCGAGCTACCACATGCAGATAAGACTAAAGTCTGTTCCATTTCAAGCCTGCAGCCGAAGTACCATGCTGTAAACAACACATGCTTTATGTGTGCATAGCTCCTACATTAACCCTCGCCCTGGCAGGACATTTTTCATAACACGGCCTGGCAGGGGGGGTGATGCGACCCCCCTCGCGATTGGCTCCTATGGCACCTAGAAACACCAAATTTGGTAGGTAGGTGGGCCCCCTGGAGTTCTCGCCCCTGCGCAAATTTGGTTGCTCTAGGTCAATATTTAGGGGGGTTTTGGGGGGTATAAATGTAAAAATTTTGCTGCAGTATGCTCGAGGCACGTCCATGGTCAAAATAATAGATAAAGCCCAATTTGAATAATTCTAGCAGAAAGACACCAGAATCACCCCTCAAGCAAAAAAGAAAAGGTTGTCATAAATAGGTTGCCAGTTCTCACCTGCTTCCACTCCACCGCCGTTTACCAGCTCGCAGCTGATGTCCATGCGGTGTTGACACCAGCGGCGCAGGTGACGTCGCCGACCTCTCCGGCACTGGCAGAGTCGACGCCACGGCCGTCGCTGGATGGTCCAGTGCCGCGGATGGTCCAGCTGGTGACGGCGTCACGGCCGTCGCTGGATGGTCCAGGGCCGCGGATGGTCCAGCTGGTGACGGCGTCAGGGGTTCCGCGGAACTCGCAGGTGACGTCGCCGTCGTCTCCGGCACTGGCAAAGTTGTTATACAATTAATATTAAGAGGTGCAGCATGACAGCTTTCAGCATGTCTGAAAAACGTGGCTGCCACGTTTTTCAGACTGAGTCAGGTCAACGGTCGCTGAATGGTGATTGACAAATACTAATTTTTTATAACTATTTATAATTATAAGCATTCATATTTAAATTATTTATTCCTAGTTTGGTCATAGCCCTGCTCACTTCAACTGTTTATTGGTCGATCAATATTTGGATTTGCGCCTAGTAGTTTCCCAGTCTGCAAAGCATTGCAATTTTGACAAAAGCTTGTCGGTGCAGGCTTGTTCAGCTGGTGCTGATCTGATGCGGCGTGGTGCGGATTTGGCTGGTAGGGTGCAGATCTAGTGTAGCCCAGTGTCCCAAGATTTGGGTGGAAAGTGAAATCCTTGTGAAATTGAATAGTCCACTCGGTCCACTCTCACCTTTAATTTTCCAGGACAAGTTGCCCTCCCAACTTTAACAACTAAGATCATCCGCATGTACATTTGCTGGCTGGCTTGTACCTACATTCAAATTCCATTAAATCATCGCAGCTCCCACATCCTGTAACATTCACATAGAAAATGGTGATCATGTTTTCATTCTTCTTTGTATCTTTCTGACTGGCAATTTTCCACTTTCAGTCCTCTTTGTAGTGAGGAATTTTACCCTCGAACACCCAAGCCAAAATATCCCTAATTTTGGGACACTGGTGTAGCACATTGCAGATTTGCTTGTTGATGGACATGACAGACCAGACAAGATATATGAGGAAAATTGAAAAACATTGCTGAAGCTGAAGCCATACTTTGCAGCCGTGCGCAGCCATGCTGCAAAGTATCGCTCGCATGTCGACGAAGGGCACTAGCCCAAGTTCACAATCCGCACCAACCCTTCAAAACCGGAAAATCCACCCCAATGTGGGCTGAGGGTAAAAGATCCGCACAGAACCCAAAAATGACCAGCAGTTGCACACTCATTGAAACCCAGGGGACACTGAATTACACATAAAAGCTCCAGCAATGTTTTTCGATTTGCCTCATCAATATCGTCTTGTCCGTCAAGTCCATCGCCAAGCCAAATCTGCACTGTGATCCACTAAATCCGCACACCAAGCGAAATCCGCACCACGCCGCAACAGCTGAACAAGCCCGCACCGACCAGATCTGGTCGAAATTGCCATACCTTGCAGACTGGCAGTTTCCAGCATGGGTAGTTTCCCCAAGTCAATTGTATAAATTTAAGTTTTGGCATGCTCATCCTCAATTGCATGATTAGGTATTCACTATGCCAGCATTTGTATTTATAACTTCAAGTTCAAAAAAGAGATAATCGATCTTTTTCCAAAACTAAGTGCACACCCGTTACTTGTTACTTGAGAGATTCCGGCACCGTTGTATATCAACTTACCACGATGAAAACCATTAAATATTAGCGCACAGAGACCGTAGAAATGAGGATGAAACCACTTTCAGCATCGCCTATGAATTAGCAATACATTTGACACGTGCCCCGAAAAAGTCTTCAATTTTATCGCGTCGTGTTTGAAACAGAGGTGGAAACATGCAGAACATGGTAGCAAACCAAAAATCCTTTACCACTTACCTTTGTCATAGGGTCTGCTCCCTTCACTAGTGTTGAAGAGATCGGACCTCAGGTCTTCCCTTTACCACTTCCCTTCAAGTAAAAAAAAGCATTGTCTTCTACCACAAATTTGCTAATTAACAATTTATCGCCTTTGAATTGAATATGTGTGAATAAGAAAAGATAAATGAAACCCTTTTGACGAGTTTTTCCTTAAAATTTGTATAAAATGCTCTTAATTAAAATCGACAAAGTTTTTCCTTTCCCTGAAATCCTTCACAATGCTAAGAGATCGGCCTTTCTTCATGCTAGTATACTAGGAAACCTTCAACATTAATTTGCTAAATGTACGTCTTTGCTGTTGAAATTAATATTGGTATTACGAAATTTGTCACAACATTCAAGAAAAATAACAATGAATCTCTATGATGCCAAAATGTAATGAAAAGTGTCATACATGCTATCGTAGTGATGAGCATTTTCACCGGCGAAAAAGATGGCATCAAATGGAACTTTGGGAGGCGATTGCGCGTTACAGGGTGAGGATAACGGAAAATGGACTGGACATCTGTGGTGAGGGCGGGCACCTCTTACGAAAACCGGTAAGTGAAAAAAAGGTGACAGTCTACCTTTAAGTATGCCGGTAATTTGGCGGTGTTTTTGCTTGGGGCGTGGTAGCATGCCGGTATCCCAGAAAATTTTTGTGGGGCGGGGCGGTGCCGGTAGCAGCACATAGGGAAAACTTTGTAACTCTAATCTGGAAGAAACGTGCTCTTCAGTGAGCCACACATCTCTGAATATCGAAACAAAATAAGCGATTACAAAAACGAAAATACTTGCTATGATTTAACACAAATTCACTGAAATTCACAAGCAAAAATTTGTAATCCTCGGTAGAAAGGAAAACACATTTCATGCTACCATTCTCGGTAGAATGGAACATGGTATCCGGCTTTGAGTCGATGATGTGAAAGTAAATCAATAATATGACGTCATTATCAGATAATTTGTCCTATTGAAGTGCATTTACCATTAGTTGTTTATTATAAATTCAATATGCATTGAAAAATATCATATTTTTTCGAAAATTATTCAATTGTTAAGCAAACTGACTGTATTTATTATTTTAGACGTCATTTTGTGTCTCCCCTGATTCTCATCCGGGGGCCATCTTTCCTTAGGTGACATTTATGACGCTTTCGCCGCATTTCATCATCTTTTGGTAATCAGTTTATTTGGATAGGCTATCGGCATTATGTAGCATTTATTGTATTTGATATTTCGGCACGGATATTTTTGGGGGGGAAGGGGTGGAAGGGGATGATTTATGATAGGAGGTTCTAGGTAAGACTCTTGTGCTACTTGGCACACCTTGATATTTGCAATTTTCTTCAGCCTCTTCTGTTAACTTTCAAGTGAGGCAAATCTATTTTTGGATTTCCTTCTTTACTGCTTTGGTGTCTAGTGCTTCCCACAGGTCAATGATTGTACCTACATCATATTCATAACTGTGTTATCTTATGATGGGCTTACTGACAACACTGTCACCTATTGGCTATTGCCATTCGTAAACACATTTTCAAATTTAGAGTTAAAAGTTGGCAAAGTATATGTAGGTATATATTTGACTCAGAACTACCTGCTACATGCAATTATGTTTATGTTCATCTTGCACTATAATTATTAATGATGTATGAACCACATATCCCCTGCCAATTTTGATGACATGTTTTGCAATTTGCATTTTGATAATGGAAATGAGTTTGAACTTTAACTTATTTAAGAAATTTGTTATTTTCAACTAGTTTTCCGAATATGTCCGAAGTGTTTGTCACTTGTCCGTCCGATTTCCGAATCGGAATTCGGAAATTTTCGGAATTCCAAAATTTTCGGTTCCGATTGACACCTCTAGTTGGTGCAGATTCATGCGTTCTATCAAGGCGTTCGGGTAGCCTTATATCAGTGTGTATAATTACTTTTGAATTCGATTGTCTACTTGAACTGTATGACATTAGCTGTCCTGATATTTATTTTTGGTAAGAGGCACACCAAAAATAAATCTCAGGACGATTTACTAATGAATCTGTTCACATTAGACTGCACTTCTACCAACTACCACCTTAAATTTTTGCAGTGAGCACCAAGCATTACGTTTGTTTGACATTGAAATAAAACACTGCAGGATGAAAATTATCTTCACATTTTATTGTTCTCCTTGGAAACGCTGTTAGCTGCAAATGAGTATCCGACGGCTGACGTCTGAAGAATGAAATGTGTGGGTAGACTGTTCCGCAATGCACACGTGTATGGCGGAACACGGCGAAAACGTAAAGCGGCAATATGCTTTCGGCACTGGTGGAACAATGAATTAATCTGCATGGGTAGTGTTTTGAATGGTGCAAAATGTAACTAACGATCAAAATGCAGCGACTGGGATTTAAGTGAAACCATATTTCATTCATACGGCTTAAAGTGCATGTTTCAATGTAAGTACGTTGTCCAGCAGTTAACTGTTTCACCAATGAAAGCGGTAGTTTCTTTCCGCTGTGGCCTGTGGAACTTACCTCCTGGCGCCTGGAGAAACATGAGTCCTCCCTCGCCGGTGGCCAGTCGTCGGCCGACCTCCTCGAACACGGCGCGCTGGTCGGGGGTCAGCAGCGGCACGTGCTCAGCCACCAGCTCCCGGTGCCGTGCTGCCGGGTCTGGCTGGTCCGGTGCGGCCTCGTCCTCCGGCGGCTCCTCAGCCGGTGCCTCCGGTGGTTGCGGCAGGCCGACGGTCGCCAGCGTGTGGCCACCGATGCGGAGGACATGTCCTCCGATCAGACGGAGCGCTTCGGTGTAGACGGGGTCATTTAGGCCGTCTCCGTCCTCGCCGTCGTCGCCGTCCTCGCCGTCGTCGCCGCCGTCGCCGCCGTCGCCGCCGCCGTCCATCCGCCGTCCATGTCTCTGAAGCCGCCGTCGCACGTCCTCAGACATGGCGGCCCGGTAGGTGCGCCACAGCAGCCGCAGGTCGCAGGTGGCGCGGCCCTCGATGGCGATGAGGGCGAACAGGCGCCGCAGCTGCCGGGGGAAGCAGATGACGGCCGCCTCCGCCATGGCCCGGTGCCAGTGCTGGCCGTCTTCCAGCAGGCCCAGCGCCGAGCAGGCCTCCTGAAAGGTGGCGCAAAGGCGGCCGTCCACTGTCCGTAGATCCGCGTAGGACCGTGGCCCAGGCACCTGGTGAAGCAGCACGCGCATGAAGAAGGCCTCTCCAGCGCGCGGGCTCACGCTGAACACGCGACCAATGGCCTGAGCGACAAAGATGCCGGCTGCCTCTGGGTGAGGTGCACCTCGTCGCCGCCGCCGCCAGCTGCGCGTCGGCTGCTGCCAGGTGAAGTAGCGCGGCACCTGGTGGTACAGCAGAGTGGCCGCGAACTCATCTTCAGCACAGAGCTTGAAGAAGCTGGTTAGCTTGGTGTCCGCCCCGCGCTGCACCACCTCGTCCAGCCTGTCGCCGGCGGCGAAGCGCAGCGGCTGGTCCTCGCCGCCCAGATGCACCGGCAGCTGCTCCACCGTCGGCGCGTGGTCGTGGACCGGGTAGGCCAGCAGACGCCAGGCCGCCTCCATGGCGCTGAGGTAGCGACTCCGCTGGTAGGTGGCGATCTCGTCCACCACTTCCTCCCCATCCGCAACCCTGAACATCACCTGATCGGCGCCCTTAGTGACATATTTGATCACATATTTTATGCACGTGAAGGCGTGAGTTATTATTTCGACATTCACGTGGCAGTCCAGGGCGCGGCTGAGGAGGGGGTTATAGGGGACGACCCAGCGGTTGTCAATGACAACCTGGCGGCCCTGCCTGTCGAGCACGACGGTGCGTCCACCGTCCGCTGGGCTCCGGCGGCGGTACTGGGGGTACCCATTGTCGGTCACCGCGGTGACAGCGGCGAACGACTTGGGGTACCGTTTGCTGCACACGCCGTCCGTCATGCAGGAGGCTGCCGGCCGGTGGGCGCCGCACGGGCCGTGCACCATCTTGATGGTCACGGTGGCGTGCAGCTCTGGCTCCGCCACCGGGTCGGGGATCTCGGCCGACACGAACTGGTCGATTGTGTCCGGCCGCGGCTTATCTTCGGGGTCGAGCCAGAGAATAATGTGCGCGTGTGGCAGGCCGCGCTTCTGCCACTCGATGGCGCACACGTAGGCTCGGACGTGTCCAAACACTGCCCCCTGCTGCAGCAGATGGATGAGGCCGCGGATCTTCTGGCGGAACACCTGGGAGACGATCTCCGGGTGGTCTGGAGACCGCTGCCCAGGGTAGAGACGGTGGAGGGTCTCTGTTACTTCCGGCCAGAGCGGGTTGCAGGTGGCGGTGATGAACAGGTCGCCGCCGCCGAACTCGCGCACGTACGCCAGCGCGTCGTTCAACTTTTCCACCATGTAGCGTTTGCCGCCGGTGAACGACGCCGGCAGCACGATACGTCCGACGGCGGCTCCCTGGACGTCGCCGGCGTGGATGGCGTCCGTCAGGCCGCGCACTGTGTCGGCCCGGAGAGCGTCCTGGTTGTGGCGCAGATAGCAGAGCCGGTCCGACTCCACCTTGGCGAAGGCGTCGACCAACAGCTGCTGGAAGAGCATGTAGCCCCTGGAGATGAGGTTGAAGTGGCCGGGCCGGTACCGCAGGTGAAAGGCGTAGTACTGCCCGGCCGTGACGCCGAGCTGGCGCTTCATCTCCAGGGACCAGCCGTCGGTGCCGTGCGGATGGAGCAGCACGTAGTGGAGCGGATCGTAGCTGCGGTGGTTTTCGCTGATCCGCTCCAGGTGGCCGTCGCGACGGTGCAGGACGATATCCCGCTGCCCGTGCGGTTCCTCGGGCAGCAAGAGCGCGACCTCGCCGGTCTCGGGCAGATTGAAGCGCCGCTCGTGTTCGTTGGCCGGCCGCCGCCTAGCGCTAAACACGATCTTGATGTCGTTCTGCTCGGGCGGCAGCAGCTCCATCGCCGAGCGCAGGCCGAGGACGTACACGTTGGTGGCGTGTAACATCTCCTGGAGCTGCTGCAGCACGGCCGGCTCCAGGTCGACAAAGACGTTCCGCCGCGCCTCCAACGCCTGGTCGTAAAAGTACACCTGCATGTACTGAGGAGGCTGGTCGCCCTCAGCCGGGAGCAGGCTACCGATCCGGTGGCAGACGTTGCCGTGGACCGTGAAGGTCGGGTTCCATCCCGGCTGACGGACCTGCTCGCAGCCCATGCTGGCCAGCTGGAAGGCGCGGTTGTAGGCCCTGATGTTGTGGGTGAAGTGCCGATGGTATGGCGAGTCGGGAGACAGGAGCTGGCACAGAGCTGGCGGAGGCGGCGGATGAAATGGCAGAGCCACCTTGCCGGCGTGGCAGCAGGCGCCGGGCGACTCCTGCCGCCAGCGGAGCGCACCGCAGTGGGCACAGATGACGTCCATCTGGCCCAGCTGCAGCCGAGGTGGTGCCACGTAGACCTCGCGGCTGTAGTGCAGAGCCAGCTTGTGCGGCGCGCGCCGACGCAGCTCTTCTCGTTGAAGACGCTGCCGCTCGGCGTCCGCTGCCAGCAGTGCAGCGCGGTCCTCCCGCTGTCTGGCGGCGGCATGTCGTGCAGCATCTTCAGCCAGGCGCTGCTGGCGTTCCGGAGTCGGCTCCCGGTCCCGAGCGGCGGCATGTCGTGCAGCGTCTTCAGCCAGGCGCTGCTGGCGGTCCGGAGTAGTCTCTCGAGCTCGGGCGGCAGCTTGGCGAGCAGCATTTTCTTGGAGGCGCTCCTGACGCTCTCCCTCGGTCTCCAAAGCTCGGGCAGCTCGTTTCCTCGCAGCGTCTCCAGAATAATCACGGGGGGGGGGGGGTTCCTGGATGGAGTGTGGACTTCACTGCCGTCCTGAAAAGAAGAAAAACGAAAAGGTTGTTCATATGAACAGAATCGGCAATTAAAGTCATCACATATATACACTGGGTTACTTTGTTGTTTGGTTGAAACTGGGAGCATCGCCCCCTGAACCAATGAAGTAAAAATCAAAATTCCAAATCCGTCTTTGGCAGCGTGATGTTAACTGGTTAAGGGTTGGGGAGAAGGTTGTCGCCTTTTTCGATTATTAAAAAAAAAAAAATGGGTGCAGAGGGTACCTGATATTGCTCTTTTCATATGTTACTAACCAACTTTGACAAATATTAATCAACGCCGTAGCTTTTTGTATGAAAAGTTCGTACATTGCAATTGTACACAAACCTAACAAACATTTTGTACTTTTACTTACAGTTACACGTTAATTAACCCTCGCCGGCACAAGGGGGTTGATGCAAGAGGGTTGATGCAACCCCCCGAAGGTTGTTGGCGAATAACTCGCGTAAAAAGCGGCCGATCGCGACGAAATTTTCAGTACCCTCGCATTCATCAATTTTACACCTTCCCTGAAAATTTCATGATCCTGTCCCAAATGAACTTTGATTGTGAGACTCTCGATCATACTACAAGTAGTTACCGAGATATTGCAACAATTACAAAACTGACACCTCTTCGTTTTGCACGTGGCACGTGTATAAGGGGTCACCCACATGCATCGGGAATAGTCCAATACTTGGTAGAAGGAATGAAGCTACCCTACAAAAATTACCGCATGTAAATCGGTCAAGTGGTTGCTGAGATATAAGCCTCGCAAAAGCGTCCGCACGGCCGGCCGGCCGGCCGGCCGCTCATACTCAGAAATTTCCGTTAATCTAAGGAAAGACTACGCTCGCTTCGCTCGCTCCGTAATAAGATCCTGTAAGTTTCATCTCCCTATGAAAGCTCTGCACTGAGGGTGTTGCGAAGTTGGAACATTTTAGGAGTGTGCACACAATCCTAAAATGTTGAGGACAGTTTAGGACAGTTTCACACAGTTCATTTTAGGACTGCTCATTTATGACGTCATAGATCAGTGACCTGACTTGACTTAAAAATGCGGTTGACGTAAAAAAATCCGACTTATCAAATCCCGACTAAAAAAATCGACTTATAATCCGGTTTATCAAATCCCGACCATGTTTTTACCTGGCCATTAAAGGGACCCTCCCACCTTCAAAAAAGTTAATGAATTGGCATAAAAGTGATGTAGCGTGAATCACAAAGAGCGAAAATGAACATCTACCAAATTTTACCGGAAAATATTCACCCGTTTTCGAGATATAAGACTTTTATTTTTGTTTACTTTTTGGGAAATTCGCTGTTTCTATGACGTCACATAAAGGTTTTCTTTACGTCGGCATTTGGAAGCAATAGTTTGGTATCAAAGTGCGACAAATATTGCGCGAATGATGCGTTTATCTTATCAAGGTCAATATATGATGGCCAATGATTCCAGGACAATTCTTATGGCATTTCTTCGTATCGCAATTCTTCGTCTGCAAATCTTCGTCAGGGCATTTATTCGTACCTATCGCATTACTTTGTCTCGCACCAGGGTATATGAAAATCGGCTCGCATTTCTTCTTCAACGCAAATATATGCAAGAGTAAGCATTGAGGGACAAATAAATGCACCGACGAAGATTTGTAGACGAAGAAATGCGGACGAAAAATTGTGCTACGAAGAAATGTCATGCGAGGATTCGTTCGGGTACCATGACATTTATGTGATTTCAAAGTCAAGGTTCACAGCTGATCTGCTAAATCAAGCCAAGAATCCAAACTATCAAAAAACTATAAATATTTGTTTGTCTGTCACAGAGGTCTCAAGCAATATAAGGTTGACATGTTGAATCAAAAATCTACTGCCACAACTCACATCTCCTGCCTTAGTTTATCATTGTTGTTTTAACTTGTTTTCAAGAGAAACAGAAGCCAGTATCTGATATCACTTCAGATGATTGTTTCAAGATCTGAGTTCAAATGGAAATAAAAGCAAGATCAAGATGAAACAGGGATTATTGCTGTTAAAGTAGTTTGGCCATGATACAACAAGCACATAAATCATTAGCCAAATCAAATACTGGCTGGTTTGTCAAGATGTTTGTTGTCTGTCGTCTGTCGAGCTGCTATGAACACTGAACGCTCTCACTCTTACTTTAAAGAGAGTAGTTTAAGTTGAATGGTAGTGAGCTGTAATTAGACAAAGCAGCTATTCAGTGCTCACATCAAGCCAGGCTAGGGAATGGCATCAACTGTGGTGGGAGGAAGCAGGTTCGGCAGCCCTATGTTGTAAACTTCTGTTATGTCTTGTGTTTGATCAACTGATGTTTTCTGCTCTGTTTTGTGCAGTGATAGTAGCAGGTAACTGCATGCTTGTCAAATTATGTGAATAAACGAATTCATAACATTGCATTTTTCTCTCCATGCAAGGAACAAGTAAGATGTTGTAGAAAATGTAATAGAGGGCTGCATTGCTGATTTTGCACTTTATCAGAGCTTTATTTAGAATTGCTTTCCTGAAAGCTACACACAGGCCACAGTGCTGAAATTCACAATGTCATAGCTTTTGGCAGAAAAAAGAAAAGACTTACATAGGTAAAATTGGCTGAAAGTATGGCAGAGCAGGTCTTGATGCGTATGCCCATCCGTGTGCTTGCCGAAGCCGAACTGACTGCAACACATTTAACTCTGACCCACCATGGTGGCTGGCATATCCTGAACTTTCACCACTCTAAACAAGACAACTTTCAGCCCTCAGCATTGTATTAAAACACTGTACAAAACACTCAAAATTTGTTTCAGTGCCATCCACGGACAACATCAGTCGCCATTCACCAGGCCAGTAAAAACAGAATAGATAATAGCTTCAAACCCATGTAGTCAGAGTTACTAGGTCTGCACCTCAAAACAAAATCCAGGTGACATTCACCACGCCAGTAAAAAACAGGTACTTAGGTAACGTAACAGCTTCAAATCTGGTAACGTGTTGGTCGGACTTTACACTACCATATTTACATGGAATAATATGATACTAAACAATAGTGCAACCATTCTGGACAACAATAGTGTATGATAAAATTAATTTAGAATACTCTGGCAGCATGATTTACGAGCACAGGCAGGTGTTACCTACCAGCCTTCTCAATGCTCGTAAAACCAACATTGTAGTTTTGATTTTACCTTACATGATAACACTTGGCTGCAATGGCACATTTAATTTAATACTGTGAAAAGACCAGTTATAACCACTTCACAAGCACAATTGCACCTCATGCCGACATCCTTTTCCAAAGACAGTCAGCAGCGTCTTTCGTCAAAACTGGAAGATAAATCCCCTTTCAACTGTTAACATCAAAAATATTTCTTCATGGTGTGACTGTGATCTCCATATGGAAACCTTGCAGGAAAAGAATTAATGTCAATTGTCAGCTCTTCAAATTTCTTTGGACTTTAACTTGCAGTACCATACCTATCCAGTTTGCTTTGATATTTTGTTTTTTATTCCATGTTGAAGTTGAACACCAAGCTCCAGATATAGCAGGCAGCTTGATCATCTTCGGCCTTGGTATAATATCAGTCCAAGTTCCAGTGGTGGGTATCTTCTAATATTCAAATTAAAATGAAAAGCAATAGGCTTTCTCAGCGCCGACGACGGATTTCACGTTGATAAAAAAGGGAGCTCAAGGTCAGCAAAACTCGGGTTCAAGGAATGGCGGGCGTTGAAATGACTGCTGACGTCATCAAAAAACCGCTAATGGTTAAGAGATAGGGACTAAGCTGGTCCCACCCTGCAAGTAAAGGGAAGAAATTTCTTGAACACCATAAAGCTGCGGGGGTTGCGACCAGGAAAAATGATGGTTTCTGAGCCTGGCCGCAAACTTGGCTATCTCAACTCAAAACTAATGTTAAGGTGGGATGGTCCCTTTAATGTTCTAACCTTACAGGTGATTGTTTGAACGCGGAAGATGCTGAATCTTGGTTAACCCCATACTTATCGTATGATAAAGAACGTCAGTGTTAGAAAGTTAATTAACAATTTTATTTAGGATAGTTTAATTCAAGTGGGTATAATCCGACTTGACAATTTACTAGGAGGGTTTTGCAGCGCTATTAGTTCGGCATTTAATTAAAAATCATTGCTAACTTCGATCCGGATATCGTTATTCAATGCTGGCCTTTGCGTCCTCAGAAAGTCGTTTATAGTCATGAAGGCTTGCATTGACCCATACTTTCCATTTTTCAGCACTATTATTCGCCGTAGTTGACCAGGTGTTTTCTTCATCTCTCCCCTGAATCCTTGGCTTAGACCTGGCGTATCACCCGTGCATCGCAAGACGCACCTACCACACACAAGTTCATGATCCCCACGAACCCACATCAGCGTCCGTTCGCTTGGTGTGTGACCCCTTGACCTTTGGCCGCGACAACTGCCAGCTTGCTGGAGCACCCCTCCCTACACGCGCTGCCCCGCCCGCTCCCCTCCCTCCCCCCCCCCCCCGGGGTCGTGTCACGAAGGTTCGGGCTTACGCTACTACCGGCCGCTGCGCAGCTGTCACCTAGCGCCTGGGAATGTGTGGTCTGGAGCGGATTCAGCCAACTACGGCTCGCGACACCAGCGCCACGTAGTGGCGACGGTACATTCTTTTTAGACACACTGTACCTACTACGCGATGTGCGGACACACAGACAGACGGATTCTGTTCGAATAGTAAGTTAGATTGCATATATGTAATGATTCTACTCTATTACGATTGAGCTAGCGAAGCGTATTCCTGTAACGTTTTTAACCCGCGCCCCGTAGGGGGGGGGGGGGCCGAAACGGCCCCCCCTGTCCTTTTCGGTCGATATCTCCTAAACGGCTGGAGATATCGCCACCAAACTTTCAGGACCCCTCCGGGCATCAATTTTACACATTGTGACCAAAAATTTTACCAGAGGCTATGATAGGTTGGCCACAAATGACGTCAGAGTGACGTCATGTTCTGTCATTTTCGACCGAAAAAAGACCTTCGCGAGAAGACCTGTCAGGACTACAGCTTTGAAGATACAGAAAAATGATCGAAACATAAAAGGTGTAGAATTGACAGGGCTACAAAACTGCTATCTCGAATTTTTGAAATTTTTGAGTTTTGACCCCCAAAAATAAAAAAAGCATTTTTTTGGATATATTCGCCAAAAAATCCAAAAAGTTTTTTGAGTTTCGAAAAAACCGGAATATATGTGATAGTGCCTACCGTCTTCTATCTACATACCAAATTTCAGATCGATACCTCGTTTTTTGGCCAAGTTATAGCGAAAAAACTGTTCAAAAATGATGACGTCAAATTTTCAAACTCAATTTTTGGCAATTCTAGAACTCGTAGAGCAAAACGAAGACCACCATTTGACTCCCCGTGACGAGCTGCATCGAATCGATACCCATTTTATGCAAAAATATCAACTTTGAAATTTGACCTAATTTGACCTGACCTTGACCTGACCTTCACCAAAACGTGACCTAGGCTGGCCCCAAAGGCTGCCTAACCCACATAATCGCATTTGTCATGTAAAATGGACCATAAAACATGTATCACACGACACATTCATATTGTGACCCCCGGTGACCTGACCTCGCTGTGACCTGACCTGGTATCAGTGACCTCAGATAGCAAAGTATGTGTTTGAAGAACAATGTACCATCGATGGTTTTCAATAAATTACCAATTTACTCGCTTTCACAGCACATTTCTTGAATTGCCTGTGAACGGTGAAAATCTGACCTTTGACCTGACCTGTGACGTCATCGGTTTGACCTAGGTCAATGAAATTTGGTCACAAGTTAGTTCCCGGGTGGGGCTATCGAACGCCGTTTGAATTTTGAAAATCGGCCGGTAACTTTCCGAGATCTTAGGGGCGGGGGCGAAACGGCCCCCCCTACGGGTGGTAGGGTCCGCCGGTAGCCCTACGGGGCGCGGGTTAATAGGCTTGTAAGTCAGCAACCGCTGGGCTGATTGACCTGCGTTACTCTTTGTTGCGTAATCCTATCCCTTCCATCTCGTTATTGACTACAACTGATGTATCTTGGCGAGTTATTGACTACAACTGATGTATCATGGTGAGCGTCGTGACACGTGCGACGTGAAGGGCCAAGAGCGTTCGTTATTCTGCTGTAGTAGCGATTTTGGGTTGCTCATATATCTTGAACCCTGAACTGCCACGCCGATTGCGCTCAAATTTGGTACACTGTTTGGGACTGGTTGATAGGGATGTGTTTTTTTTTATAGCGCGCATGTGTTTTTTTATAGCGCGGAGAAAAAGTAGGGATTGTTAGGGTTAAGCAGGCAGTCACCGATGTTAGATCCCTCTCTGGGTCCTTTCATAGGAGGTCACGGTCCTGACCCGAGATAGCTGAGCTGTGTCGCAGCCCTGACCTCAGACAGCTGAGCTGTGCACGCCGTCGGCTCGGCCGTCAGTCGCCACAGCCGCTGACGCCAGTGTCCAAACAGCTCCATGTTTGGATGGTTTTCAAAGGGGATAGACGTATTTACAACTGTTGCGCGATTTATTGCTTTTTGCCGTAACGAGCTGATGGGCCATCTTAAAAGTTACATGTGCTTAAACCTATTTTACCTTAAGGTATTTTAACGTAGAATCTTTCCGTGGTAGTTTGGGATGTCGGTATCAACAGGTTTAAGAAATATTGGGGTCTAAAAATTCTATTTTTTTCAACAAAAATATAAAAATTGGGCCTCGCTGACCTCAATTCCACCCTTGATTTTTCATTCCAAGTCTCGCGCCTCAGCGGCTGAATAACTCGCGGAAGAAGGCACAAGAAGCGGTTAATCCCGTTCAAATTAGGAATCATGGAAACTGACAGCGAATCTGACAGTTCAGTAGAAGGCTACGATCCCAGACAAAGTGCGTGGCTAATAGCCGGCAAATCCAAAAGGAAACAAAAGAGCAAAACTGATAGCCGTCTAGTGAACGAGCTCGACATGGAACCAAAACAAAGTAATGGCAATGCAAACAGTGCCAATGATATGGCGAATAGTGAGAAAAGTCAAGAAGATGCCTCATTTGAAAAGGCATGCAACAAATGCAATCAAATGGTAACAAAAACAGCAGTAGGACTGAACTGTGACATCTGTCTTAATGCCTTCCATTCGAAGTGCATCAACTTGTGCAGTGAGGCTCACTCTGCAATCAACAAGCTAAATCTCTTCTGGATTTGTCCTCAATGCGAATCAATGAAAAGTGATTTTCAGCTCATAGTTGCCCAGGGGAAAACAAAGGCGGAAAAAAAAGGACGACTGAACTGAAGGATGCCTTGACGGAAATCGAGAGATCTGTAGAAAGTTTAGCTTCGGCAATCATCTCTCAACGGCCACTTATCATCGAAGGTTTCACAAGCGTGCATCAAGCGCTGAGCAAGTCAAAGGGCGACAGCACAACTATGGAAGGTGTCGAGGAACGCGTCAAAGAGGTCATCCAAAGGGAGAACGTTCTGTATTCCGATATAGTAAAGAAGCTTGATGGGAAGGTGACAAAGATCGAAGATAGACAAACCTCACCAACAGCAGAGCAACAGGTCAAATCAGCGATGATGGAGTGCATGCAGCAGGAAAAACGTAGGAAAAATATCATAATATATGGAGTCCCTGAATCTGATGGACATTTGTCTCATGAGGAGAAAGACGCGGTTGAGCTGTCAAAAGTTGAAGAAATTTCAGCGAAGATTCTTACACAAAAAAATCAACATAACGCGAGCATTCAGAGTAGGCAAAACCAAAGAAGGGAAGCACAAACCACTCGTGGTGGAACTTGGAGTGGAAAAGGAGAAGTGGGATATTCTCAAAGCTGCCCCAAAGCTCCGCTTGGCTGGGGAAGCGTACAAGTCTATATACATCGCTCCCGACCTAACGCTCAATGAGCAGAACAAGATGCGAGCTCTCAGGGCTGAGCTTCAGCAACGCAAAGCCCGCGGGGAAGGCGTTATCATAACCAAAGGGAGGATAGCGCCAAGAAAGCCTCAAAACGCTCAGAGCAAGTATACAGCAAGACAGCAAGTCTGACTAGGCGACCAAGCAAGTCGAGCGAGTCATCCATCAGCAGAGGTAGAAAAGAGACTACAGAAAGATACCAGTGAACATCATAAAATATGTATCTTGACCACCAACGTCAACGGCCTTTGCTCTAATAGTAAGCAGAGTGAGTTAAGCATAGTGCTAAACGCTCATGAGGTGGATATCGCTGTCATAACGGAAACCCACCTAAATGACACAATACATGAAAGACGGATCCGACAGCGCGGCTACAGCACCTTGCGCCACGACCGAAACTTCGCGGACGTGAACAAATGCAAAGGGGGAGGCATTATTATCTATTTGAAGCATGGCCTTTCATACATAGAACCAAATGTGCAAGTCCCGAAACAATTAGAAGTGTGCTGGTGCGTCATCAATCCGAGTCAACCGGAAACTGTTATTGTGGCTGCTGTATACCTGCCACCTAATTCGTGCTCTGCGATAAGGCAGTTGCTAATGAGCCATCTTATCACAACCGTAGATCTCCTCCGATCAACACGACCCAGATCGAAAACGATTTTGCTGGGCGACTTTAACAAGATGTTTGACTCGAAGTCGTTGTCCTTGCAGTTTGGTATTCGGCATGTGGTAACTCAGCCGACAAGAGGAGCAGCGATACTTGACCAAATATTCAGTGACATTAACAGCACCTCTCCACCTTTCACTATAGCACCGCTTGGCACCGCTGACCACAATACTGTCCTCTGGTCTGCCTCCGTTCAGCAGAAAACGATTAACCAGATGCGGGCAGTGAGGCCACTGACAGACTCAGCTATTCGTGAGTTTGGTAGGTGGATCTGCTCCCAAACCTGGGAGGACGTAGTCGGCACAAGAGACCTCAATACGGCTGCCGAGGTTCTGCAGACTAAACTTCGAGAAGCATACGAAAATTTCTTCCCAGAAACTATATACCGTTGCAAGAGTAGGGAACCGCCCTGGATGACGAAGCGCATTAAACACCTGATCACAGTAAGAAACCGTGCACAAAGTCGCCGTCAAATGGACAGGCTACAACGATTAAAGGGACCATCCCACCTTAACATTAGTTTTGAGTTGAGATAGCCAAGTTTGCGGCCAGGCTCAGAAACCACCATTTATCCTGGTCGCAACCCCCGCAGCTTTATGGTGTTCAAGAAATTTCTTCCCTTTACTTGCAGGGTGGGACCAGCTTAGTCCCTATCTCTTAACCATTAGCGGTTTTTTGATGACGTCAGCAGTCATTTCAACGCCCGCCATTCCTTGAACCCGAGTTTTGCTGACCTTGAGCTCCCTTTTTTATCAACGTGAAATCCGTCGTCGGCGCTGAGAAAGCCTATTGCTTTTCATTTTAATTTGAATATTAGAAGATACCCACCACTGGAACTTGGACTGATATTATACCAAGGCCGAAGATGATCAAGCTGCCTGCTATATCTGGAGCTTGGTGTTCAACTTCAACATGGAATAAATAACAAAATATCAAAGCAAACTGGATAGGTATGGTACTGCAAGTTAAAGTCCAAAGAAATTTGAAGAGCTGACAATTGACATTAATTCTTTTCCTGCAAGGTTTCCTTATGGAGATCACAGTCACACCATGAAGAAATATTTTTGATGTTAACAGTTGAAAGGGGATTTATCTTCCAGTTTTGACGAAAGACGCTGCTGACTGTCTTTGGAAAAGGATGTCGGCATGAGGTGCAATTGTGCTTGTGAAGTGGTTATAACTGGTCTTTTCACAGTATTAACCCGCGCCCTGGTGTGGGTCTGAGCCACCTTCGCCCTGGTGGGGGGGGGGGCCAAAATGACCCCCCCCCGTCTAACTCGAAAACGAAGAGGGCTAGGAAGACGCGGAAAAAAGCAAACGAAAGCCCATAACAAGTACGTTCGAAAGTATTTCGGTCATTTTTTCGCTAAGGTCAATATTGAGGTCGCTAGAGGTCATCATAGGTCAAATTTCAGTGTTTTCGGTGTTGCCGGACATATTCCGCTGTAGCTCGGAAACTAGAAGAGCTAGAGAGCCGCGGAAAAAAGCAATCGATAGCTCTTTTCAAGCTCTTTCGCCAAGGTTCGTCAGATTTGACCTCAGCTCAACGGTTTGGCCTACAGAGGTCATGCAAGGTCAACTTGGCAAATTTCGTTGAAAATGTTTTTAACTATAGCATGCATTCACGAGAAAATAGAGAAACGATTCATGCACCATCGTGCTTGGCTCGTCGAGACGCGTCGAATGATATATAGTTTGACCTCGAAAGGTCATTTTGAAAATTTGACCTCAGGTCAAGGTCATGACCTTACCGAAATAGGTCATGCTGCATATCATTCGATCCGCATTGACGAGACAAACACGATAAACGTCGAACGGAGTCTCTATCTCTATTCAATAACAAGTAAGTGCAGAAAAACCGCTGGTGACCTCTGGTGACCAGGGAGATGACCTAGCGTGACCTCAGCGAGGTCACAAGCAAATGGTTTCACATGGGCTGTGATTTGCTGACCCAAGACACTTCAATAACGAAATATAGGAACAATCACGCCCGATTTAGCTGAAAAACAACTACTTTTCGATTCTCCCATTGACTTATAATGGGGAGCAGCGATGACCTGACCTGACCTTAGGTCACATTTATAAAAAATCCGAGATAGCCATTTTGTAGAGCTGGGTGACATCTTCAAGTACTGTAAATTTTACATCGATCGGATAAAAGCTGTGCCTTTGAGAGAGCTTTGAACTTTTTTAGAGGTGGTGTCAGTTTTGGTGACCTTGTGACCTGACCTGACCTGACCCGAACCCCCAAAAAAAGGACATGATGTAAAAATGTTGAATAAACAGCTATACAAAGTTTCAGGGCGCTAACTCAAGTGGTTTCTGAGTTATCGCTGAAAAACCACAGGGGGGGGCCAAAATGGCCCCCCCCCACCAGGGCGAAGGTTAAATTAAATGTGCCATTGCAGCCAAGTGTGTTATCATGTAAGGTAAAATCAAAACTACAATGTTGGTTTTACGAGCATTGAGAAGGCTGGTAGGTAACACCTGCTTGTGCTCGTAAATCATGCTGGCAGAGTATTCTAAATTAATTTTATCATACACTTTTGTTGTCCAGAATGGTTGCACTATTGTTTGGTATCATATTATTCCATGTAAATATGGTAGTGTAAAGTCCGACCAACATGTTACCAGATTTGAAGCTGTTACGTTACCTAAGTACCTGTTTTTTACTGGCGTGGTGAATGTCACCTGGATTTTGTTTTGAGGTGCAGACCTAGTAACTCTGACTACATGGGTTTGAAGCTATTATCTATTCTGTTTTTACTGGCCTGGTGAATGGCGACTGATGTTGTCCGTGGATGGCACTGAAACAAATTTTGAGTGTTTTGTACAGTGTTTTAATACAATGCTGAGGGCTGAAAGTTGTCTTGTTTAGAGTGGTGAAAGTTCAGGATATGCCAGCCACCATGGTGGGTCATAGTTAAATGTGTTGCAGTCAGTTCGGCTTCGGCAAGCACACGGATGGGCATACGCATCAAGACCTGCTCTGCCATACTTTCAGCCAATTTTACCTAGGTAAGTCTTTTCTTTTTTTCTGCCAAAAGCTATGACATTGTGAATTTCAGCACTGTGGCCTGTGTGTAGCTTTCAGGAAGGCAATTCTAAATAAAGCTCTGATAAAGTGCAAAATCAGCAATGCAGCCCTCTATTACATTTTCTACAACATCTTACTTGTTCCTTGCATGGAGAGAAAAATGCAATGTTATGAATTCGTTTATTCACATAATTTGACAAGCATGCAGTTACCTGCTACTATCACTGCACAAAACAGAGCAGAAAACATCAGTTGATCAAACACAAGACATAACAGAAGTTTACAACATAGGGCTGCCGAACCTGCTTCCTCCCACCACAGTTGATGCCATTTCCTAGCCTGGCTTGATGTGAGCACTGAATAGCTGCTTTGTCTAATTACAGCTCACTACCATTCAACTTAAACTACTCTCTTTAAAGTAAGAGTGAGAGCGTTCAGTGTTCATAGCAGCTCGACAGACGACAGACAACAAACATCTTGACAAACCAACCAGTATTTGATTTGGCTAATGATTTATGTGCTTGTTGTATCATGGCCAAACTACTTTAACAGCAATAATCCCTGTTTCATCTTGATCTTGCTTTTATTTCCATTTGAACTCAGATCTTGAAACAATCATCTGAAGTGATATCAGATACTGGCTTCTGTTTCTCTTGAAAGCAAGTTAAAACAACAATGATAAACTAAGGCAGGAGATGTGAGTTGTGGCAGTAGATTTTTGATTCAACATATGTCAACCTTATATTGCTTGAGACCTCTGTGACAGACAAACAAATATTTATAGTTTTTTGATAGTTTGGATTCTTGGCTTGATTTAGCAGATCAGCTGTGAACCTTGACTTTGAAATCACATAAATGTCATGGTACCCGAACGAATCCTCGCATGACATTTCTTCGTAGCACAATTTTTCGTCCGCATTTCTTCGTCTACAAATCTTCGTCGGTGCATTTATTTGTCCCTCAATGCTTACTCTTGCATATATTTGCGTTGAAGAAGAAATGCGAGCCGATTTTCATATACCCTGGTGCGAGACAAAGTAATGCGATAGGTACGAATAAATGCCCTGACGAAGATTTGCAGACGAAGAATTGCGATACGAAGAAATGCCATAAGAATTGTCCTGGAATCCTTTATTGGCCATCATATATTGACCTTGATAAGATAAACGCATCATTCGCGCAATATATGTCGCACTTTGATACCAAACTATTGCTTCCAAATGCCGACGTAAAGAAAACCTTTATGTGACGTCATAGAAACAGCGGATTTCCCAAAAAGTAAACAAAAATAAAAGTCTTATATCTCGAAAACGGGTGAATATTTTCCGGTAAAATTTGGTAGATGTTCATTTTAGCTCTTTGTGATTCACGCTACATCACTTTTATGCCAATTCATTAACTTTTTTGAAGGTGGGAGGGTCCCTTTAAGAGAAAAGGTTGGCCTAGAAATTCGCGCCGCGAAAAACCACTGGTTGAAGCGGCAAATGACGAAGATACTCGGAGACGGCAATAAATCATGGTACAGTCAAATCAAAATATTGACAAACAGACAACCTTCTCGGTGGAATTTTGAGTCAAACAACGCTGAAAATGACGTTTTCACAGCCGAACTGGTGAACAATTACTTTGTGGATATCACAACCACCTATGAACCACTCTGCACTGACCAACTACCAGCCTTCTTACCTGCTGAGGACACCCCCTTTGAGATAATGCCCTGGCAAGTGGTACACAAGCTGACACATTTAAAACAGAACATGGCTGTACCAACGGACGACATTCCCGTACGCCTGATGGAGGAATTTAGCGTTGAGCTAGCCATACCACTGTCTCACATCTACAACGAGTCACTTAAGCGAGGTGAATTCCCCTCGCCGTGGAAGCGTGCGATGGTGATTCCCATACCCAAGAAAACTTCACCAGAGTCGCCGGCTGACCTACGGCCTATCAGCCTCACACCGACTTTCGGCAAGGTGATGGAGCAGTTCATGGTACCTCTCATGACTGCAGACATCAGAAAACAAGTGGATAAAAGGCAGTACGGAAATGTAAAGGGAATGTCAACTGCAAACTACTTAATAACGTTCATGCACAGCCTTCTGTCCGAGCTGGAAACGTCCGACAAACTCTTTTCTGCAGTTATGTACGATTTTAAGAAAGGGTTTGACCTCATTGATCATACAGTGCTCATGCACAAACACTGGCGGATCCAGACTTGCGTTTTGGGGGGGGGCCAACTCGTGCAAGGAGCCAAACCTAGGGTACCCCCAAATCCTGTTTTCTCATCGGATTTAGGCCACTTATTTTTCGTCACAGCCCTGAAACGATAATTTTTTTTAACTAAAAAAAAATAGAGAAATGGTAGCCCACTCAACCCGTGCCTTAATATTACTTTGAAAACACTTCAAATTGCTTTTGTCGACCACCGCTCCGGGTCGGTGCTTGGCGCAGCCTTCGCGGGCTGGGAGGTGTCGGTTGAACCTCTCTGCCGTTCGGCCCCTGATCAAGCTAGAGCTCGCGGAAAAAACGAGTGTGTTGCCTGTCAGTGACGAGAGGAAGCCGATGATACCCGATTTTAAGGTCCTTGGTCATTGGTTGACCTTCCAGGGCGGTGGTTCACGGTCGCGCTGCCAGCCGCTGCCAGCGCATTCCGCGAGTTAAGGTCAACCTTCGGTAGTGTTGTAGGTATAGGCTAGTTGATGTCTCCATGGAAACCAAAAGTGCCAACAGCGCTGGCAGCGTGCCGTGAAACACCGCCCAGGTCAGGTCACAGACCCAAAAGACGGGAAAATCAGGGCCTGTCAGAACCTCCTAAAGTAAGGCTGTAATAGATTTTTTTGTGCTGATCACGAATTTCATGTTAGTTTGGATCATAGATGATGTCTTCATGCCTTTAGGCCATGTCGGGGCAGGCCAGGTCAGGTCAACCAGGTCAACCAGTACTTATGGGCGTCCGTGTAGCAGGTGTCCGACTACCACTGGCAGCTACGTAACATGATACGAAGGCATCAAAACTACTTCGTAAATGTTCAAATGGTTGCTAAATGCTAAATTCAAAATCAGCTAAACGAAACTATCCTAGAAACATGTTAAACTCGGAAAAGTGCACCGAGGTCATCAAAGGTCAATGACCTGACTTGACCCTAAGGTGACATTGACACCTACCACAATGGTTGGGACCAACATCATTTCACATGTTTGAGCGTTTTAAACCACGAAAAGACTGTAAACGAGCGGATAATGTGAGCCGACATACGCGGAATCGCGATTCCGGCCAAACATGGCCTCAAACATGGCCAAACATATGGTGCGTTCGGAGAGGCACATTCCACGTGGAATCCGTGGAATACTCCATGCGCGCGGAACATTCCCGGAGATTGGCCGTTCAGAGAGATACGCCTCCGAACACGGCACGGGGAATATTCCAGGGGACGGTGAATATTCCATGCTCTCCGAACGCACGGATAGTCTCGAGAAATAGGCCACAGGTCAAAGGTCACTTGGGTCAGGGTCATGAAATTTTCAGACTTTGTCAACATGAGGGTGCTAAAGTTTCGTCGCGATCGGATTCATGATAACTTACACGATAACTTCACGCGTCGATCGAGAGGTAAAGTATGCAATAAGAACTTCTTGGGTGAAGACGAGACCAACACTCAAGCTCACATATTTTTAATGATACGGTAGTTTCTACCTACTACGCTACTTTCTCACATTAATATTTCTTAAGTGTTTTTGGGGGCCAAAATACATGTTGCCCCCTTTCAGGCTTGGGGGCATGACCCCATGGCCCCCCTGGATCCGCTAGGCCGAAACTAACTAGGCCGTTTTCAAACGGTCTGATATTTCAGGTCATGGTTTGCAAACGGCCGGTGTTTTCAGGCTGTTTCATATGCCCTGACTGGGCCAGGCCGTTTGCAAACGGACAATTTTCATACGGCCTGTAGGCTGTAACATATATTCATATTTCACCATCTGTCGCAGCATCAAATGCTGATGTGGTGCACTCAAAAGCCGGAATTGGTCCTTGGATGCCGTAAGGACCCTTTTAAGAAATAAGTGACCCGACTGACCCCTTAGAGATTGGCCTGAGCTCTGACCGAAATAAGTCTTTTACCGTTTCACGGGAAGGGACAAAAAGGTCCCTAATATGCTTCTTGTACAATTACCAAACAAAACAAGCTTTTCAACGCCAACTCAGTGAGTGTTCCTAAAAATTATTGCGCATATTCCGTGACTGAAAAATTGCCGGGTCATGTCAGGTCAGGCTGCCAGAGCAAGTTTGTTAACTTGACAGTTCAATCGATATGTATGCAATAAAACCTTCTCGGGTGACGACAAGACATGACGACACTTTATGAAGGAAGCTAGTAAACCCGGTGGTTTCTCCATAGGCACGGGAACCGGGGCAGTGGGGACAGCTTGCCCACCCCCCAACTATGGGGCCGTGGGGGCGGTGCCCCCACAACTTTCAGACGGAATACCCCATTTTTGCAAATGTTTTCTTTTTTTGTTGAAAAAAGCCAAGGGATGAAAAATAAGTGGCCTAAAACCACCGGTGAGAAAACTATATTTGGGGAGACCCTAGGTTGATCTCTATTATGGTGTGCCCCCCCCCCCCCCCAGTCTGAAAGTAGTTCCCGCACCCCTGAGTTTATGTAAAGCCCGCGCCTGTAGGAATAGGTTTTCCTGGTCGACGGGCGCCGCGTCGGAACGCGAGGCTGGCTTTCACCTCGGGCGGGCTGACCGTTCCGACTCCCGCCTCGAGCTGGGTTATAACGCGTGAGCGCCGGCCGATCGGGGCTCTCGTGTGGTGGCTTCGCTCGAGGTAGGTGTCCCGCTGACCCGGAGGATGGGGCTTTGTGCTCACCCCGCCTCCCTAGCTAGGCTAGGAGCAAGGTAAAGTAAATGTGTAGATTGCGCGTGTTAGGGTATGTTAGGCTAATCTGCGCGTTTATTCTGAGGCGACGTAATTTCCCGTAGACGTACATTCCCGAGCAGTCTTGTTTCATTCTTTGGCGTTATACTTGTTTTATGTAAATAATAACGGAGCAGAAATCTTTATCTTGTTTGGCAGAGAGAGACATTCGAGACGAAAGACGAAAGACGGAGATAATGAATGAGTCACGGAGTTTAAACATTAACGTAACGTAAATGTAATAATAACGTAACTTGCAATTAAGTCGGTGTAATGCACACCGCAACCCACGAGGGTGCGCGACCCAACCGTGTGTGCACAAAGGTGATGCATTCCCTGTCCACCGGATGCCAAAGTAAAGTAAATGCAATAGTTGGACCACCACGGCCGGGTGGCAGACGGCTGTCGGAGGATAGCACGGGTGTTGGCGGTAGCGCTGCCGCTAGCATCACGGGTATATTACATTTCTCTACGCTATTGAATCACGCCGGTGATTCTAACTTTTAGGTATCTACTACGCAACCTTCTCACATTAATTTTTCTTCAAGCGTTTTGGGAGGGGGCCAAAAGATATGTTGGCCCCCCTTTCAGGCTTTTGGGGGGCCATGGCCCCGGTGGCCCCCTCCCTGAATCCACCAGTGGGGGGCGGTGCCACCACAACTTTCAGACGGAATACCGCCCTTTTTGCAAATGTTTTCTTTTTTTTGTTGAAAAAGCCAAGAGATGAAAAATAAGTGGCCTAAAACCGGTGAGAAACTAGATTTGGGGGGACCCTAGGTTGATCTCTATTATGGTGTGCCCCCCCCGGCCCCCCCCCCCCCAGTCTGAAAGTAGTTCCCGCACCCCTGACTTTCTCTACGCTATTGAATCACGCTGCTGATTCTAGTAGGTATCTACTACGCAACCATCTCACATTAATTTTTCTTCAAGCGTTTTGGGGGGGGCCAAAAGATATGTTGGCCCCCCCTTTCAGGCTTTTGGGGGGGGCCATGGCCCCGGTGGCCCCCCCCCCTGGATCCGCCAGTGTGCACAAAGTCTTAACCATGGGGCTTCGTCCCAGCTTCGCACAATGGTTTGCTGACTTTCTGCGCGGTCGATCGCAACAAGTACGCATGCCGGATGGGACAATGAGTGCATGGAAGGAAGTCCACTGCGGTATACCTCAAGGCACCCTGGTTGGCCCATTAGCGTTTCTGGTGATGATCAATGATGCTGCTTCAGAAGAAGAAAACAGATTGAAATATGTCGACGATCTCACCATATACCAATCCTGTCCGATCAACACAATACAAGATAGCACCAAGCTTCAGACTACTGCCGATAGGCTATGTGCCTGGGCAACAAAGAATAAAATGGCGCTTAATGAAGAAAAATGCCAGGTTATGCATTTTATGACCGCGAAGAAGCCCATTGTAGGGGAAGTTGGGGCAATGCCGGAGTTGGGGCAAAGCCGAAATTCGAGATATTTCGAAAACCGTAAGACATGGATGCCACCTGTCAGTGATGCTCTGACGCTTAAGTGACTACAATTATCGCATGTTTGTTACGAGTCGTCATTCGGAATACTTCGACTGTGAGGGCGCCAAGAGCGTTTTCAAGGTACGTTTCCCTTGTACTACATGCGCCTTTGAAGCTGCATTTTTTACTCATTATGCTACCGTTTGTCTGGCCAATTCGGTCAAGTAATCTTTAGCATGTCTTTGCATAAGTGTGCTGCCTATTTGAAATTTATACAGCACGTTGAAAAGTTATGGGCCTGCAAATGAAAGTATGGCTGGCTGGGGTAATGCCGAAAACGTGCGATTACGCACGTGTTAAAAGCACGCTACGTGGACTTTACTGCTGTAGAATAGCAACGCGTATTTTTAGTCACACAAATTACACTTTCAACCGACACAACGGCCTGTTACCTATAAGGAATGATTTACCTGGCATTTTCTTATTATATCACACAATTATAACTTCCAGTGTGCACCGCGTCCTCAAGCTCTTGAAACGTGTGTCAGCTTTGATGAATTCGGGATAAACTTTGAGATAAAATGGTAAAACATCAATGTCGGCATTCCCCGTAGATCATTTCTCCCATTTTCGGCTTTCCCCGCAGTCCGGGGCAACGCCGAAAAAGTCACTTCTTTGATATTTTTAGTTTTTGCGCTTAACGGTGTGCGAATTCATCAAATGCGCCTGGTATGCTTGAAAGGCAAAAAACTGGCCTCTCGAATGACGCCAACAAGAATAGCGTATGTTGTCTACCTTGCGTGCTACGGGCGTCAGAAAAAAAGTCTTCGGCGTTCCCCCAACTTCCCCTACTTCCTGACATCGTTATGCATGACCGTAGCTTGCCAGTTATCACTGAAACAAGACTTCTAGGCGTTAACATATCCTCCGACCTGAATTGGCAAGCACACGTGGATGATATAGTAAAAAAAGTATCGAAGGCCCTGTACATGATTTACATTTTGAAGAAATATACAACATCAAAGGACCAGCTGGTAAAAACATACACTACGTACATTCGTCCATTGCTGGAATACTGTGCGCCTCTTTTTCATGCAGGTTTAACAGCCAAGCAAGCAAGCCACCTTGAAAAGGTTCAAAAACGAGCACTTAAATTGATCGGCGGACTTGACCTATCATATAGACGGCTTCTTGAGACACTGAAGCTGGAGTCACTGGCAGACAGAAGGGAGAAGTTATTACGGAGCGAGCGAAGCGAGCGTAGTCTTTCCTTAGATTAAAGGCGGCCGCACACTGGGCCATTCGGCGGGCGAGATTCCGCAAAAGCGGAATGTCGCGGGCGACATTCCTACAGCGGCTTTCCGCTTGTTTTCAGCAGTTTACAGGACCATTCGGCGGTGCGATTTTCTACTTAGTATTTTCAGGAACTTTATGTGAAACATTTTATGATAAATATAAACGAATGCGAACTAAATACATTTAAGCAAATACAATATTTGCTTATTTAATGCGATTATGCTATATTTCTGTACAATAAAGTTTTAAATATCTATTAATTTGACATAATTTCTGGAGGAAGTTGCAAAAAAATAAAGCTCGTGATTAATTACTGAGCGAGCGAAGCGAGCGTAGTCTTTCCTTAGATTAACGGAAATTTCTGAGTATGAGCGGCCGGCCGGCCGGCCGTGCGGACGCTTTTGCGAGGCTTATATCTCAGCAACCACTTGACCGATTTACACGGGGTAATTTTTGTAGGGTAGCTTCATTCCTTCTACCAAGTATTGAACTATTCCCGATGCATGTGGGTGACCCCGTATGCACGTGCCACGCGCAAAACGAAGAGGTGTCAGTTTTATAATTGTTGCAATATCTCGGTAACTACTTGACCGATTGCGCTGAAAGTTGGCATGTAGGTAGGCACCCACTAGGCACTGCATATCCATGTGCCAGAGTTGGGGTGCTGCTGCACGTGCGCACGTGCAGGGGTCCTTTCCAGATCTCGAGAACGGCTGGACCGATGGCGCTCAAATTTGGTACACGGTTAGGGACCAGTTAGTAGGGTGCCGTGCACAAGTCAGTTGGGACCCATTCTGCACGTGCGCACGTGCAGGGTGCCGCTTCCAGATCTCGAGAACGGCTGGGCCGATTATGCTCAAATTTGGCACATCGCTAGAGACCGGTTACTAGGGTGCCGTGCACAAGTCAGTTGGAGGTACCCCCTCGAAATTTCGCACGTGCAAGGCTCACCCTCTCGCTCGCTCCGTTAGTCGCCCCAAAAGGCGTTATACTGGTGTAAACAACCGTGTTTGTCGACAAATGCAAGAAACCTAAAGACAATTGTGGAGAGGCACATAGTAACCCATTATTGGAATAACCAATGAAGTGTATAAAAACCATTTAATATGGGGAAAGAAGTGCCGCTACGATTTTTTATCAAGTGAAGTCTATTTCTCGGCTGCTCCATCAATAGTTGGTGAGTTTCAAGTTCCACAATTTCGGGTGTCCGCGGCGTCGCCGCGGAAAAAGCTGAACCGGTCCAGCTTTTTCCGCAACTCCGCGGCTGTTCGCGCGCATGCGCACTCTACCCGCGGACAGCTAGCTGGCAGCGGTCGGCTGATAATTTTGTCGTTTCGGCAGCTGATTCGGCGTCCACGAAAGCGTAATGTCGCCACGGAATTGCGTTTTTGCGGAATGTCGCCCGCCGAATGGCCTAGTGTGCGGCCGCCTTAACGGAAATTTCTGAGTATGAGCGGCCGGCCGGCCGGCCGTGCGGACGCTTTTGCGAGGCTTATATCTCAGCAACCACTTGACCGATTTACACGGGGTAATTTTTGTAGGGTAGCTTCATTCCTTCTACCAAGTATTGGACTATTCCCGATGCATGTGGGTGACCCCTTATGCACGTGCCACGCGCAAAACGAAGAGGTGTCAGTTTTATAATTGTTGCAATATCTCGGTAACTACTTGGCCGATTGCGCTGAAAGTTGGCATGTAGGTAGGCACCCACTAGGCACTGCATATCCATGTGCAAGAGTTGGGGTGCTGCTGCACGTGCGCACGTGCAGGGGTCGTTTCCAGATCTCGAGAACGGCTGGACCGATGGCGCTCAAATTTGGTACACGGTTAGGGACCAGTTAGTAGGGTGCCGTGCACAAGTCAGTTGGGACCCATTCTGCACGTGCGCACGTGCAGGGTGCCGCTTCCAGATCTCGAGAACGGCTGGGCCGATTGTGCTCAAATTTGGCGCATCGCTAGAGACCGGTTAGTAGGGTGCTGTGCACAAGTCAGTTGGAGGTAGCCCCTCGAAATTTCGCACGTGCAAGGCTCACCCTCTCGCTCGCTCCGTTAGTCGCCCCAAAAGGCGCTATACTGGTGTCTAAAACTGGCGAAGCAAATGCTACACTCTGCTAACCATAGAAGCCTATTCCCACCTGAAAGAGGAGCAATATCTGGTAGGGAAACAAGAAATTCCCAAACGCTGGAAAATTTCCGCTGCAGCGCCAGATTGCGCAACTCAAGCGTGCCACACATGACCTCGCTGATTAATAGGGACATGGCGATCTAAACAAGATGCTCCTTACCACACGTGCATACCCATTGAAACCGTGTTTAGCTGTGTGATGTGTTTGTCGCAGCGACCGCTGCGGTGACCGGCAGAGGCTGCTGTCTGCTGTACCAGCGCGGGCGGCATTTTCGCGCTGGGACTATGTGTACCTGCACTTACTTGACAACGGCTCCTTTAATCACGTTCTTAAACGCCACACATGCATGGCGTAATACGAGCTACATATATGAGCTCCTGAGCTCGAAGCCGTATAGTGTTTGTACATCAAATAAACCGTATCTCTCTCTCTCTCTCTCTCTCTCTCTCTCTCTCTCTCTCTCTCTCTCTCTCTCTCTCTCTCTCTCTCTCTCTCTCCTCTCTCTCTCTCTCTCTCTCTCTCTCTCTCTCTCTCTCTCTCTCTCTCTCTCCTCTCTCTCCTCTCTCTCTCTCTCTCTCTCTCTCTCTCTCTCTCTCTCTCCTCTCTCTCTCTCTCTCTCTCTCTCTCTCTCCTCTCTCTCTCTCTCCTCTCTCTCTCTCTCTCCTCTCTCTCTCTCTCTCTCTCTCTCTCTCTCTCTCTCTCTCTCTCTCTCTCTCTCTCTCTCTCTCTCTCTCTCTCTCTCTCTCTCTCTCTCTCTCTCTCTCTCTCTCTCTCTCTCTCTCTCTCTCTCTCTCTCTCTCTCTCTCCTCTCTCTCTCTCTCTCTCTCTCTCTCTCTCTCTCTCCTCTCTCTCTCTCTCTCTCTCTCTCTCTCTCTCTCTCTCTCTCTCTCTCTCTCTCTCTCTCTCTCTCTCTCTCTCTCTCTCTCTCTCTCTCTCTCTCTCTCTCTCTCTCTCTCTCTCTCTCTCTCTCTCTCTCTCTCTCTCTCTCTCTCTCTCTCTCTCTCTCTCTCTCTCTCTCTCTCTCTCTCTCTCTCTCTCTCTCTCTCTCTCTCTCTCTCTCTCTCTCTCTCTCTCTCTCTCTCTCTCTCTCTCTCTCTCTCTCTCTCTCTCTCTCTCTCTCTCCAAACAATATCCGGCCCTGTATAGCAGGATAAGCCATCAGAGGCGGGAGTGATCACCGGGACGGGCTGCATGGTACAGGACGGGCTGGGAACACGTCAACTCCAGCATGACGTGTTCCCAGTGTACCTGCATGTAGTTTCTTTATTCCTCAGCAGTTGTCATCCCCTTGGCGTCAGTGTTTCTCGTCCCTCCATTGATCACTCCCGCCTCTGATGGCTTATCCTGCTATACAGGGCCGGATATTGTTTGGAGCTGTTTGGACACTGGCGTCAGCGGCTGTGGCGACTGACGGCCGAGCCGACGGCGTGCACAGCTCAGCTGTCTGAGGTCAGGGCTGCGACACAGCTCAGCTATCTCGGGTCAGGACCGTGACCTATGAAAGGACCCAGAGAGGGATCTAACATCGGTGACTCCCTGCTTAACCCAAACAATCCCCACTTTTTTCTCCGCGATATAAAAAAAAACACATGCGGTTAGGCTACCTGTGTCGAATTAATTAAAGTTTATTGTGTCAAAGTTTCAAAATATCAATCCAGTCTGCATGTCTGACTGCTCGCAGAACGGTTCTAGAGGCAGTGTCAGCGCGCGCGGAACGGTCCTCAGATGTGTCCACTTTCAAGCGCTGAACGGTCCTACTGCGCCACCAGACTCCTCTCCCTCTCCCCTCCCCCCTGTCCGCTGGTCTATGTCAGACACCAGTACACCACTGACCTCCCCTACCCTCCCCTGACCTTCTCAGGTGCCAGCTGAGACGCTGGTGGGCCTACAGAACCTGCTCGTTCACCTGCGGGCCGTCTCGGCAGAGAACGCGCACCTCTACCAGTACCTACTCTGGGACGTTAAGAGGGTCAAGGTGGAGACCGCCCAGAACAGGGTATGTAACACAGACCGTAACACAAACCGTAACGCAGGTCGTTACACAGGGCGTAAAATAGATTGAACACAGACCGTAACATAGATCGAACACAGACCGTAACACTGGCTGCGTACGTGCGGGCACTCGGCCGGCCGGAACTGAGCTGGACCCATTGGGCAATGAACAGGTGCTTTCTGTGACAGCGTCACCGCTGCAGGTCAGTCAGGGACACACAGACACTGCACCCGGCGCCCTTATGCATGGTACAGGTCTCGCGGGTTTTAGCGGTAGGTTTTGCACCTAGAAAATTTAGTGTACTTCAGGCTATATCTTCGTCGTCTTAAGCTTTTAAGTGTTGAAGATGCGATCGACTTGTTGGGTAACAAGCCGGCCATGATCGTGTAAAATGGCTTCATCGTAGATCGATTAGTTTCTGAGATATAACCGGAAATGTAAAAGTGCAAAACCTACCGCTTAATCTCGCGAGACCTGTACCTGAGCCCTGAGCGCGCCCATGTGTCGCCCCCAGGGCGTGTCGCCGGACGGTTCTGTGTGTCGGACTGAAACCTGAACCTGCCTGAGTGTTATGCTATGACTCCCCAGGGCGTGTCGCCGGATGGGGCGGCCGGCTACCGGGACGGGCTGCGGCGGGCCACCAACGGCCACCCGCTCTCCGCCGAGGAGGTACAGAAGGTCGTCAGCCGGGTGAACCAGCTCTCCAGCTAGCGGCGCAGAGGTCAGTCACCGCACCGGGCGTATTGCACGGGGACCCTAACAGACGCCTGACTCCTTTCCCTCATCTCAGTTGTTCTTTCATTTTTTTTTATAAATAATGGAGATAGACCAGAGCATTTTCAGTGCATTTATTAGGGTCATGTTACTCCAACGGGTTTGCGTTGTCGGCACAGTCCTGTCTGGTCTGTGTGCTGCGGCAATGCTCTGCTATCCGGTGACCCAATGCCACTGTCCGCTGACCGAGTGTCGGCTCTCTGCTGACCGTGTAACGTCAGTCCGTCAGGATGGTGGCCGTGAACGCCTGTCTGACGGCGCCGGAGGCCAGCGCCGGCCGGCTGCTGTCACTGCTGGACCAGCTGCGGCCGCCGGACGCCGGAGCGCTCCCCGACTGGGGTCTACATCCTGGTACGTTACTGGGAGCGGCACGGTGTGTGTTGGGTGCTTCTGACGGTCAGTTGTAGTAACTGTTAGTTCCTCTACTGTCCACCAGGTGAAAAGCGTAATAGCTGTACAGCAATGTAGAGTTGCTTCAGCTTTGGCGTAAAATTTCTCCTCTTCCGCTCACCATTCACCACCAGAGTCAGCAGCGTCTCGGCTGGTGGTCCAGTCAGTCAGGGCGAGTGTCTTCACTCGCCACCGCGGGCCGGACCCATTATAGGGCAGCAGAGTTATCAGTTACCAAGCCTTGGCCTATAAAGAAAACCAAGAAATAGTAGCAATTGCATATATGTAATGATTGTACTCTATTACGATTGAGCTAGCGAAGCGTATTCCTGTAACGTTTTTAATAGGCTTGTAAGTCAGCAACCGCTGGGCTGATTGACCTGCGCTACTCTTTGTTGCGTAATCCAATCCCTTCCATCTCGTTATTGACTACAACTGATGTATCTTGGTGAGTTATTGACTACAACTGATGTATCATGGTGAGCGTCGTGACACGTGCGACGTGAAGGGCCAAGAGTGTTCGTTATTCTGCTGCAGTAGCGATTTTGGGTTGCTCATATTTCTTGAACCTTGAACTGCCACGCCGATTGCGCTCAAATTTGGTACACTGTGTGGGACTGGTTGGTAGGGATGTGTTTTTTTTTTTATAGCGCGCATGTGTTTTTTTTTTATAGCGCGGAGAAAAAAATAGGGATTGTTAGGGTTAAGCAGGGAGTCACCGATGTTAGATCCCTCTCTGGGTCCTTTCATAGGAGGTCACGGTCCTGACCCGAGATAGCTGAGCTGTGTCGCAGCTCTGACCTCAGACAGCTGAGCTGTGCACGCCGTCGGCTCGGCCGTCAGTCGCCACAGCCGCTGACGCCAGTGTCCAAACAGCTCCAAACAATATCCGGCCCTGTATAGCAGGATAAGCCATCAGAGGCGGGAGTGATCACCAGGACGGGCTGCATGGTACAGGACGGGCTGGGAACACGTCAACTCCAGCATGACGTGTTCCCAGTGTACCTGCATGTAGTTTCTTTATTCCTCAGCAGTTGTCATCCTCTTGGCGTTAGTGTTTCGCGTCCCTCTATTGATCACTCCCGCCTCTGATGGCTTATCCTGCTATACAGGGCCGGATATTGTTTGGAGCTGTTTGGACACTGGCGTCAGCGGCTGTGGCGACTGACGGCCGAGCCGACGGCGTGCACAGCTCAGCTGTCTGAGGTCAGGGCTGCGACACAGCTCAGCTATCTCGGGTCAGGACCGTGACCTATGAAAGGACCCAGAGAGGGATCTAACATCGGTGACTCCCTGCTTAACCCTAACAATCCCCACTTTTTTGTCCGCGATATAAAAAACACATGCGGTTAGGCTACCTGTGTCGAATTAATTAAAGTTTATTATGTCAAAGTTTCAAAACATCAATCCGGTCTGCATTTATTTATTTATTTATTTCACATTACAGACATGTCCGTGGAAACACGGCTATTCTATGTCCAAGTCGTTGTGCATATACAAATCGAATGGGATATGACAACAGTCACCGCAATCATTCACACATTCACCCTCATCACGAGTGCTAACTAGGACAGCTAAGTGGCTCGCTCGCGGTCAAACAAATGCTCCCTCAGTGCCGGCTTGAATCGAGCCTGACTAAGAGCGCGCAGGTCCGCCGGCAGCTCGTTGTACCCTGACACCGCAGAGTACAGAAAACGGCGACGTCCGGACTCTGACCTGACAGTGGGGGTCACAAGCATGTCATTGTACCTGGTATCCCGCCCGTGTACACTCTGCCGGGTGACTAGACAGGTGGCGAACTGCTGCGGCTCTGACGTGGCCAACATTTTGTTCACCAGCACGATGGATTGGTACCTGAACAAGCTCTCGGTGTTAAGCCAGCCGAGTTCGTTGATAACATCGCTCACCCGATCATACTTCCTACGGCCTGAGACGACTCGTGCAGCAAACCTAACCAGCTTTTGAAGTCGTTTGCGCTGGGTTACATTGCTGGCACCGTAAACGGACAGACAGTACCTAATAATCGACAAGACGAGCCCCTGCACCAACGTTACCATGACTGTCGCTGGGAGACTGTGTCTACTGTGACTCAGGCCACACAAGGTACCGGTGCACCGCCGCACCACGTCACTGGTATGCGTCACAAACGACATGTCACTGTCAAACCATACTCCCAGGTTCTTGACAGTGTCAGAGCTGGTGATGGTGGAGCCGCAGAAGTTGATGGTAATGGGAGGCAGACGACGAGTCATCTCCGGCGTGCCGAGGACGATCAGCTGAGTTTTGGCAGCGTTTAACTTGAGGCCGTTCTTGCCATACCAGTTCGACAGAACTGATAGACTGCCTTCCAGTGACCGTTTCAGCTGAACGATGTCTCTCGGCTGTCCGGAAACGTACAGTTGGACGTCGTCCGCGTAGGCGATGATGCCGGTGGAGTTGTCGGTGTAGAGCGGCAGGTCATTAGCATACACATTGTGCAACAATGGCCCGAGCGATGAACCCTGGTAGGTACCGATAGGGTTTAGTAGCGGCTGTGAGAGCGTGTGAGCACGAGACGGTCCGGTAGAGTGAAGCTGCACACGCTGATAATGATTGGCAAGGTAACTCCGGAACCAGCGGGTATCTACACCGTAGAGCTCGAGCTTACGCAGAAGCGAGCTGTGTGGGATGCAGTCGAAGCAGCGCGAGCAGTCCAACAGACAGAGAACGGTGACTTCACGCTGGTCCATGCTCCGGAAAACATGATCGGTCAGGGTGAGTAGAGCAGTGTCCGTGGAGTGGTTGGTTCTGAAGCCGTGCTGGTTTGGAGAAAAGAGGTGATGAGAAGAGAAATAGGAATAAAGCTGTTCAGAGACGACGCGCTCGGTGATTTTACCAATAGTGGTGAGAATGGAGATAGGCCGGTAGCTGCTAAAGTCGTCGGATTTTGATGCCTTGGGAATAGGATGGACCAGCGTAAGTTTCCACGAGTCAGGTACAGTATGTGAAGCCAGGCTAGTGTTCACAATGTGAGTCAAGACATGGTACAGTGAGAAAAGGCACATTTTAATAAAACGAATGCACAAGCCATCGGCGCCGCAGGCAGACGAACCGTTCATCCGCCCGACAATGGAGAACAGGTACTCAGGCGTGATGGGTGCAACCGTAAACGAGCCAGTCGACACTCGGGGCAGGCGAACCGGCAGCTCGGGTCCGGAGTCGTCTACCGTGCGTGCCGTGTTCACACCGATATTGACAAAATACCGATTCAGTGCGTCGGCGTCCACCTGCTCGGCTGTGATGGGTGGCTTCCCAGCGCTCTTAGAAGCTATGACAGGCTGCACTCCCCTCCACAGGGAGGCCCGTCCGCGCTCTTGAATGTGCCGCTGCACAGCGTCCCTGGTGTCCCGCCGTATGGCAGCCTGCACGCGCCGGTTCAGCTGCCGGTAGTGGTCGCGGTCACCATCCCGCAGCGCCGCGCGCCGCTCCGCCATCAGCTGTTTGGTGGCCTCGGTCACGGGCGGGGCGGTCGGGTTGCGCACTTTGGTCCGTTTCAGGGGTGCCAACTCGTCCAGCACGGGCCGTGTCACGCCGAGGAAGTACTCCCACTGCTGGGCGGGATCCGTGCTGTGGAATACCGGGCTCCAGTCAATGGTCTGTAGCCGCCGGTTCAGCTCCTCGGCGTTAGTACGGCGCCAGCTGCGAGCTGTCACCACGGTCGGTTTAGGTCGGAGTCCGGTCAGACTGAATGTAGCGCGGGCCCAGTTGTGATCGCTGTAGTCACAGTGCAGCGTGCCCTGCCGCTGCAGCGTGCCGTTGCTGCAGATGACGTCGATGGTGGAGCCAGAGCTGCGGAAGGTGGGTCCGGTGATATGCTGCCGCAGGGCGAAGGCATCCATCAGCTGACAGTATCTCCGCTTGGCAGTAGAGTCGGAGGCCATGTCAATATTAACGTCGCCGGCAATGAAAATCAGCCCACCGTGTCGCGTGCTGACCGTCTCCAGCTGCTCCTGCAGGTCGTCCAGGTCGGCCGTGACGTCATCGGTGGTCGGACGGGGCGGCCGGTATACAGAGCAGAAGTAGATCTGCTGGTTACCGGCACTCACCCGCAGCCACAAAGACTCTAGTTTCGAGCCGGGCACCGGCCGCTCGGAGACAGCCACCTCTGTAGCGCGCAGTCCGTCTCGCACAGCAACCGCCACGCCGCCAGCCGGCCGCCCGCCACAGCCGGGCCGGTCCCGCCGGAACAGCTGGTAGCCAGGTATCGGTATGTACCGGCTGTCCTGTGATGGTCTCAACCAAGTCTCATTAATTGATAAAAAGTCCGGTCCGTGGGTGTCCAGGTCATGACGCAGCGCCAACAGGCTGGGATTCAGGGAGCGTATGTTAAGATGCGCCACGTAGAGTTGGTCGGCGATCGGGCGAGTCCTCCACACACGCCCGCCCCTGGACCCGCGCCTGCGAGCGCGTGCACCCCGCCGCCCGGGCCTGGGTCCGCCGCCGCCGCCGCCGGCAACTGCATGTCTGACTGCTCGCAGAACGGTTCTAGAGGCAGTGTCAGCTCGCGCGGAACGGTCCTCAGATGTGTCCACTTTCAAGCGCGGAACGGTCCTACTGCGCCACCAGACTCCTCTCCCTCTCCCCTCCCCCCTGTCCGCTGGTCTATGTCAGACACCAGTACACCACTGACCTCCCCTACCCTCCCCTGACCTTCTCAGGTGCCAGCTGAGACGCTGGTCGGCCTACAGAACCTGCTCGTTCACCTGCGGGACGTCTCGGCAGAGAACGCGCACCTCTACCAGTACCGACTCTGGGCCGCTAAGAGGGTCAAGGTGGAGACCGCCCAGAACAGGGTATGTAACACAGACCGTAACACAAACCGTAACGCAGGTCGTTACACAGGGCGTAAAATAGATTGAACACAGACCGTAACATAGATCGAACACAGACCGTAACACTGGCTGCGTATGTGCGGGCACTCGGCCGGCCGGAACTGGGCTGGACCCATTGGGCAATGAACAGGTGCTTTCTGTGACAGCGTCACCGCTGCAGGTCAGTCAGGGACACACAGACACTGCACCCGGCGCCCTTGTGCATGGTACAGGTCTCGCGGGTTTTAGCGGTAGGTTTTGCACATAGAAAATTTAGTGTACTTCAGGCTATATCTTCGTCGTCTTAAGCTTTTAAGTGTTGAAGATGCGATCGACTTGTTGGGTAACAAGCCGGCCATGATCGTGTAAAATGGCTTCATCGTTGATCGATTAGTTTCTGAGATATAACCGGAAATGTAAAAGTGCAAAACCTACCGCTTAATCTCGCGAGACCTGTACCTGAGCCCTGAGCGCGCCCATGTGTCGCCCCCAGGGCGTGTCGCCGGACGGTTCGGTGTCGGACTGAAACCTGAACCTGCCTGAGTGTTATGCTATGACTCCCCAGGGCGTGTCGCCGGATGGGGCGGCCGGCTACCGGGACGGGCTGCGGCGGGCCACCAACGGCAACCCGCTCTCCGCCGAGGAGGTACAGAAGGTCGTCAGCCGGGTGAACCAGCTCTCCAGCTAGCGGCGCAGAGGTCAGTCACCGCACCGGGCGTATTGCACGGGGACCCTAACAGACGCCTCACTCCTTTCCCTCATCTCAGTTGTTCTTTCATTTTTTATAAATAATGGAGATAGACCAGAGCATTTTCGGTGCATTTATTAGGGTCATGTTACTCCAACGGGGTTGCGTTGTCGGCACAGTCCTGTCTGGTCTGTGTGCTGCGGCGATGCTCTGCTATCCGGTGACCAAATGCCACTGTCCGCTGACCGAGTGTCGGCTCTCTGCTGACCGTGTGACGTCTGTCCGTCAGGGTGGTGGCCGTGAACGCCTGTCTGACGGCGCCGGAGGCCAGCGCCGGCCGGCTGCTGTCACTGCTGGACCAGCTGCGGCCGCCGGACGCCGGAGCGCTGCCCGACTGGGGTCTACATCCTGGTACGTTACTGGGAGCGGCACGGTGTGTGTTGGGTGCTTCTGACGGTCAGTTGTAGTAACTGTTAGTTCCTCTACTGGCCACCAGGTGAAAAGCGTAATAGCTGTACAGCAATGTAGAGTTGCTTCAGCTTTGGCGTAAACTTTCTCCTCTTCCGCTCACCATTCACCACCAGAGTCAGCAGCGTCTCGGCTGGCGGTCCAGTCAGTCAGGGCGAGTGTCTTCACTCGCCACAGCGGGCCGGACCCATTACAGGGCAGCAGAGTTACCAGTTACCAAGCCTTGGCCTATAAAGAAAACCAGGAAATAGTAGCAATTGCATATATGTAATGATTGTACTCTATTACGATTGAGCTAGCGAAGCGTATTCCTGTAACGTTTTTAATAGGCTTGTAAGTCAGCAACCGCCGCGCTGGGCTGATTGACCTGCGTTACTCTTTGTAGCGTAATCCTATCCCTTCCATCTCGTTATTGACTACAACTGATGTATCTTGGTGAGTTATTGACTACAACTGATGTATCATGGTGAGCGTCGTGACACGTGCGACGTGAAAGGCCAAGAGTGTTCGTTATTCTGCTGCAGTAGCGATTTTTGGTTGCTCATATATCTTGAACCCTGAACTGCCACGCCGATTGCGCTCAAATTTGGTACACTGTTTGGGACTGGTTGGTAGGGATGTGTTTTTTATAGCGCGCATGTGTTTTTTATAGCGCGGAGAAAAAATAGGGATTGTTAGGGTTAAGCAGGGAGTCACCGATGTTAGATCCCTCTCTGGGTCCTTTCATAGGAGGTCACGGTCCTGACCCGAGATAGCTGAGCTGTGTCGCAGCCCTGACCTCAGACAGCTGAGCTGTGCACGCCGTCGGCTCGGCCGTCAAAGGTGTTGACATGTTTGATCTAGCCTGTCGCACTGTTACGGGAAGTGGTGTAGGTATGTTTGTGATTTTTTCATGAATCAAATATGTTTGATTTTCCCTCATGTCTTCCCGCAGACATCCTGCAATTCGTCAGCGCGTCTTGTGGCAGGCCTACTGTCGGCAAGGCGGTAGCGAAGTGGCTGTCCGGAAGCTGCGACCGGAACGGGAGGTGCGCAGACCGTCTGGTCAGGCACTGCCAGCTGCCTAGGGACATCGAGGCCGCAAATGAGCCGGTGCCTAACGGTCCGCCGAGTGATCCTCCCAGCGAGGGTTAGTGAAGAAGTGAACTTCCACCAGTTCTGGCGTGCTAGCGGCTAGCGCTAGAGCCGGTAGAACCCAATTCCGTCCCACGCCCCCATGGGGGCGCCCCTCATGCTCCATTACCGATGCCGCCGCTGTCGTTTTTTTTTTTTGTAAATTGACCTGTGTGATGTATTGAAATATACACTTCTTACATGCCTTTTTTACAAGTCTAGAGAACGGGAAGAGAGCGTCGGAAACACATTCTGAGTAAAATAATTCAAACATTTTTTCTAGGTTTTGGTCATATCCTGCTGGATTTAGTCAACGCCAGTTTAACATCTGGCCGCGTGCCAGCGGCGTGGAAGCACGCAATTATCACCCCCATTCCAAAAGGGAAGTCGGCTGTTTCCGACCCTGCCCAAACGCGCCCAATATCCATGCTCCCAGCCATCACGAAGATAACCGAGAGAGCGGTGCAGCTGCAACTCACCGACTATCTGGAGTCCCACCACCTGCTCAGCGACGCTCAGCACGGCTATCGGAGGCACTACTCGTGTGAGACGGCGCTGCATGTGGTGTCTGATGACATACTTCGTGCCATGGACTGTGGAGAAATTACGCTCTGGGCTATGGTTGACTTATCCAAATGTTTTGACATGGTACCGCATGATAGGCTAATCGAAAAGTTAGAATTGTATGGCATTGATCATTTCTGGCTCTCTGACTATTTGAAAGGTCACACTCAACAGGTTCAGGTTTCTAACAGTGAAGGAACTGTCACCAGATCGACTGTGAAAGAAAACTCCGTTGGGGTGTATCAGGGAGGTTCCATGAGCTGCATACTGTGGTCAATTTTTGCTAACGATTTGCACTTACACATACCCGACACAGTGCGAATCGTTCAATTTGCCGACGACACTCAGATCTGGACGACCGGTAAAAAGCAGGATCTACCGCTGCTAATTAGCAGGATTGAAAGTGCTCTCCACTGTATGTTTAACTGGTTTTGTGACCACGGGATGAAAGTTAACGCTGAAAAAACAGAGTTCATGATTTTTGGTTCACGTCAAATGCTCAGAGATGTCCCCTGCGATATCAAAGTAAATTTCGTTGGCTCCACCGTTACCTGCTCAAACCAGGCGCGAAATTTAGGTGTGATTTTTGACAGGAACATGACCTACCAGCCCCATGTAGACCAACTCGTTCCGAAATGCACCGGTATATTGATTGCCTTGAACCAAGCGAAGCATGTTATCCCCACTGGCACCCTGAGAACACTGATCACTGCGCTTGTCTTTTCGATCGTCCGGTATTGCATATCTGTATACGGTAGCTGCAACAAATCCCAGATTCATAGAGTTCAGAAGTTGGTCAACTTTGCTGCCCGCGTGTATTGAGTGGACGGCGTAAACACCAGCACGTCTCAGATGTCATCAACGATGTTGGCTGGCTAACCGCGCGCGAGTTGTATCTGTACCACCGCATCATCGCTGTGCACCGACTCGTGACGCTACAGTTGCCCGCGCCGCTGGTTCGTACCATCGGCCGGCCCGCTGGTCAGCGGCACCGGCACCAGACGCGGGGTGCCGACCGCCTCACTTTGCCGCGTATTTGTACCGAGGCGGGCCGCAGGCGACTCTGCTACAGTGGTGTGACGGCGTACAGTATATCTAAAAATAAAAAATATGTCCCCTGGTTTGGCTCTCCCACAGGAGGCGAATCGGTAACTTGGCTGAATCCCAGTTGCGGCATCCGGCCGCCAGGGTCGCTGCCGCGCGAGCGGCCTTGACCGCTCGCATGTCATTGGCAGTTCGGTCCCTCCCCATCTATACCGAGGTGGGGAGGGGAGAAGAGGGGAAGAGAGGGGAGGGAGCGGCATCCGCTCGGCACTTGGCGATACCTGGCTGACCCCGCGCTCCCTCGCTGACCTTTGTCCTGCCCTCAGGCGAAGCCCGACTTCCTGGCCTGTAGCGGCCCAGCGGAAAAGCGAGCTCGCGGGGCGCGACTCCATTGGCCCAATCTTATAAATGAAATGCTGTCGTAGGGGCATTCCATGTCAACCGGGACAGCCAAAATCGGCCACATCTGCGATTTTGTTCAAACTTGGTATACTTATTGGCTATTGGGTGAAACCTCTGAGGGTGAAAGGATTTTGTCATATGCCCTCGGGCTACAGAGATACAAGTCGCTAAACTTCTGCTTTTTGAGCAGAATTGGACGTGTATTGCAATCTTGAAAGATCTATAGCTTCAACATTTTTGAAGCTATTAATTTCAAACAAACTGAAACGTGTACATAAGGAGTTATGCTAGCAAAATTTGACAATTTTTACATTTTTTGGTTATTTTGAATTTATTTTATTTTGAATTAATTTCTTAAAATGTAATTTGTGAAAAATGGGTACCCTTCGATTTTGCTCAAATTTAGATATTGTCTTCCACTAGACGTAAGGCACACGTGCTGAGAAAATTAGAGTGGGCCAACGATAACTTTGGATGATATAGCAACAAGTAGTGCAGCGTAGCACGGGCGGTGGAAGGGGCCGATTTCGCTAACTCCACCTGTTTATCGCCAATAACTCACGCCATAATTATTATATTGACGTCAAACTTTACGTATTTGTTCAGAATCGAATTGCAAATCCTCCCGTGCAAGAAATAGGTAAATCGGTCCACAACTTTTCTAGTAATAGCGGTGTAAAGTCAAACATTCCTGCCGGGCGGCTCGGCGGCCGGCGCCGGCCGTTGCCGCCTGAATGGTAGACTGTGCCGGCGCGGGACGGTTCCATCTTTGCATCGCGCTTCTTACCGCTTATTATGATCGATTTGTGTCAAATTTTGTGTGAAGGCTTTAAAATGTACAGGCAATCTTATGTTCAAATAAATACGAAAATCAACTGGTAAAATTAAATTTTTAGGGTGCAAACACAATATGTGACTATGACGTTTCCCGCGTCGGCCGATCCCCGCCTCTGCCGCCGACATCTTACTCTTAGCAAGCCACTTACTGCCAAATTTATGGTAAGATTAACTAGAGATTCTCATAACACTACAAATGTCGTATAAAGGAAGAAATAGGAAAATCGGCAAATATCTCTTAGAGCTATGGGCGTATAAACGCAAAATAGTCACTATAGCAAATTTGATCACGTTTAACCTCATTTGATCTTGAATATATTGATCTAGGGCCATGAAATTGGCCCACGATAAAGTTCCCCACCACCCCACCTACAATTCAAATTCCGTTTTTTTATGCCTTTTTTGGCTAAACCGGGCTTTTCTCCCCTAGCGCTGGGAGAGTCAGGCGTATTTTCTTTTTGCAACCAAAGAGAGGCGCTGCCCGGAGAATGTCCAATTTCATCATTAAAAAACTGGCTTACGATGACCAGCTATCTTCGTGGCTTAGTAGTAAGTGTGCCGAGTGTACCCACCTCGAAATCTAAAGGTCGCTGGCTCGCAGCGGGTCAGCCTGAAGCCTTAGAAAAAGCGCATTTGTTTTTTTAAGTAGCATCTGGCCAGCCGGCAACTGTCGTGAGGGCTAATGTTCGTATCTAGGTAGCATTTGGCCAGTCGGCAACTGTCGTGAGGGCTGTACATATTTACGCGTGTTAGATTAGGTCAGGTCACGTCAGGTCAGGTTAGGTTTGCTTTGGTTTGGGGTAGAAAGAAGCATCTCCGGGTAGCGCCTCTCCTTGGTTGCTAAAACGAAACACGCGAGTGCCAGACATTACGAAGTCCAAAAGACAGTTACGTAGACGTCGGCCCATTCTGGATTTTTTATATGATGTAGCTAATGTATAGGAGAATAAAATATGTAAAAATCAGCAAAATCGAAGGGTACCCATTTTTCAGAAAATCAAAATTTATTTTTTGAATTTTAATTAAGTTCACTAATTAGTTAATTACGTTAATATTGTTATCCTCAAATTAAAGCCTGACCTATTCCCTCCATTTCACACTTTGTCTCGTGGTGATATGTCTAACACTTCAATGGTTATGACGCTTTAAAGATGATGATGTGCCTTGCCTAAGTCAATGTTTGATGACGTGTATCTCGGAAACGTGACGTCATATCTTAACAAAAATATGTCTCCTTTCTTTTCACATATAGATGAGTAGTTTCACAAAGTTTCGCAAAAATCGGAGGGGGTGAGGTTCAAAATGATCATTTTTTGTCCCACTTGACGTGGAATGCCCCCGTATTGACGGCATTAGATAATATTAACCCGCGCCCCGTAGGCATAGGCGGCGGAACGGGGGGGGGGCACCGGGGCACCGTGCCCCCCCTTGGATTCTGCAAGGGGGGCACCAATAGCAAGGTGCCCCCCCTTAAATTTGATGTATTAGTACCAGGGGCGGATTCGGGAAAACTCGGGAAATTCGGGAAAGGGGAGGTTCATGAATCGAAGTGGTGCCCCTACCTATGCCCAAAATTAAAACCTCAACGGATTTCGGCCACTTAATTTTGGTGGTGCCCTATTTTCATTTTTTTTCTTTATTTTTGGTTAGTCATGTGATGACTGGTGCCCCTGCTAAGCCGCTGGTGCCCCTAGAAAGACTGTGGTACCTACCTACCCTGCCCCCTGACAAGCCTACGGTGGGCCCTGACATGACTTAGGTGCCCATGGGCCCTGACAGGCCCGTGGTGCCCCTGACAGGCCTGTGGTGTCCTTGCTAGGCCTGTGGTGTCCCTGGGCCTTGGCAGGTTTGTGGTGCCCCTGTTAGAACGTAGGTGCCCTTGACAGGTTTGTGGTGCCTCTGACAATCCTAAATTGCCAACGACAGGCTTGTGGTGCCCTTGACAGGCCCATGGTGCCCTTGCAAAGCCGGTGGTTCCCCTGCGAAGCCGATAGTGTCCCTGACAGGCCTCTGGTGCCCCTGGCAGGTCTGTGGTGCCCCTGGAAGACCTGTAGTGCTTTTGCTAGGCCGATGGTGCTCCTGACAGGCCTGTGGTGCCACTGACAGGCCCGTGGTGCCCCTGCTAGGCCTTTGGCACCCCTGGCGGGCCTGTGGTGCCCCTGTCGGCTGTCAGGCCTGTGGTGCTCCTGGCAGCCATGTGGTGACCCCAGGCCCTAAGTCATGACACATGTGACCTCCACCCTGGGATTCGCCACTGATTAGTACTGCGATGGCTTCTTGGGAATTATACATGTAGGATAAATGGAATTTATCAAACGACAATAAGGAAGAGACAAACACATAGGTACTTGAGGATCAGCTTAAAGTTAACCACACATACGGGCAGGGGTGTAATTTTCCTAAAATGATTGTGGGTGCCCAGCTGTAGGGGCGCCCGGCGCCAGGCCGTTTTGGGGCGCGATAGATATTCTTTATGTGGGAGCCTAAATTAACACCGAATTTGATAACATTGCTAGCCGAATGGCGCTTCAAGTGACGTGTCTGACTAAGCAAATACACGCTTAAAAGTGGAAACTGACCGGAAGGACGTAAAAATATGTAGAGAGGCGCCATCCAGTAGGAGGGGCACCAAATGTGGAGGCGCCAGACGGTTACGACTTACGAGGGCGCCGTGAGACGATGAAAAGGGCGCCATTCTCTTAGGAGGGCGCCGAGTGATTGAAAACGCTATGTGGTCTAGGGGCGCTAAGAGGCCAGAAGGGCACCGCACAGTCAGTAGTGCTACGTTGGTGGGGACGTGGGGGCGCCAGATGGTTACGAGGGCGCCTTGAGATCATGAAAAGGGCGCCATTCTCGTAAAAGGGTGCCGAGTGATTGAAAACGCTATATGTGGTTCAGGGGCGCTGAGAGGCCAGAAGGGCGCCGAATAGTCGAGGGATGCACGGCGAACAGAGACCTAAGGACGCGAGACGGTCAGGAGGGCGCCGTTAGACCATGAGAATGGCGCGGTGCTGTCAAAAGTGCGCCATTCTCCCAGAAGGGCGCCGAGTGATGATTAAAAACGCTATCCATGCTCGGGGTTACATGAGCAGAGTTAATACGCATTACAAACGGACTACAATGGTGAGCGAATAGGAAAATCCGTTCCTGATACGCATTTACTTGCTCATGTAACCCCGGTACATGAACGCGAGACGGTCAGGAGGACGCCGTTAGAGCATGCGAAGGGCACCGTGCTCTCGAAAGGACGCTTGCAGCCTTGTAAAAGACTTGTGGGTGCTTTTTCATCATTGTGGGGGCATAATTCAGGATTGTGGGTGCATATGCCCCCACAAAGAGATATAAAATTAGGTACACCCCTGCATACGGGGGTGAACTGCCATTTTCGTTTAGTAAAAAAAAAATAAAAAAATCATCGTGTCAGGGCTGTGACGAAAAATAAGTGGCCTAAATCCGATGAGAAAACAGGATTTGGGGGTACCCTAGGTTTGGCTCCTTGAGCCATGGTGCCCCCCCTTGTCTCAAATCGTTCCGCCGCCTATGCCCGTAGGGGGGGGCCGAAACGGCCCCCCCCCCCTGTCCTTTTCGGTCGATATCTCCTAAACGGCTGGAGATATCGCCACCAAACTTTCAGGACCCCTCCGGGCATCAATTTTACACATTGTGACCAAAAATTTTTCCAGAGGCTATGATAGGTTGGCCACAAATGACGTCAGAGTGACGTCATGTTCTGTCATTTTCGACCGAAAAAAGACCTTCGCGAGAAGACCTGTCAGGACTACAGCTTTGAAGATACAGAAAAATGATCAAGACATAAAAGGTGTAGAATTGACAGGGCTACAAAACTGCTATCTCGAATTTTTGAAATTTATGAGTTTTGACCCCCAAAAATCAAAAAAGCATTTTTTTGGATATATTCGCCAAAAAATCCAAAAAGTTTTTTGAATTTCGAAAAAAACCGGAATATATGTGATAGTGCCTACCGTCTTCTATCTACACACCAAATTTCAGATCGATACCTCGTTTTTTGGCCAAGTTATAGCGAAAAAACTGTTCAAAAATGATGACGTCAAATTTTCAAACTCAATTTTTGGCAATTCTAGAACTCGTAGAGCAAAACGAAGACCACCATTAGACTCCCCGTGACGAGCTGCATCGAATCGATACCCATTTTATGCAAAAATATCAACTTTGAAATTTGACCTAATTTGACCTGACCTTGACCTGACCTTCACAAAAACGTGACCTAGGCTGGCCCCAAAGGCTGCCTAACCCACATAATCGCATTTGTCATGTAAAATGGACCATAAAACATGTATCACACGACACATTCATATTGTGACCCCCGGTGACCTGACCTCGCTGTGACCTGACCTGGTATCAGTGACCTCAGATAGCAAGGTATGTGTTTGACGAACAATGTACCATCGATGGTTTTCAATAAATTACCAATTTACTCGCTTTCACAGCACATTTCTTGAATTGCCTGTGAACGGTGAAAATCTGACCTTTGACCTGACCTGTGACGTCATCGGTTTGACCTAGGTCAATGAAATTTGGTCACAAGGTAGTTCCCGGGTGGGGCTATCGAACGCCGTTTGAATTTTGAAAATCGGCCGGTAACTTTCCGAGATCTTAGGGGGGGGCCGAAACGGCCCCCCCCCTACGGGTGGTAGGGTCCGCCGGTAGCCCTACGGGGCGCGGGTTAATAGTGATACCAGCAGTGGATGTGGTAAAATACAGTCCAAAATAAACGAAAGCACACACTGGCGGATCCAGGGGGGGGGCCACCGGGGCCATGGCCCCCCCCCCCAAAAGCCTGAAAGGGGGGGCCAACATATCTTTTGGCCCCCCCCCCCCCAAAACGCTTGGAGAAAAATTAATGTGAGAAGGTTGCGTAGTAGATACCTACTAGAATCAGCAGCGTGATTCAATAGCGTAGAGAAAGTCAGGGGCGCGGGAACTACTTTCAGACTGGGGGAGCACACCATAATAGAGATCAACCTAGGGTCCCCCCAAATCTAGTTTTCTCACCGGTTTTAGGCCACTTATTTTTCATCCCTTGGCTTTTTCAACAACAAAAGAAACAGTTGCAAAAAAGGACGGCATTCCGTTTGAAAGTTGTGGGGGCACCGCCCCCACTGGCGGATTCAAGGGGGCCACCGGGGCCATGGGCCCAAAAAGCCTGAAAGAGGGGGCCAACATATCTTTTGGCCCCCCAAAACGCTCGAAGAAAAATTAATGTGAGAAGGTTGTGTAGTAGATACTTACTAGAATCAGCAGCGTGATTCAATAGCGTAGAGAAACCCAGGGGCGCGGGAACTACTTTTAGACGGGGGGGGGGGGAGGTCACACCATGATAGAGATCAACCTAGGATCCCCCAAATATAGTTTTCTCGCCGGTTTTAGGCCACTTATTTTTCATCCCTTGGCTTTTTCAACAAAAAAAGAAAACATTTGCAAAAAGGAGCGGTATTCTGTCTGAAAGTTGTGGGGGCACCGCCCGCACGGCCCCAGAGTTGGGGGGGGGGGGGGGCAAGCTGCCACCACTGCCCCCTCCCCCCGGTTCGGTTCCCGCGCCTATGGAGAAACTACCGGGTCTACTAGCTTCCTTCATAAAGTGTCGTCATGTCTTATCGTCACCCGAGAAGGTCTTATTGCATAAATATCGATTGAGCTGTCAAGTTAACAAACTTGCTGTGGCAGCCTGACCTGACATGACCCGGCAACTTTTCATTCACGGAATATGCGCAATAAATTTTTTAGGAAAACTCACTGAGTTTTCGTTGAAAAAAAAACTTGTTTTGTTTCGTAATTGTACAAGAAGCATATGAGGGACCTTTTTGTCCCTTCCTGCGAAACGGTAAAAGACTTATTTCGGTCACAGCTCAGGCCAATCTCTAAGGGTCAGTCGGGTCACTTATTTCTTAAAAGGGTCCTTACGGCATCCAAGGACCAAATCCGGCTTTTGAGTGCGCCACATCAGCATTTGATGCTACGACGGATGTCGAAATCTGAATATATGTTACAGGCCGTATGAAAATTCGGTCCGTTTGCAAACGGCCTGGCCCAGTCAGGCCATATGAAACTACCTGAAAACACCGGCCGTTTGCAAACTATGACCTGAAATATCAGACCGTTTGAAAACGACCTAGTTAGTTTCGGCCTAGCGGATCCAGGGGGGCCACGGGGTCATGCCCCCAAGCCTGAAAGGGGAACAACATATATTTTTTGTCCCCAAAAACACTTAAGAAAAATGAATGTGAGAAGGGCGTAGTAGGTAGAGAGAAAATACCGTATCATTAAAAATCTGTGAGCTTGATAAAAGTGTTGGTCTTGTCTTCACCCAGAAGTTCTTATTGCACACTTTAACCATGGATGAAAGAACCTTCATCCCCTGGTTCTCCTTCATCCATGCTTTAACTCTCGATCGACGTGTGAAGTTATCGTGTAAGGTATCATGAAGCCGATCGCGACGAAACTTTAGTACCCTCATGGTGACAAAGTCTGAAAATTTCATGACCCTGACCCAAGTGAACTTTGACTTGTGGCCTATTTCTCGAGACTGTTTGGCCATGTTGGAGGCAATGTTTGGCCGGAATAGCGATTCGGCGTATGTCGGCTCACATTATCCGCGCTTTTATAGTCTTTTCGTGGTTTAAAACGCTCAAACATGTGATATGATGTTGCTCCCACGCATTAGGGCGGATGCCAATGTCACCTTACGGTCAAGTCAGGTCATTGACCTTTGATGACCTCGGTGCACTTTTCCGAGTTTAACATGTTTCTAGGATAGTTTCGTTTAGTTGATTTTGAATTTAGCATTTTGCAGCCATTTGAACATTTACGAAGTAGTTTTGATGCCTTCGTATCATGTTACGTAGCTGCCAGTGGTAGTGGACACCTGCTATACGGACGCCCATAAGTACTCCTACTGGTTGATCTGACCTGACCTGCCCCGACATGGTCTAAACGCATGAAGACATTATCTATGATCCAAACTAACATGAAATTTGTGATCAGCACACAAAAAAACGTATTACAGCCTTACTTTAGGAGGTTCTGACAGGTCCTGATTTTCCCGTCTTTTGGGTCTGTTACCTGACCTGGGCGGTGTTTCACGGCACGCTGCCAGCCGCTGCCAGCGCTGATGGCACTTTTGGTTTCAATGGAGACATCAACAAGCCTATACCCACAACACTACCGAAGGCTGACCTTAGCTCGCGGAATGCGCTGTCAGCGGCTGTCAGCACGACCGTGAAACACCGCCCTGGAAGGTCAACTAATGACCAAGGACCTTAAAATCGGGTATCATCGGCTTCGTCTCGTCACTCACGGGCAACACGCCTGTTTTTTTTTTCCGCGAGCTCTAGCTTAATCAGGGGCCGAACGGCAGGGGGTCCAACCGACACCTCCCAGCCCGCGAAGGCTGCGCCACGCACCGACCCGGAGCGGGCTAATTGGTCGACAAAAGCAATTTGGAGTGTTTTCAAAGTAATATTTAGGCTCGGGTTGGGTGGGCTACCATTTCTATTTTTTTATTTTTAGTTAAAAAAATATCGTTTCAGGGCTGTGACGAAAAAATAAGTGGCCTAAATCCGATGAGAAAACAGGATTTGGGGGTACCCTAGGTTTGGTTACTTGCAGGAGTTGGCCCCCCCCAAAACGCAAGTCTGGATCCGCCAGTGAAAGCACACGATTCGTGCATAATGCGCCCTCCCATTCAAATAAACCCGCCCACTTCGATAGATGGTGTAGTTTCTTAGGGCGTAAAAGATGCAAAACACTACCGATTTTTTTTTTAGCTCGGCCACATGGGACCGACAATATACAATTGACTGAAATGCATGAAAACCATTTTGCATGTAGGTAATAGCCGTTTTCTGCACCCAAACTTCAGCCAGTGACGCCCTGTCCATTCTAAAGCGTTTATAAGATTGGCCCCAGCACCCGATTTTATATGAGGAAGTCGTTTAAAAAGCATCATATTTCTAACGAATTTATTATTATGGCCACTTTTACAGGACGTCTATAGAGCTTTGACTTTTACATTTCTTCCTCGTTCAGGAGAAACGTTTTAACCCTCACCGGACCTTCAGGTTTTCTGAATACCGAGGGGACGTTGGGGGTTGGAAGTGAGGAAACAACCCCCTTCGCCGATTCGCCCCTAATTGAGCTAGACCCTCACGAAAGAAACGATCGTGTGCGTCGTTACGAAATGCAGCGATTGGTCTCCGATTTAAGGACCAGGGTCAGCCGATGACTTCGGAGGTCAGGTCAAGTGGCCCAAGGCACAGGTTCGGTTTTTGGTAAATAACTTCGCTAAAAATGATCGCAGATCCGCGATTTTAGCAGCATCGTGTTTGTCTAGCTCAGGCGTGTCGAATGGTATACTTTTTCTTCGGGTGAGATCAACTTAACCCTCGCCCGTATAGAGGGGGGGGGGTCGAACGGACCCCCCTCCCTCGGTTTTTCACAAATAACTCGCGTAAAAAGCGGCCGATCGCGACGAAACTTTCAGTACCCTCGCGTTAATCAATTTTACACCCACCCTGAAATTGTCATGACCCTGACCTTAATGACCTTTGACCTGCGACCTACTTTTCGAGACCATGTTTGGCCGGAATCGCGATTCGGCGTATGTCGGCTCGCATTATCGGCGCGTTTGCAGTCTTTTCGTGGTTTTAAGCGTTCAAACATGGGATATGATATTGCTTCCATGCATTAGGGTGGGTGTCAAGGTCACCGGAAAGTCAGGTCAGGTCATTGACCTTTGATGACCTCGGTCCACTTTTTCGAGTTTTACATGTTTCTAGGCCAGTTTTAGGAGCTGAATTCGAATTTAGCAGCCATATGAACATTGACGAAGTAGTTTTGGTGCCCTCGCAACATGTTGTGAAGCTGTCAGAGGCGGTTGCCACCTACTACGAATACCCTTACTGGTTGACCTGACCTGACCTGACCCGACCTGGCCTAAATGCATGAAGACATCATCTGTGATCAAAACTAACATGATATTCGTGATCAGCACCCCGAAAACCCCATAGCAGCCACGTTTTACGACTTTCTAACAGGTCCCGATTTTCCCGACTTTTGGGTCATTGACCTGACCTGGAAAGTCAACCGATGACCTAGGACCTCAAAATTGGGTATCATCGACTTCCTCTCGTCACGGCCAACACGCTCGTTTTTTCCGCGAAGCTCTAGCTCGATCAGGGGCGAAACGGCAAGGGGGGGGGTCCAACGGACCCCGCCCCCCTTATACGTTTGCGGCTGGAAAAACACCAATACGGGCGAGAGTTAAGGTGTTAACCTCGGGTCAAGGTCAGGTCACAGCCCGTCAGGTCACGAAGCTGGTCAAAGGAGATCATATTGCATATCAATCGATTCGGCAGGTCTTTTCATGTCCATTAGTGGCTTTATCGACTCGGTAGCTTTAGTTGATCGGGAGTTATTGACGAAAAACTGATAGCCTTAGTTACGTGATAAATGACGTCACGCAAGATCAACAAAGCAAAATTGAAGCATCAGACCTTGCAAGGAGCGCATGAAATCACGATTCCGTGTGCTTGAGAATTTGAGATAGTTGTATATCATTTCCGGACCAAACCCCATACTTATCGTATGATAAAGAACGTCAGTGTTAGAAAGTTAATTAACAATTTTATTTAGGATAGTTTAATTCAAGTGGGTATAATCCGACTTGACAATTTACTAGGAGGGTTTTGCAGCGCTATTAGTTCGGCATTTAATTATAAATCATTGCTAATTTCGATCCGGATATCGTTATTCAATGCTGGCCTTTGCGTCCTCAGAAAGTTGTTTATAGTCATGAAGGCTTGCATTGACCCATACTTTCCATTTTTCAGCACTATTATTCGCCGTAGTTGACCAGGTGTTTTTCTTCAGCTCTCCCCTGAATCCTTTGGCTTAGACCTGGCGTATCACCCGTGCATCGCAAGACGCACCTACCACACACAAATTCATGATCCCCACGAACCCACATCAGCGTCCGTTCGCTTGGTGTGTGACCCCCTTGACCTTTGGCCGCGACAACTGCCAGCTTGCTGGAGCACCCCTCCCTACACGCGCTGCCCCGCCCGCTCCCCTCCCTCACCCCCGCGGGGTCGTGTCACGAAGGTTCGGGCTTACGCTACTACCGGCCGCTGCGCAGCTGTCACCTAGCGCTTGGGAATGTGTGGTCTGGTGCGGATTCAGCCAACTACCGGCTCGCGACACCAGCGCCACGTAGTGGCGACGGTACATTCTTTTTAGACACACTGTACAATGACGTGCTTGCGTCGCGGGGCACTGTCAGCAGAGGGAGCGTCATTACCTATCTGTACAGGGCGCGGTGATAGGCAATCTTTTGTGATCGAACCGGCGGATTGCGGCATAACTTATTTACTGGTGTGTACATGTGCTTATGTTTGTGCGAATCAAAACTACTTCCATTGTCCATTGAGCCATCTGACGTGCGAGTATGAAAAGCCCCAGTGTACTGTGGATTATTCGTGAATACACATCTGTATCTGTATCTGTATCTGTTGCGAATACGTTGAGAGGACGTTGCGAAAATGTTTAGGACGTTTACTCAGGGTCGCAGGGACGGCAATACGAAGTAGCGACAACGTGCAGTGCGCACGTGATAAAAACGTCGCAGAGACGTTGCCAAAGCGTTCTATACTCCTTGTAGTCAGGTTGCGGAAACGTGGTGACAACGTTCCAGAAACACTGTTGGCACGTTACAGAAAACATTTTATAACGTTGGCGGGACGTTGTAAGAACGGTTTTGGGACGTCACGGCCACGTTACAGAAACGTTGTGATGACATTCAAATGCATGGTCGGATGACGTTGTCACGCCGTTGTCTGGTGTCTACAAAATAACGTTGTCGCAACGATAAATCGGAACGTTGTGGTAACCATTTGACAACGTTTAAACGACGTTGTAACAACGGCAAATTGTTAGCTGGGTAGGCGTTAGTCCAGAAGGATAAGAGCTTCTCACGGCGTCACTTCTCATTCTCCTAAGGACTTATAAGTAGCGCTCCAGGCTGCACGAAGGCAACGTGCTTTGAATCAAACATCAGTGCGCTTTCAGGAACTGAGTCCTCCCGTGCCGTCCAGTTGAGCTGCTCCAACTATTTGTCTGACAGGATGTTGCTCCGGTAATACTCATTACTCGTCACTGATGGCGGTCTTCTGTGAGACAATGCACACCTGGAACATCGCATAGCAGCTGAATATGCTCCAGATCTGGATCTTGGACGATGTTTGACGCTGGTGACGGCCGGGACCGCCGGGACGTTTGAGTTACTGGCAGCAACCCAAGGCCACTTTGACGGTCCAAAGGACAATACAGCGCGAATAGCTACCCATTTCACCACACCACCTTGCTCATATCTTTCTTCGACCAGTGGATGCGTCTTGGCGTGAGGCCAAAGGTGGTGCACTGGCTATTTTCCCGTTAATTTCGTTGTCTTTTTTCAGTTTGATGGGCAGAAGCATAGGCGGCGGAACGGGGAGGGCACTGGGGCACCGTGCCCCCTTTGATTTTGGCATTTCAACATTAGCCCTATGGGCGTTGCATGAAAAGAATGAGACCAAAAGTCGGCAGTGCCCCTCCCCCTTAATTGAAGGTGTTCCGCCGCTACTGGGCAGAAGAACAAAGGTAAGGGCGGATAGCGGTGAGTCATGATGTGGGCCCTTTTATCGGTCTTGAATTCAAGTTAATCTGCGTTGGCAAAGGGTGTCTTTTGCGCTCGCAGCCGGGCTGAGTTCACCAATCAAGTCCCAGCTTATTACGCCTTAGGCAGATGTGCAGTTGGCTGCTGCTGATGTCCAGCTGCTGGCAGACCAGCTTCGGGCTCATTGCCGCCATGCACATTGCACAAGCATGCTTCTTTAATACAAAAGGAGAGAGTGTGCTCCTTTTTCTCCATTGCCTTAGACGAAAACTATCAAATGAACCTGTCGGTGACTCGACTAATTACTCAGAGCAAGAACATCTGGCAAAGGTAGGTCTTTGCTGAGTTGAGAGCCGATACCGGAGGCACTTATACACTATACAGCCAGACGCCAGTATTCCCGCTTCTAACATCAGAAAAGAAACTGTGCGAACAGATATGGCGAAGTTGTCCGGATAATTTCGTTACACCCTAAATAGTAAATACTCTTGCGTGACATTGACTTTCGGGCTGCCTTGGAATTGGATCGTATCTATATCTTTACCCACGAATAGGGGACTGATAAGCTTTAAGCTACTTCAAAACATGTGCAAAGACTGCTTTGCAGTCGTCGAAACTTGTACGGACATTCCGTACAAGTTTTCGGGCCTTCTAAAACTTGTACGGACACTTTGTACGGACACTGTCCGTGTCCGTAGTGTCCGTAGTGGTGGCGACGCCCATGTCTGGAGCTGGCTATATTCTCAGCGCTCCAATGGGGCCGCTTCATCACGTGATTACAACGCCGTCAGCGACGCGCTGATCCTTGCAATCGTCTCCCGGAGGGAGGATTGCAGGAGGATAATCAGGAGGAGGAGGAGGATAATCAGCTAAACGGTTCAAGATAATTGCGTGCGCGGTGCGGCATCAAAATATCATAGATAATTGAAATGGCTAGAGGTGCAGTTAACTATAGTTCAGTCGATGACAGATAAGACCACAACTAGCTCTATGATTGGACCATATTGTTGATGCCTGGCGACGTGCGCTCGAGTATAGAGTGAAGTGTAGGTATGAATCCCTAGCAGCCTACGACGGAAGGGTGCAGCATCGAAAATCTCATAGCCATTTGTCTTGGCTGAAGGTCCTGTGGACATAAAGCATTTCTGATTAGGATAAAGATACTTAACAGCAGAACATTAGGCTGGTGATCGTGTCTCAGCCAGCCCGCACGCCACTGAGCGCTAAGTTATTACGCCGAAACAGTGTTGTACTGAAACTTCTCTCTATGCTAGACATTGCAACAAAATAACGTGTAGTTTTCAAAATATTATAGCAAATTTATGTATCAAGACGTGCTGTAACCTACATTGCATTCACTGAACGATAAGGCTAGAGCGAGCCCTTTGTTTTCACACTATTTTTTGTGTCTGGCGCATAGGTATAAAGTGCAGGGTAAAACTCAGTAGCAGCTTACGTTTTATCGGCACTGCCTGACATTAGATCGGTATAGATTCGATTGCCCTACACACCCTTTATTTCATATTAGGTGTCATATTAGGTGACCAAAAACCAAACACGTTCATTTACCATCGGCAAAGTCGGCAAAGCCCATTGGCGGTGATCGGCAAATTTCAGTTCCGAAACAAACTGTGTTTGAATAGTTTGACTGAAAAATCTCTCAGCCCATCTGCTGATGGGAGTGTCGGCTGCCTTATTCTCAATTTTGCTCTCACCAACTCACCAAACTAACTGGGTGTCACAGCTCAAGCTATTATTGCGATTATTGGTGACCTGCCACATGCGTACATTAAAAGGCTTCGTTACCCTGTCAACTTTGACTGATTTTTGTAGAATAAGGAAGTAATCTAGCAACTCTGACTGACGCGGTTTCCGTACATGATAGAGTGTCCTACACGCTCATTATTTCATATTAGGCGTCGAACAAATTATGGCAAAGCCTGAGACCAAAAACCGAACACGTTTTCATCATCGGCAAATTCGGCAAATGCCATTCACGGTGATCGACGAAGCTCAGTTCCGAAACAAACCATGCTTTCAATTGGTTTGATTGAAAAATCACTCGGCCCATCTGCTAATTGGAATGTCAGCTGCCTTATTCTCAATTTTCCTCTCACCCAACTCACCAAATCAACAAGGTACCATCGGCAAATTCGGCGAATCATATTGACTGTGAGACTGTGAGTGGAACACAACAAGAGGAAACTCACAGTGTGAGTTTCCTCTCACCACTGTGAGTGGTGAGAGGAAAATTACGAATAAGGCAGCCGACACAATAACCTTTGGTGAACTCGGTTCACTTTTTCGAGTTCTACATGTTTCGAGGCTAGTTTTTGGAGCTGGATTCGAATTTAGCAACTATTTGAACATTTACGAAGCAGTTTTGGTAATTTTATAACACGTTACGAAGCTGTAAGAGGCTGTAAGAGCTGTAAGACACGTACTACGAATACTCGTCACAACCCCTACTGGTTGACCTGACTTGACCTAAACCGACCTGGTCTAAATGCTTCAAGACATCATCTGTGATAAAAACTAACACGATATTCGTGATCCGAAAACCCCCCACAAAACCCTACAGCACGCACACTTCACGACTTTTTAACAATTCCTGATTTTCCCGACTTTTGGGTCATTGACCTGACCTGGAAGGTCAACCGATGACCTAGGACCTTAAAATGGGGTATCATCGGCTTCGTCTCGTTACGGGTCGCACGCTCGTTTTTCCGCGAAGCTCTAGCTCGATCAGGGACCAAACGCGAGGTCGTACCAACCCTCCCTGTGCAGTTGAAGGATGTACGCAACCTAATGTTTTACGCAACCTAGGTTAGGCTAGAATTATATGAAAGGAAAAACATTGACCTTTTTCCTCGAATCTATAGCAAAATTAATGAAAAATCACCTTTTTATTTACGTGATATTTCGGCCAACAGACCATTATCAAACGAAAGAAGAACAATGTAGAAGACAAAAACGGTTACAGCAGACAGACGGCAGCCTATTTTCATATTTCGAAATTCATCTCGCGGTATTTGTTTACATAAGACTTCAATGGAAGAACATCCTTGGTTATGCTAAGATGTTTCCGATGTACCGAACACACATACATAAAACGAGCGATAAAAAAAACGAGACAAAATCAGGACATATAACTCATCATAACACTTTTTGAATATTCGATACGATCGATGACTCGAATTCACACGCTGCATACGCTATCTTACACACTTATATGATAGGCCAAGACACAAGACGTTCGTTCAGGGAGGGCTCCGAATCTCTGATAGTGATGGACTCTGATATCTTTCTGTCTGGGTAGTCCAGAGCCTGGTGCAGTAGCTCCACCGTAAGTGGTAGATCCGCCCCTCTGTCTAATGACAGCTGACCGTGAGCCACTCTAAAGTGGTGTCCGAGGGGGGTGTCGGGAGTCGCACTCAGCATGTTCCTCACATGCTCGTTAAAACGCAGTCTGACAGGACGTTTGCTCTCTCCCACATACACCGCCGGCTGTTCCTTGCAGAGAGTACACGTGATCCTGTAAACCACATTTTTGGTCGTGCATCTCCCTGCTAAGCCACACTTACAGCAGTAGCACCCGCGACTGGCACCCGGACAGAGAGGAGGTGAGAAGGCTGACCTGACTAGCGCGTTTTTCAGTTTGTTTTTGTTTCGCCAAGCAAGTCGGATGTTCATTCCCGACCTGCGCACCACACCTTTCACCCGGCTCAATAATTTCTCGTCCACATATGGTAGAGTCAAGAAGCCATCTACATCCTCTTTTGTAGAACCCCGTTAAGTGTCCCCAGCTTTCGCTTCCCTTAGAGTTCTCCTAAGCACGTTTTCAGGGTACCCGTTGCTAGAAAGGAGATTCCACATTTTTGTCACGCTCTTTTCTTCCCTGTCCTTATTCGACGATACTGCTATGGCCCTTCTAAACTGGTTCCTAGCCATGCTAATTTTGGTCGAGGACGGATGAGCTGAAGAGAAATGAAACACTATGCCCGAGTTGGTAGGCTTAATGTACAGAACAGTGGCCAGAAATGTGATATTGTCAGAAACGACAGAGACCAGGGTATCTAGGTATGGGACCCCCGAGTCCTGCTTCGTGAACTCCATCGTGAATTTTACTGTAGGATGAAGTGAGTTCAAATACGCTAGGAAATCTTTCAGGGCTTCCTCCCCGTGGGTCCAGATTCCCCCGTAATCATCAATGTATCGCAAGAGCAGGTCGGGCTTAGCCTCCCTGTTTTGTAAAGCCAGTCTTTCCAGCCTGTCTAGGAAGAGGATAGCAACGGGAGGGGCGCAAGGGTTACCCATCGCGATTCCCACTTTCTGTTTGTAGAAATCTTTGTCAAAGCAAAAGACGTTATCCCTCCGACACTGGTCCAGGAGTGTGCATACGTCATCGGGTGTCAAACCGAACATGTTGATATCAGTAACATGCTCCTGCAACTTTTCCCGAACAGCCTCCACTGCCTCATCTAAAGGAATGGAACCATACAGGTTTACTACGTCTATGCTGAAAAATATGATGTCACTTGGCATCGTGTGTTGTCGCTGGTAGTCAGCGAGATGGTCCAAAAAATGTTTGGTGTCCCGTAGGTGAGTAGGCACATATCTCAGCAATTGGCTCAAAAGCATAGCATTTTTCAGCATAGACGTAGTAAACCTGTATGGTTCCATTCCTTTAGATGAGGCAGTGGAGGCTGTTCGGGAAAAGTTGCAGGAGCATGTTACTGATATCAACATGTTCGGTTTGACACCCGATGACGTATGCACACTCCTGGACCAGTGTCTGAGGAATAACGTCTTTTGCTTTGACAAAGATTTCTACAAACAGAAAGTGGGAATCGCGATGGGTAACCCTTGCGCCCCTCCCGTTGCTATCCTCTTCCTAGACAGGCTGGAAAGACTGGCTTTACAAAACAGGGAGGCTAAGCCCGACCTGCTCTTGCGATACATTGATGATTACGGGGGAATCTGGACCCACGGGGAGGAAGCCCTGAAAGATTTCCTAGCGTATTTGAACTCACTTCATCCTACAGTAAAATTCACGATGGAGTTCACGAAGCAGGACTCGGGGGTCCCATACCTAGATACCCTGGTCTCTGTCGTTTCTGACAATGACATCACATTTCTGGCCACTGAACTGTACATTAAGCCTACCAACTCGGGCATAGTGCTTCATTTCTCTTCAGCTCATCCGTCCTCGACCAAAATTAGCATGGCTAGGAACCAGTTTAGAAGGGCCATAGCAGTATCGTCGAATAAGGACAGGGAAGAAAAGAGCGTGACAAAAATGTGGAATCTCCTTTCTAGCAACGGGTACCCTGAAAACGTGCTTAGGAGAACTCTAAGGGAAGCGAAAGCTGGGGACACTAAACGGGGTTCTACAAAAGAGGATGTAGATGGCTTCTTGACTCTACCATATGTGGACGAGAAATTATTGAGCCGGGTGAAAGGTGTGGTGCGCAGGTCGGGAATGAACATCCGACTTGCTTGGCGAAACAAAAACAAACTGAAAAACGCGCTAGTCAGGTCAGCCTTCTCACCTCCTCTCTGTCCGGGTGCCAGTCGCGGGTGCTACTGCTGTAAGTGTGGCTTAGCAGGGAGATGCACGACCAAAAATGTGGTTTACAGGATCACGTGTACTCTCTGCAAGGAACAGCCGGCGGTGTATGTGGGAGAGAGCAAACGTCCTGTCAGACTGCGTTTTAACGAGCATGTGAGGAACATGCTGAGTGCGACTCCCGACACCCCCCTCGGAGACCACTTTAGAGTGGCTCACGGTCAGCTGTCATTAGACAGAGGGGCGGATCTACCACTTACGGTGGAGATACTGCACCAGGCTCTGGACTACCCAGACAGAAAGATATCAGAGTCCATCACTATCAGAGATTCGGAGCCCTCCCTGAACGAACGTCTTGTGTCTTGGCCTATCATATAAGTGTGTAAGATAGCGTATGCAGCGTGTGAATTCGAGTCATCGATCGTATCGAATATTCAAAAAGTGTTATGGTGAGTTATATGTCCTGATTTTGTCTCGTTTTTTTATCGCTCGTTTTATGTATGTGTGTTCGGTACATCGGAAACATCTTAGCATAACCAAGGATGTTCTTCCATTGAAGTCTTATGTAAACAAATACCGCGAGATGAATTTCGAAATATGAAAATAGGCTGCCGTCTGTCTGCTGTAACCGTTTTTGTCTTCTACATTGTTCTTCTTTCGTTTGATAATGGACTGTTGGCCGAAATATCACGTAAATAAAAAGGTGATTTTTCATTAATTTTGCTATAGATTCGAGGAAAAAGGTCAATGTTTTTCTTTCATATAATTGTATCTATCATGTTCCTCGCCAGAGCACTGGCAAACATTAATAGGTTAGGCTAGGTTAGGTTAGGCTGGGTTAGGTTAGGTTAGGTTAGGTTAGGTTAGGTTGGGTTGCGTTAGGTTAGGTTAAGTTAGGTTAGGTTAGGTTAGCTTAGGTTAGGTTAGGTTAGGTTAGGTTAGGTTGGTTAGGTTAGGTTAGGTTTCGTTAGGTTAGATTAGGTTAGGTGAGGTTAGGTCAGGTTAGGTTAGGTTAGGTTGGTTTAGGTTAGGTAAGGATAGGTTAGGATAAGATAGGTTAGGTTCGGTTCGGTTAGGTTAGGTTAGGTTAGGTTGGTTAGGTTAGGTTGGTTAGGTTAGGTTAGGTTAGGTTAGGTAAGGTTAGGTTAGGTTTGGCTATTTATGGTAAGGTTAGGTTAACCTAACCTAAACTAAACTAACCTAACCTATCCTAACCTAACCTAACCTGACCTAACTTAACCTAACCTATCCTAACCTAACCTAACCTAACCTGACCTAACCTAAACCTAACCTAACCTAAACCTAACCTAACCTAACCTAACCTAACCTAACCTAAACCAACCTAACCTAACCTAAACCAACCTAACCTAACCTAACCTGACCTAACCTCACCTAACCTAATCTAACCTAACGAAACCTAGCCTAACCTAACCAACCTAACCTAACCTAACCTAACCTAAACTAACCTAACCTAACCTAACCTAACCTAACCTAACCTAACCTAACCTAACCTAACCTAACCTAACCTAACCTAACCTAACCTAACCTAACCTAACCTAACCTAACCTAACCTAACCTAACCTAACCTAACCTAACCTAACCTAACCTAACCTAACCTAACCTAACCTAACCTAACCTAACCTAACCTAACCTAACCTAACCTAACCTAACCTAACCTAACCTAACCTAACCTAACCTAACCTAACCTAACCTAACCTAACCTAACCTAACCTAACCTAACCTAACCTAACCTAACCTAACCTAACCTAACCTAACCTAACCTAACCTAACCTAACCTAACCTAACCTAACCTAACCTAACCTAACCTAACCTAACCTAACCTAACCTAACCTAACCTAACCTAACCTAACCTAACCTAACCTAACCTAACCTAACCTAACCTAACCTAACCTAACCTAACCTAACCTAACCTAACCTAACCTAACCTAACCTAACCTAACCTAACCTAACCTAACCTAACCTAACCTAACCTAACCTAACCTAACCTAACCTAACCTAACCTAACCTAACCTAACCTAACCTAACCTAACCTAACCTAACCTAACCTAACCTAACCTAACCTAACCTAACCTAACCTAACCTAACCTAACCTAACTTAACCTAACCTAACGCAACCTAACCTAACCTAACCTAACCTAACCTAACCTAACCCAGCCTAACCTAACCTAGCCTAACCTAACCTAACCTAACCCATCCTAACCTAACCGTCTCCCCAACAGCGATGAGGAAAAAGTTACTCGCAGGAATATATAGATTGCAGGCAAAAGTAAATCAAATACATATGTTCAGTTTAACCCGCGCGGGGCTGGGGTCTCCAGCCAAACGCGCGGGGCTGGGGGGGGGGGTAAATTTTACCCCCCCCCCCCCTGTTATCTCCCGAACTAATGGTCCGATTTGGAAAATTCAAACGCCAATCGAAAGCTCTCATCACGAACAACTAAAAACATGTACTTAATTTAAAGTTTGAGGTCAAGGTCAAGGTCAGGTCAAGGGTACAAATTGCAAGTTTCTACAGTATCGGCCTTGCACCGTAGTTGCCGAAGAATGGAGTCATGGACTGAGACTGATTGCCCAAAACGTGTTCTTAGGCTACCAAGACAATATTCATTGCATACAATATCATTCAGAGGTCAAGGTCAAGGTCAGGTCAGGTCAGGTCACCAAAAAACAAAATATAGAAAAGGGCATGTGCGACACATGTTTTATGGGTCATTTTACTCATAGAATTCAATAGGCACACTCAATAAGTGATATGGACCACTTCTGGATGAATTTCAGGTCGAGGTCAGGTCGAGGTCAGGTCAAGTGAGGTCAAATTTTGAAGTTGGTTGTTAAGGCCTACAAAGGTGTCTATCTAATGCAGTTTTTCACGGCGTATCGAATGGTGCTATTTTGTTTCCGTACGAGGTTTAGAACTTCCAAAAAATTCATTTTTCAAAATTTTTGTGTGTCGTGACGGCATAAAATTTTGAATAACTCCCACATTTTTGAACTGATTCTTCTAAAAATTGGTATGTAGGTGCACATAGACCACTTCTCTGACATATATTCCGTTTTTTTCGATACACCCAAAATTTTGGATTTTATAATTATTTTCTCAAAAAAGTCAGTTTTTGGAAAAAAAAATTTGGGCCAAAATCCAAAATTTTCAAAAAACCGAGATAGCCATTTGATAGACAAAGTAGAATTACGTATAACCTTTTTTGTTACGTCTTGATTCCTTTAAAAATGAAGATGTTAGCGGCGTTTGAAATTTTGCCGTTTTTTGAGGCGAAAATGGCGAACATGACGTCACTAAAACGTCAATTTCTCAAAAATTTTCCGACGGATTTCGCTAAAATTTTCAGGGAACGTGTCAAATTGATGTAAGAAAAGGTACTGAAAGTTTGGCGGCGCTGCGCGCGCAAAAATTCGCGAGGAAGGGTAAAATTTACCCCCTTCCCCAGCCCCGCGCGGGTTAGATAATAGACGATTCCCGGCTTGTCTCGTGAGGTTGTTATCATAATCAGGAGACTTTTTTTACTTATCTTGTCGAGACCGTAGCATTTGAATGAAACAAATTCCGACGATCGTTCCCTAGTAGCACACAACATTGACGTCTAAAGGCTGAAACAGACTCTTTCCGCGTTCAGGAAATCGCATGCGAGAGCCTATTCAAATACATTATATTTTTTTCCGCATTAATCGCATCCGGGAGGTGCGTGCGATTGATGCGAGCGTGCTTCCATGTATTTGAATAGGCTCTCGCATGCGACTTCCTGACTGCGGAAAGAGTCTGTTTCAGGCATAAGGTGTAAGGTGACGTCTAAGTGGAATGCCCTTCATGGTCACATCTCGGTCACCCTTATAATCCTGGCGAAAACATACCTTTACCGAAGAATAATCGGAAAACGGTACAGAAAGGGCGAGGAACCTGTTTCCGAATATTCTCACGGAAACATACCTTTACCGAAGAGTAGTCGGAAAACGGTACAGAAAGGGCGAGGAACCTGTTTCCGAATATTCTTGGGTGAAAAATATCATTAGGTTTAGTTCTATTTTGGTGACACTCACTGACTTGCACAGCGGGGCAGAGTGTTTTTTTTTTTCTAATGCGGCGCCAGTGAATGCGCGGCAGACGCGGCTCCCGCTGCCTCCATCCCCCTCGCTACCCACGCCGCGCGTGCCCTCGGGCACTTACCGAAGGGAAGGCAATCAGCTGTTAGTTTCCATTCCGGATGGCCGTTCACGGGCACCGCACACTGCTGCGTGCGGTGTGTGCGGTGAGTCCAGCAGGCGTGGGGGTAGGAGATGGGTAGGCGGTTCTGACGTCACGGCTGCGTGCGGTGGACGGCTTCCTGTGGCCGGTCCCGACCGGCCACAGCGGTCGCTGTGTGCGGTGACGGAAGGGACGCAGTGGGCGGAGCTTGGAGGCTGTGTGCGGTCTAGTGGTGTCAATCGGAACTTGAATCTTCGGAATTCCGATTTTGTCCAATTTCCAATTCGGAATTTGGTTGGACAATGACAGCAGGCTTTGGACAACTTTGGACAATCGCTTGCTACACCTCAATTTTTTTTATAAAGTAATCGTGTTTAACATTGATTGGCCATTAGAAAGCTCAGTTTTCCATATGATTAACACTTTTGAGCTGGTAACGATACATTAAAAGCGAATTAAATAACGGTGTTGAGTGTAAACTATTGCCTAGATGTCGGACATCTTTGGACAAATGGCTGGCTTGGACATTTTTTGGACGGACAGTCGACGTAAGTATTGGACATTGGACGGACATTAAACATACGTTTTCTGAAATTGACACCACTAGTGCGGTCGGACCGCACTCTAGTGCGGTCGGACATTGACATTGACACCACTAGTGCGGTCGGACCGCACTAGTGGTGTCAATTTCAGAAAACGTATGTTTAATGTCCGTCCAATGTCCAATACTTACGTCGACTGTCCGTCCAAAAATGTCCAAGCCAGCCATTTGTCCAAAGATGTCCGACATCTAGGCAATAGTTTACACTCAACACCGTTATTTAATTCGCTTTTAATGTATCGTTACCAGCTCAAAAGTGTTAATCATATGGAAAACTGAGCTTTCTAATGGCCAATCAATGTTAAACACGATTACTTCATAAAAAAAAATCGAGGTGTAGCAAGCGATTGTCCAAAGTTGTCCAAAGCCTGCTGTCATTGTCCAACCACATTCCGAATTGGAAATTGGACAAAATCGGAATTCCGAAGATTCAAGTTCCGATTGACACCAAGACCGCACACAGCCTCCAAGCTCCGCCCACTGCGTCCCTTCCGTCACCGCACACAGCGACCGCCGCGCCGTGGCCGGTCGGGACCGGCCACAGGAAGCCGTCCACCGCACGCAGCCGTGACGTCAGAACCGCCTACCCATCCCCTACCCCCACGCCTGCTGGACTCACCGCACACACCGCACGCAGCAGTGTGCGGTGCCCGTGAACGGCCATCCGGAATGGAAACTAACAGCTGATTGCCTTCCCTTCGGTAAGTGCCCGAGGGCACGCGCGGCGTGGGTAGCGAGGGGGATGGAGGCAGCGGGAGCCGCGTCTGCCGCGCATTCACTGGCGCCGCATTAGAAAAAAAAAACACTCTGCCCCGCTGTGCAAGTCAGTGAGTGTCACCAAAATAGAACTAAACCTAATGATATTTTTTCACCCAAGAATATTCGGAAACAGGTTCCTCGCCCTTTCTGTACCGTTTTCCGACTACTCTTCGGTAAAGGTATGTTTCCGTGAGAGTATTCGGAAACAGGTTCCTCGCCCCTTCTGTACCGTTTTCCGACTATTCTTCGGTTAAGGAATGTTTCCGTGAGAGTATTCGGAAACAGGCTCCTCGCTCTTTCTGTACCGTTTTCCGATTATTCTTCGGTAAAGGTATGTTTTCGCGAGGATTATAAGGGCGACCGAGATGTGACCATGAAGGGCATTCCACTAAATACACCTTAGACGTCAATGTTGTGTGCTACACTAGGGAACGATCGTCCGAATTTGTTTCATTCAAATGCTACGGTCTCGACAAGATTAGTAAAAAAGTCTCCTGATTATGATAACAACCTCACGAGACAAGCCTTGAATCGTCTTTTATTTAAACCCCTTTAAAAGCAAAGCATTTAGGTACCTAAATTTATCTTGAAGAACATTGGCGGCGGCTGCCGGCCGTCTAATCGGCCGTATCCGTGTTCGTGCTGCATTCGTGTGATAATATTGCCACCGGCCTATTTCAATTACTGTGACTTACTTATGTTACGTTAAGACGTGTCCGTGCCCCATGCCAGCCTTTCCCAGCGCCCGTAAAGGCACGAGCCACCGCCCGCAGTGACACCTCGTCGCTGGGTGGCGAATGCTAGTACTGCTAGTACTAACCTTGCTCCCCAGATGACACTACCTGTCCGTAACAGGGGTGATACTGCACCGCAAGACACATTTAAGAACGGAGAGGCAGCTGCGGCCAGGTGGGTGACAGCACGTAATCGCCTGAGGCGGTCGGGGTAAAAATATTTTACCCTTGAATGCTGGATGCATGCACTGCGAGTTTTTATTTTAAGAACGAAAAGCGTGTAATTGACGTGTCACCTATCCGTGCTTCTATCCTCAGGATACTGAAATCCTTCTCCTCCAAGCCGCAACCCCCCTCCGGGCTGGACAGGCAACTTTATCTCATGCGGGCTGCTCCCTTGGAGCGGCACCGCTGCTCCTGAGGGAGCGCACCCCGTAGCCGGGTGCAGTGAGTGCCTTGGGGCTGGGTGGCCTGTCCTCTGGACGGGCTCAGCCCCGGCGACTCACTAAGGTGCCTGCCCAGACCAATGTCTCCCCCTAATTCCTATCATCCTTCCGGCTCTGCAATGGTCTTGTCGACCGAAAGGGCCTAACCCAACAAAACAAACAAAAATTGACGTGTAAACTGTAAAGCGTGTAAAGGCGTGTAATCGACCGTATCCGTATTGGCACTCGTGCCGCATTTGTGTGACGTTAGCCGTTTTCACGACGGGCTATCCGGCGAGTGCACCTAATGTGACCAAATCTGCACCTAATCTCTTTTACAGCAAATATCTTTATTTTATAAATTTATTTCAGTGCTTTAATCGACGATACTCTCTGATAATATGACAAAGCAGGGGCATAAGCAATTAGTGCAGCCCTAGCTGATAGCTACTAAGAGACACACGGAACCTAATTTGACCAAATCTGCACCTAATCTGCACCAAATATGCACCAAACGTGTACCAGATGGCCCTCGTGAAAACAGCTAATATTGTTACGGGACTATTAAAAAAAAAAAAACGGTGAATTACTTGTATAACGGTGTGACGTGTCTCTGACCAATGCCGGCCTTCCCCAGTGCCCGTACAGGCACGGGCCAGCTCCCGCAGTGAGACCTCGTCGTTCAGGTGGTGCATGCTAGTTCAAACCTCGCTTACTAGATATGCAATATCTTATAGTCTTCCTTGCTAAGCTGAAACCCACCAAAATATTGTTTTTTATAGGTATTGATGGCGTAATACTTATGTCCTACTCATTGATAAGGTGTCTTGTCAGCGGTAAGGGAACGATGCAGACGCCCCGAGCTAGCGCGGCGGCTCGGGACAGGCGTTAGAGATAAAAGGGGAAGGGATACTGATAAGACATCTTATCAGCTAGTAGGCGACGCGGCGTGCGGCGAACACGTGGCGGCTTGAGATGAAAGGGAGAGAGAGAAGGGAGTAGGTAGGTAGGTAGAGAGAGAGAGAGAGAGAGAGAGAGAGAGAGAGAGAGAGAGAGAGAGAGAGAGAGAGAGAGAGAGAGAGAGAGAGAGAGAGAGAGAGAGAGAGAGAGAAAGAGAGAGAGAGAGAGAGAGAGAGAGAGAGAAAGAGAGAGAGAGGGAGAGAGAGAGAGAGAGAGGGAGAGAGAGAGAGAAAGAGAGAGTGAGGGAGAGAGAGTGAGCGAGAAAGAGAGGGAGAAAAAGACAGGGTCGTGCAGGTGTTGTTTTGACGAAATGACGCTAAGGAAGGGGGAGGCGGGGGAAGGATATGGTTGGGACAGAGCACAGTCAAGCGAGAGCGCTTGAGCGTGACGAGTGTATACGAAGTTCTCCACGTGCATACAGGAATATATCCCTCGCTGGACCTATTATTTTTTTTTTAAATACGCGCTGGCCGAGGGGCGGGGGAGGGCGGGGGCGGGTACGGCCCACCCCTCGCCGTCTCGGCCCTGGTGGAGCTAGCGCGTCGCGGAAAAAAAGCGAGCGTGTGCACCGTTATGAGACGCGAAGCTGATGCCCGTTTTTAGGTTCCTAGCTCAACCGATGACCTCTGAGGACATGTCAGGTGCTCCAAGGTACGGTTCTGTTTTTGGTGAATAGCTTTGCCAAAAACGGCAACAGGTCAGCGATCCCGAGCTGAGCTGCGGATTTATTTTAATTTCTATTTTTGCAGATTCCTTCAACAAAAAAGGTCCTAGACCTAAAGCAGTGTACCAACGCATTAGACATGTCTAGACGCGTCGAATGACATATAGGTTGTTTGAAAAGGTCAAGTTTTATGTTGTCATGTGACCTCGAATGGCCTTTTGTTGACTTTCACACATGATCAGTCTCATTTGCTTGAAGTCACTGGTCACGATTTTATCATTCATTTTATCTAAGCATTCATTTAGAGTCTCAGTATGTCAAAAGTGACAGAATTATTATGGCTGACCTACCAGTGAAATAGCCTGTAGAAGGATACGAAATTAGCCGGACACTTCCCTTACCGTTGTAATTAAGAAACAAGGCATTATGAGTTTTTTCCTTTTGATGATGATATAGCCACCTTTCATAAGATCATATTTAGAAATGCCTAGAACATCCCAGCTACTGGGTTTTTAACCCGCGCCCCACTGGGGTCTGCGTATAACACGCCCTACTGGGGGGCGGGCTATTCATAGCCCCCCTCCTAACTCTGAAACTACTGGGCCGACTGTCAAAATTCAAACGGCGTCTGATAGCCCCGGAAAAACTGTCGAACGAAACCTAATTTCATTGACCTCGAGGTCACCGGTGACGTACCAGTTCAGTTCAAAGTAAAAATTATTATGATTTTGGCTTGTTAACAAGTGGAGATTTGACCGCCGTCTTACAAGTCATATCCGGCTCATTGTTGGTTTACACACTCGTGAACAGATGCTTTAGATACCCTGAGGGTACCAAACTTGTACTTTGATTTTAAGGTCAGGTCAGGTCATCACGAGTCACGGAAATATTATAGCATGCGTCGGTCACGTGACATATGTTTTATGGTCCGGTCCATTTAGGCCATAGGGAGAGCGGGGAGAGTTGTATCATGTCCAAGTTGTATCAGGGCGAATTGTGCCAAACTTATCCAATGGATGGCGCTCGTAACACGACCAGCCGACGAGGTTTTCCGGGCGCCATCTTTCCCTGTTCTGTCTTGTGGCTGAGTGGACGCGTCTCGAGGTGAGAGCCGGTTTTATGTTTTTTTAATGTCATTCTAAAAAAAATAAGTTGCAAGAAAATGTGTGTTTTGGGCATTTAGATGTGCACGAATTTGAAGGATCTCCGTAGCGGTGGTGAGGGTAGGTTCTAAGGCTGCGTGAGTGAAAACGGATTTCTTCAGCTGTCCGCTGTTTTTTTAGCACGAGGATGTCTTTTTCCAAGATGGCGGCTAGGTACATGTTGTATCAGAGCCGGGTGGGGTATGTTGTAACATGTATGTATGTATGTATGTATGAGTGATGTATAGACAAATAGATATATATATATTGAGTAGGAAAAACATACAGCACATGGGTGGACGCGTTTCGTCAGAGACTTTTTCAACACCCGAATATCGACAAAACAATACGAACACACAAGAACAAAGCTAGCAAGCACAGTTTCATACCTGTTGATATATCGCGTGTACATATTATGAGAATGTGCCTAAATGCAAATACACTTCCAATACTGCGCGTCAGTTAAATGGCAAAGAAAGAGAGAATACATATCTAAGACAATTCATGTTGACAGTATCTGTTTTTTATTTAACATTTATTTTATAATCTGAGTACAATATACGGCCGCAGATTTTGCCCATTTTATAAACCCAACCCGTGTATTGATCGTTTCGTTCGTTGCAATGTATGCCGCTTCCGTCGCCTTTCTACTCCCCTTGCTTTTGCACTTCGCTATCACTTTCGCCCCTCCCCAATTCGGTAAATGATTCGTTGAGTGAGCATGAAGCACGAATGCACTGTGTTCCATGTCGTTTCTTACATCTCTCCTATGTTCCTTTAATCTTTTGTCCATGCCTCTACCTGTTTCACCTATATATGACTTTTCACAATGCCCACAGGGTACCTGATATACAACGCTAAGATCTACATTCTTACTTATTTTCTTTTGCGTGATCTCTCCTATTTTTCTGCCAGAAGTCAATGCGACTTTGACGCCTGTCGTTTCAAGTTCTTTCGCGATGTTTTCGGCTGCTTTTGAGTTCGGTAATGAAATATATCTTATGTCGTTCTTTCGTTTCGCTTCAGCTTTTGCTCTGTTTCGAATGTTCAACGCTTTTTTCTTGAGACGAATGAGATAGCCTTTGGGATATTTAAGCTTCATGAAACTGGAAAAGATGTGCTCAATTTCTTCAGCAAGATACTCCTCACTACAAATACGAAAAGCCCTTAAGAAAAAGCCCAATACCACCCCACTTTTTACTCTATCACTATGACCGGAAAAGAAATGAACATAATCTTCCCGGTTTGTAGGCTTACGATATACTTTGAATTTTGCACGACTATCGCTTCGGACTACTTCCGTATCTAAGAAAGCAATGGAACCTCCCTTTTCTGTTTCCACAGTAAACTGAATCTTCGGGTCGACTGCGTTGAGTTCGTTGACTTTGGCGTTCAAATCGATCGTTTTTGGTACTACTACCAGCACGTCATCGACGTATCGTACCCACAGAACATTGTCCCCCATAATATTTTGGTACCTGTTTTGTTCCAGCCATTCCAAATACAGGCACGCTGCTACTGGACTCAAGGGTGAACCCATTGCCAGCCCGCTGTGTTGGCTGTAATCATCCGACTCAAATACAAAACCCCCAAATTTCATACACATTGACACAAGCTTAAAGTAGTCAGACTTTGCGAGCGGCAACTGGTTCGCATCGATCTTATCAACTACATCTTTGATCACTTTTAGGGCGTCGTCTACGGGTACATTCGTGAACAGTGATTTTACATCAAGACTAGCCATGTACTTATCTGTGAAGTCGAAGTCTTTAAGTCGTTCAATTAAGTCGTTGCTGTTCCGTAGGTGTGCATCACTGATGGCACCCAGACTATTCGATAAGGGCTTTGCCAGTACTTTTGCGAGTCGATGTGGCGCGCTGCCGATTCCTGACGTAATGGGCCGTAGTGGGATGCCGTCCTTGTGGAGTTTTGGAAGTCCACGCATCTTTGGAGTTTTCGGTGATTCTTCTAAAAGATGCAATAGCTGTTTTCCTTTTTCCGATTTTCGTAGAAGTTTTCTTGCCTCCTGGTTGAATTTCTTACTTGCCTTTTCGACAAATCCGTGTGGTCTTTTCTTGTATGTGTCATTGTCATTCAACAGCTCTTTCATTTTACTTACATAGTCAGCCTTATCCATAATAACCACTCCCCCACCTTTGTCCGCAGGTGTGATCACTATAGTCGGATCGTTGGCAAGACTTTGGAGTGCCTTCATGTATCGTCTGGGTATCTTGTCTGGTTCATTGTCCTTATCGGCTTTGCAGCACAGCAGTATTCCTTGGATACTGGTGCACTAGCACTTGGCATGAAATTCGACTCCGGAAGAGATAAGAGCAACTACATGGACCACGTCCAGCGAAATTACAAGAATCATGAGGATGATATAGAAAAGGGATTTATCCAAGGAATACTGCTGTGCTGCAAAGCCTTATCGGACAATGAACCAGACAAGATACCCAGACGATACATGAAGGCACTCCAAAGTCTTGCCAACGATCCGACTATAGTGATCACACCTGCGGACAAAGGTGGGGGAGTGGTTATTATGGATAAGGCTGACTATGTAAGTAAAATGAAAGAGCTGTTGAATGACAATGACACATACAAGAAAAGACCACACGGATTTGTCGAAAAGGCAAGTAAGAAATTCAACCAGGAGGCAAGAAAACTTCTACGAAAATCGGAAAAAGGAAAACATCTATTGCATCTTTTAGAAGAATCACCGAAAACTCCAAAGATGCGTGGACTTCCAAAACTCCACAAGGACGGCATCCCACTACGGCCCATTACGTCAGGAATCGGCAGCGCGCCACATCGACTCGCAAAAGTACTGGCAAAGCCCTTATCGAATAGTCTGGGTGCCATCAGTGATGCACACCTACGGAACAGCAACGACTTAATTGAACGACTTAAAGACTTCGACTTCACAGATAAGTACATGGCTAGTCTTGATGTAAAATCACTGTTCACGAATGTACCCGTAGACGACGCCCTAAAAGTGATCAAAGATGTAGTTGATAAGATCGATGCGAACCAGTTGCCGCTCGCAAAGTCTGACTACTTTAAGCTTGTGTCAATGTGTATGAAATTTGGGGGTTTTGTATTTGAGTCGGATGATTACAGCCAACACAGCGGGCTGGCAATGGGTTCACCCTTGAGTCCAGTAGCAGCGTGCCTGTATTTGGAATGGCTGGAACAAAACAGGTACCAAAATATTATGGGGGACAATGTTCTGTGGGTACGATACGTCGATGACGTGCTGGTAGTAGTACCAAAAACGATCGATTTGAACGCCAAAGTCAACGAACTCAACGCAGTCGACCCGAAGATTCAGTTTACTGTGGAAACAGAAAAGGGAGGTTCCATTGCTTTCTTAGATACGGAAGTAGTCCGAAGCGATAGTCGTGCAAAATTCAAAGCATATCGTAAGCCTACAAACCGGGAAGATTATGTTCATTTCTTTTCCGGTCATAGTGATAGAGTAAAAAGTGGGGTGGTATTGGGCTTTTTCTTAAGGGCTTTTCGTATTTGTAGTGAGGAGTATCTTGCTGAAGAAATTGAGCACATCTTTTCCAGTTTCATGAAGCTTAAATATCCCAAAGGCTATCTCATTCGTCTCAAGAAAAAAGCGTTGAACATTCGAAACAGAGCAAAAGCTGAAGCGAAACGAAAGAACGACATAAGATATATTTCATTACCGAACTCAAAAGCAGCCGAAAACATCGCGAAAGAACCTGAAACGACAGGCGTCAAAGTCGCATTGACTTCTGGCAGAAAAATAGGAGAGATCACGCAAAAGAAAATAAGTAAGAATGTAGATCTTAGCGTTGTATATCAGGTACCCTGTGGGCATTGTGAAAAGTCATATATAGGTGAAACAGGTAGAGGCATGGACAAAAGATTAAAGGAACATAGGAGAGATGTAAGAAACGACATGGAACACAGTGCATTCGTGCTTCATGCTCACTCAACGAATCATTTACCGAATTGGGGAGGGGCGAAAGTGATAGCGAAGTGCAAAAGCAAGGGGAGTAGAAAGGCGACGGAAGCGGCATACATTGCAACGAACGAAACGATCAATACACGGGTTGGGTTTATAAAATGGGCAAAATCTGCGGCCGTATATTGTACTCAGATTATAAAATAAATGTTAAATAAAAAACAGATACTGTCAACATGAATTGTCTTAGATATGTATTCTCTCTTTCTTTGCCATTTAACTGACGCGCAGTATTGGAAGTGTATTTGCATTTAGGCACATTCTCATAATATGTACACGCGATATATCAACAGGTATGAAACTGTGCTTGCTAGCTTTGTTCTTGTGTGTTCGTATTGTTTTGTCGATATTCGGGTGTTGAAAAAGTCTCTGACGAAACGCGTCCACCCATGTGCTGTATGTTTTTCCTACTCAATATATATATGTATGTATGTATGTATGTATGGGTATGTTGCTTTTGATCGCGAAAGCTAAGCCCTGGCTCGCGTTTGTAGGTAGCTAGTCAATGCTCGTTCCATTTCGGCACAATGTGTTGGCTTCTTTGCTCTTAAAGGGACCCTCCCACCTTCAAAAAAGTTAATGAATTGGCACGAAAGTGATGTCGCTCGGTTCAGAAAGAGCGAAAACGAATATCTACCAAATTTCATCGAAAAATATTCACCGGTTTTCAAGATATTAGACTTTTACTTTTGTTTACTTTTTGGGATCTCCGCTGTTCCTAGCGACTTTATTTGAAAGTGCGGCATTTGTTGCGCGCAAAGCAGCATATACCACCGCGTGCTACCAAACGTTTTAGTAAAAGATTTAAAAATCGTTAGATCTCCGCTGACGTCACAAATTCTAAGGGGGCATACCAATGCACTAGCCCCTTAGAATCCGAAAACTGCAAGTTTGAAATTCCATATCTCCGAATTAAAGCATTTGTCGATGTTGTGAGTGCCCAAACCGGTATTTGCAGGCCATGGCCACCAATTTGGCTATCTCAACTCAAAACTAATGTTAAGGTGGGAGTGTCCCTTTAACGGGCCACTTTTGCGTCTAGTCTGTTGATGTTTCGTTCGGATTGCATTGACCTAAGTTTGGTCTAATAAAAGTGAAGCCTTTGAGCATACCTATACATTGTATTAACCCCATTTAATGTTGTTGTTATGTTCAAAACCAGTAGCAAGAACACTCCCTGAAACGTGAAATGGTGATACAAATTACCCCACCATGTGATACAACTCACCCAAGCCATGGGGCAAGTTGTATCGAAAACATTGTTCTATTCGGCAGACCGTAGAAGAAAAACTGGTAGAGGTAGCGAAAAAGTTACTTTGCACAAAAAAGCAGAAGAATCAAGGAAGGGGATGGTATGGAACTAATGAGTTTATCACGGATAGTTACGAGGTTATGGGTCTCGGAGTAAAAACTGATACAACCCACCCCACTCTCCCCTATATTTCGAATTTGATTTCATTTGTGTCATTCGAGGTCATTTTGAGTTGAATTTAGCTCAAATTAGTTCACTTTCAGGTAAAAAAGGTCAAATTTTGAAGTTGAAATTTTATACGGAGACTGGGAATGTGAATAATTTTCAAAATTTTCAACATTTGTAAAATCCGAGATAGCAGTTTGATAGCACAGTCTATTCTAAGTCCTCTCATGCAAAGAAAGAACATCTACCTAAAAAAGAACATCTACCTTAACATCTACCTTTAATCTACCAAAGAAAGAACATCTACCATCTACCTTACCATCTACCTTAACTCTACCTTAAGTTCTTGGGAGCGATTGCCGTGGTTCAATGTTTTGAGTCGAAATCGGCCGAACATGACGTCACTCTGACGTCATTTCCGGCCCACCGATGGTAGCTACGAAGATCATATTTCGATACAATGTGTCAACTTGATGCACCCCAAGTTGCTGTACGTTTAGTGTCGATACGTCATGCAATTTGGAAGTTATTTCAGACAATTGGGAGGGGGGTTACGAATGCCCCCCCCCCGACCAGTGGGCCGCGAATTAAAACGTCGCAACTTCGCAACACCCTCTCTGGCGGAGGAGCATTCACAGAGATATGAAACTTGCAGGATGTAGTATCCATTACGAGTTTCGCAACTTGTACCACTCGGATTTTTCCTTAAGGTCATATGAGGTCAGTTTTTTTTCGTGACCTCACAATTACAAGGCGATGGGGAAAAATGAAAAGACCTCCAACTATCTTAACTACAAAGAATCGTGATTTCATGCACTCGTTGTAAGGTTCAATGCGTCTCTTTTGCAATGTTGACCTTGCCTGACGTCATTTATGACGTTATTAGGCTCATATTATTTTTTTTGTCCAAACTTCCGATCAAATTGATCTAGCGATTCGGGAAAGCCACCCATGGACTCAGGGAGGCTTGCGAATCGAAGGAGATGGGTCATGACCTCCTTCGACCAACTTCGTGACGTTGGGGCGCTGAGCTGACCGTGACCCGGGGTCAAACGCCTAAGGTGACCTCATCCAAACAAAAAGTATCTAATTCGACGCGACTGAGCGAGGCAAGCACGATGCTGCCAAAATCGCGGCTCAGCGGCCGTTTTTTGTAAAGTTATTCACCAAAAACGGAACCGTACCTTAGGACACTTGACCTGACCTCAGAGATCATCGGTTGACCGACGATCTTAAAATTGGGTACCAATCTCTTCGTCTCGTAACGGCGCACACGCCCTTTTTTTCTGCGACGCGCTAGCTCCACCAGGGGCGGAACAGCGAAGGGGCGTTCGTACCTGCCATCCCCCTCCACCTCAGCCGACGCGTATGTAGAAAGCCAATAGGTCCGGCGAGGGTTAAGTGAGAGGACATATCACTGCTTTTTGGCAACATAGCGATGTCTCGGCCCCGTTAAGCAATTTCGTTGAACGTTTTCGATGGTTACAGTCCCGTTTCGAATGACATGCAGCTAGAACCAGTATGTAAAAAGAAACTTATCGAGTCCTAATAAATAGAAGACGTGTACAGTGTGCAGGGCACGGGCCATGTTGCAAGAGCATAAACAGTGAAGGGATAAATAGCCTCAGTGGCCACCATTAAAGAAGCGAAAATGACAACGACACCCGGTGTTCCCAGGCGGCCACCCATCCAAGTACTCACCGGGCGCGATGCTGCTTGACTTCAGCGATCGGACGGGAACCGGTATTTTCAGCATGGTATTGTCGTTGCCGACGGAAACTGTCCACCTTCACCTCCTTTATCTGTAACATAAAAGATGACGTCACAACTCTGGCACTGACAAGCCTCAAACACCACAGTCATTGCCTTTGGCCAAGCGGATGGCTTGAGTAATGACGCTGCTCAGTCTCATTGCTTATGTGACCACCAAAAACACCGCCAAGTACCGATAGGCTACAACAAGCAAATGGCTCGCAAGCAATATGTAAAGGACGATGACACCAAACACATGAGTGAGAAGGGCAGCTGAAAGTCGTCACAACTGAGAAATGATCCCCGTCAAATCTCGAGACAAAAGCGGCACTTACCCCCACACCGGCCGGGGGGAGGGGGGGGGGGGGTACCGCCCTCCATAGTTTTTTTTTTCGCGATAGCTCCGAATGCCACGGTGATACAGAGATGGAGCTTGGCATGCCTGAATTTTGATTCAAGCCGTATCTTTTGACACCAACCGCGATTTTCGGGTCATTTCAGGTCACCGACTTTTGACGTCATAAGCAAACCTTTGCCAAACTGGGGTCTGCGTATAACGCGCTCTATTGCGGGGAGGGGGCTCTTCATTGCCCCCCCCCCCCCCTACTAACTCCGAAACTACTGGGCCGATTGTCAAAATTCAAACAGCTTCTGATAGCCCTGGAAAAACTGTCGAACGAAACATAATTTCATTGACCTCGAGGTCACCGGTGACGTCACAGTTCAGTGTAAAAATTATTATGATTTTGGCTTGTTAACAATTTGAGCTTTGACCGCCGTCTTACAAGTCATATCCGGCTAATTGTTGGTTTACACCCTCGTGAACAGATGCTTTAGATACCCTGAGGGTACCAAACTTGTACTTTTATTTTAAGGTCAGGTCAGGTCATCAAGGGTCACGGAAATATTATAGCATGCGTCGGTCACATGACATATGTTTTATGGTCCATTTAGGCTATATATTTCGAATTTGATGTCGTTTGTGTCATTCGAGGTCATTTTGAGTTGAATTTGCTCAGATCAGTTCACTTTCAGGTAAAAAGGTCAAATTTTGAAATTGAAATTTTACACGGAGACTGGGAATGTGAATAATTTTCAAAATTTTCAACATTTGTAAAATCCGAGATAGCAGATTGATAGCACAGTCTATTCTAAGTCCTCTCATGCAAAGAAAGAACATCTAGCTTAAAAACTAAGCTCTTGGGAGCGATTGCCGTGGTTCAATGTTTTGAGTCGAAATCGGCCGAACATGACGTCACTCTGACGTCATTTCCGGCCCACCGATGGTAGCTACGAAGATCATATTTCGATACAATGTGTCAAATTGATGCACCCAAAGTTGCTGTACGTTTAGTGTCCATACGTCATGCAATTTGGAAGTTATTTCAGACAATTGGGAGGGGGGTTACGAATGTCCCCCCCCCCCGACCAGTGGGCCGCGAATTAAAACGTCGCAACTTCGCAACACCCTCTCTGGCGGAGGAGCATTCACAGAGATATGAAACATGCAGGATGTAGTATCCATTACGAGTTTCTCAACTTGTATCACTCGGATTTTTCCTTAACCCGCGCCCTGCTGGGGGGGGGGTGTTTGAACACCCCCCCTTGTGGTTTTTCGCAAATATCTCAAAAACGGCGGCGCTCCGCGCCGCCGTTTTTGGTACACCTTATCATACATCAATTCTACACATGTTGTGAAAATTTCAGACCAAGGTCATTCAAGGTCAGGTCACCAGGTCACTTGAAGTGACCTCACCTCATAAAAAGTTTCAATGTCTGTCATAGCTACACCGAGTGACTGATCGCTTTGAAACTTTCAGCGATTGCTAAGAGTAATAGCATGTACAAAATGTATATCTCAGAATTTTGATATCGATGACCTAAGGTCAGGTCAATTTTGCGACCTCCCCATTATAAGTCAATGGGAGAAAATTGAAATGCGCCTCTTTTGGACGAAAGACATTATAAACACTCCCAAACACCAAATTACAAGTGGTTTAGACACATGGAATATGAAAATGGTGTCCGTGACCCTCATTTATGCCCTGAGGTCATCTTAGGTCACGAATGGTATCTAACAGTTTTTCGCAAATAACTTTTGATAGAGGCATGCTAGAGCGATGAAAACGCCTTAGATGTGTTCAGCTCGACGATACGGATCGACTGATATGCAACATGACCCTTTCCGGTCAGGTCATGACCTTGACCTGAGGTCAAATTTTCAAGTTGACCTTTCAAGGTCAGGTTATAGTTCATTCGATGCGTCTTGACGAGAGGAACACGATGCTGGTAAAAGTAAGCTCGTACAAGGCTTGGGTCAAAAGTTATTGCAGAAAAACTGTTTCCGAAAAAAATCGGCTATTTTTGCAGTTTTTGCCCCCTGCAGGCAAAACCGTTGACGGTAGGTCAAATCTGAGAGAATTACTCAGAAAGGGCGTTAATAGGGCTATCGAATGCGCTTTTCCGCTGCGCTGTAGCTCTATTGGTTCCCGAGTTATGCGTTGGCTTCTTGGAAATTTTCGACATTCTACCTGGAAATCGGCGAAATTTTGCCTTCAATGACCTCTGGTGACCTGACCTTTGATCTGACCAAAAAATTGACCGAAGTGATTTCGTCATTATTTTTGACGTTCTTTCGAACGCCGCCTTCTGCGTATCGCTACGTGGCCCAGGAGCCGAGTTACAAGGGGGGGGTGTTCAAACACCCCCCCCCCCCCAGCAGGGCGTGGAAATCCAGGACCCCCAGCCGGGCGCGGGTTAAGGTCATATGAGGTCAGGTTTTTTTCGTGACCTCACAATTACAAGGCGATGGGGAAAAATGAAAAGACCTCCAACTATCTTAACTACAAAGAATCGTGATTTCATGCACTCGTTGTAAAGCTCGATGCGTCTCTTTTGCAATGTTGACCTTGCCTGACGTCATTTATGACGTCATTAGGCTCATATTAATTTTTTGTCAATAACTTCCGATCAAATTGATCCAGCGATTCGGGAAAGCCACCCATGGACTCGGGGAGGCTTGCGAATCGAAGGAGATGGGTCATGACCTCCTTCGACCAACTTCGTGACGTTGGGGCGCTGAGCTGACCGTGACCCGGGGTCAACACCCTAAGGTGACCTCACCCAAACAAACGGTATCTAATTCGACGCGACTGAGCGAGGCAAGCACGATGCTGCCAAAATCGCGGCTCAGCGGCCGTTTTTTTGCAAAGTTATTCACCAAAAACGGAACCGTACCTTAGGACACTTGACCTGACCTCAGAGGTCACTGGTTGACCGACGATCTTAAAATTGGGTACCAATCTCTTCGTCTCGTAACGGCGCACACGCCCGTTTTTTTTTTCTGCGACGCGCTAGCTCCACCAGGGGCGGAACAGCGAAGGGGCGTTCGTACAGTCACCAGCAGTTGCTACCCATCACCCCCGGACGGCGGGGGAGCAAGCTACCACCGCCCCTGCGAGACTAGCGCCGCCATGCGCCAAGAAGTGGAAACACCACGTGACTGAGGCCACGTGAAGGCAGGGTCACGTGATAGAGGGGCGGAGCATAGTAGCTTTTGCGCCCGACACTAACTGAAATGCGGCGCTGTGATTGGGCGCCTTAGCATGAATGAAGCCCCGGCGCCAGAATCAGCCGTTCGCCTTGTATGGAAAGTGAGCCTGTGCGTTTCACTGTTCTCTATTGGTTTGAGAGCCACGGCACCATACGAATTGTGAGCCCCTTTGAACGGGTCACCGCCCGAGGCACTGAGGCGACGGCTGTGCCGAGCAAAGTCTAGCATGGTGGGAGAGGTGAGCCAGGGAAAGCGCGATCGAGCAGCCACTGGGACGTGGATTGGTATTATCCAACCGCGGCAAACGATGTCAGCAGCCTATTTTCGTGTCATAGACAGTGTCTATGACACGAAAAGCTAGACAGACAACGCGGGCAGTGCCCAATCAAAAGCTACTAAAGGATTCGGTTAAGAAGTTGGCGAGAAAACCAGACCAAATAAAAAGTTTTTAATTCGATTTTGGTTGACAAATGACATACAAGCCCGCTGTGATGGACCGAAAAAGGAGCTGAACAGCTCATACAACTTCTAAAAAGCTCGAAGGTTTAAAAATTCAAAAGTTAAATGTTAAAATTCAGCCTGCATGTTTAAACTCTGGTCCGGGGCTGGCAGGAAGCTTATGCTGCCACTTGCAATTCCACTATGTTGTAATATAACCAAGAGTTCTGTGAGAGCAGCAACTGAAAGCCTCGAGCCCCGTTGAGGGGGGGGGGGGGGAGGGCGGCGCGAAACGGCCCCCTCTCTCCTTTCAAAAGTCGATATCTCCTAAAGTATAGCAAATGTCGCCACCAAACTTTCAAGACCCCTCCGGGCATCATTTTTACACCTTGTGACCAAATTTTTCCAGAGCTCTTATGAAAGGTAGTCACAAATGACGTCAGAGTGATGTCATTTTCTGTCATTTTCGACCCAAATAAAAGGTTTAGCAGGAACAGTTGTCACGCTTACAGTTTTGAAGATGACGAAAAATATTCAAGATCAAAAAGATGTAAAATAAACAGCGCTACCAAACTGCTAACTCTTATTTCTAATCAAAAATTGATTTTGACCATCAATACTATAGAAGTATAACAACCCGAAAATACCAACAGCTTTCAAAATTAAAACTGGAATATATCTTATAGAACTATCTGCTCTAGATATGCCAAACTTAAACTCGATAGCTCCATTTTTAGCAAACTTATGGCAAAAAAAAAATCTACTCTTAATTTGTTACGTAAAATTTTCAAATTCAATTTTTAGCCGTCACAGAACACACAGAGCAAGCCAAAGACCACCATTGGATATCCTGTGGTGAGCTGCATCGAATAGTCACAAATAGTCACAAAAAACCCCTTGGCCCTTTTATGCAAAATATCAACTTTGAAATTTAACCTTCTTTGACCTGACCTTGGCCTGACCTCCACCAGAATGTAATCTAAACTGGCCCCAATGGCTTTCTAGCCCACACCATTGAAAAAATTGGCCATAAAACATGTATCACACGACCCTAGCATAGTTGGGTTCATATTGTGACCCTTAGTGACCTGATCTCTGTGACCTGACCTGGCATCAGTGACCTCTTTAGGCAACATATGTATTAGACAACCAACGCTCCATCGATGTTTTTCGATAGCATGCCTTTTATTTGATGTGTTAAGTGTTAACTGACTGTAACGCATTCCTTAGACTAAATCGGTGAAAAAATGCGACCTTTGACCTGACTTGTGACGTCATGGGTTGCACCTAGGTCAACGAAGCCTGGTAACAAGGTAGTTCCCTGGTGGGGCTATCGAATGCTCTTTGAATTTTCAGAATCGGTTGGTAAATTTCCGAGAGCTCAGGTGGAAGGCGAAACGGCTGCACCACCCGATCAGGTGGTAGGTTCCGCC